>NW_006399764.1:937562-957921 GCF_000299155.1 Elephantulus edwardii | reverse complement strand
CCTGTGAATGTTCACTGAAACTAATAAAATTTAATAATAATAAAAAATAAAAATAAAAAAAGAAAGGTCAGCACAAGAGAGGAAGGCCCTCTATGTGATTAGTTGATACAGTGAATGTAGCAATAGGGTCAAAATGTGTCAGAGCTAGTGAAGTTGGATCAAAATAAGGTAGGTTTCAGAGCCCTTAGTCATAGGATTGCGATGAATCATAGTCAATCCAATGACACAAAACAACAATAACATAGACAGAAAGTCATTGTCCAGGGTTGAGGCAGGAGAGGAAACAATAGAGAATGACTTTTAATTAGTATGGGTTTCTTTTAGGGAAAATATAATTTTCTTGAATTAGATAGTGGTCATGGTTGCGAAAGTTTATGAATATGCTAAAATAATTAACTTTTCTATCTTGAATGGGGAGATTCTACAGTATCTCAATTATAGCCCAATACATTTTTTTCCTGAGCATATAATCCCCCCAGAAAGTATGAAAAGCATTTTGGTCCTTTTATCATTCTTTCATCATGCATCAAAATGCATTTATCTAAGTTCTATTAACCATTACACTAACATTTAGATTTTAGTACTCATCTTCACAGATGCAGAAGCAAATGTAGAGAACTAAGGTAGTTTTGCTCTATTGTTAAGAAAGACACAAAGTAGCCATTCCTTTGCTATTGAATCCATATTTTCTTAATCCTATCTTCAGTAATTTTGACAACTTACTTTTCCAGTCTGCAAAACTGAGGTCCCTGGATAGCACAAATGGTTTGCACACAACTATTAAAGGATAATGGTTCAAACCCACCCACAGGTGCCTTAGAATAAAGGCTTGGGATCAGCTTCTATAAATATTGCAGTTCCTTGATCCATTTTGTAACATATGGGGTCACCATGAGTAGGCATCAATTCAATGGAAAGTTTGTTGCTGTTGTTTTGCCTTTAATTTAATTTGGTGAATGCTGAGAAGCATTTAAAGGACTGCATTTTTCTGATTTCCTTATTACAAAGGGCTGATTTTGACAAGGTTGAGTTGCTTTGGATGTTTTAGTATAAATTTAATTAGTGTAAGGAATTCTTCATCGAGTTCAAGATTTATAATCTCTATCTACAATCTGATGGCCTCCCACGTTAGTGTGATCCTCATAGACTCTGTTCTGCTCTTTCTCTCTGCTAAAGTCATGTCCCCTGTCACCCTGGAAGTTTAATCTGTATTCATTTTGCAAGATCTTGCTTTTTAACCTACAGAACGTACTCTTCCAACCTGGATTCTTTTCTCAATTTTTCTACTTATTGAGTCTTCCAAGCTGTCATGCCTCACTTTCGATGCACTTGCCATTCAACTTCAATTCTTTACTGTATCTCAGAGAGAAGCAGAGGAGAGGGTGCAGAGGTAGGTGGAATGTTTAGAGTCTTAAAATCTGAAGTTACTAGTTATCATGACATCCCTTGTCACTGCCAGTCATGTGTACAGAAGCACAAAGGAATATTATGCTAAGATGAAGGTGCTGACCATGCTACTTAGTGCTGCACAGGGAAGCTGTTTCCTAGCTATGGGTACATCTTAAGTCCTTTTGGAATATATGAAAGATGTTCAAAGTATAAAATTATATCATGTGTTTGTATTTCAATATGTATCCTCTCAGATGCTAAAACAAATGTAGAGAACTAAGAAAGCTTTTTTTCTATCATTAAACAAAACAGAAAGGTCTTTGGAAAAGGGTAAACATGATTTTAAAATGTCAGTTTTCAAAAGTCTTCACTTAGATCATATTATCTAACTACTGCAAGGAGTATAACTCTGTAATCCATAGGGAGTTACACTGTCATTCCTGTCTGTCAGTTTGACTCCACCAGAAGGTTCTTGGGACCTAAGATGAAAAATCTTCTCCCATGTCATTTGTAGCCTCAGAAAACCCACTGGAGGGTCAGTTATGAATCAGCTTCAACTTAAAGATAGTGAACTGAGGTGAGTTAACTACCACAAATAAGAGTTATTTAAAGACAAAAATGGTCTATTATGTAAAAAGAGTATGGCATGGTAATTATGAGCTTGGATTTTTAGAGACTAAAATACCTGAAATAAAAACTCAGCCTGGCTCTGTAACTTACAGGATCTGTAACTTAGGGTAGAGCTATTTGTGCCAGACTGTCCTCATCTATAAAACAGATCTAAAATTATACCTTTCCTATAGTGCTGTTGTGAGGATTAATTACTATCTAGTAAACACTTAGAAGAGTGATTTGCATACTTGAAATGCTACTGTTATTCTGTTTATCTTATTTACAATTATTTGTAATTGGGAGTTCTGCTGAAACCTGTCTACCATGGGTGACCTTGATGGCATTTGAAATGCCAGAGGCATAGTTTCCAGCATCATAGCAATCCACAAGTTACCCTGGTAAAGCAAACTGACAGACAAGTGCTGTACTAAGAAAATCAAACAATAAATAAACAACCATGTGCATATGTAAGCTATAACATCAGTAACAACATACAAATCACTCCCCCAATACAAATGACAGACAGGTGGTGTACCTCAACAACAAACCACAAAAAATATCACAGAGATACCAATTTAATGGTACAGAAGAGCCCTTTCTGGCCCCAGCTGAGGCCTGTGGTCACATTGCAGAATGCCACATCAGTTGGCTTCTGAAGGCCAACTAAAGCTTAGGCTTTAGTGACTTGAACAAAGATGCAGTTCTTGCCTTGGTCCGTACAAGCCCATACATTGCCTTACCCTGTATCATCTTCAGGGTCTTTGCCTTGTTCAAGTCCAAAGTTGAAGTCACTGGGTAAACCCATCTTATTAAGGGGTTTCTTCTCTTTCACTGCCCACCAGTATAATTTCCTTTTCCAAGGACTGGTGCCCCCTAACATTTCCAAAACATGTGAGATGAGGCTGCACAATCCTTGCCTCTAAAGAGCAACTTGGCTCCTCCAAGACAAATTTGGGTTTCTTTTTTTGGGAGGGGGAATTTTGACCTGTTTTATTCCTATATTTGTACAAAACACCTAATAAACGGCATAGATCAAGTTCTTAATAAAGATCTAATGAGTGATTCAATAAAACGAATAAATAAACAACAAGGCATGGATAAGGAGATATTTTCTAAGTATTCAGACTTTTTTTCATTCATAAGCTGTAAACTTATGCAGCTCCTACACCAATGAAACCGAATTCATAGGCAGAAAGTGGCTGCAAAGAGTTTAATTTATGCCTTTTTTGACACCACATTCACTAGTTTCCAAAAGTGTTTTCTTTCTTTTAAGAGTTTATGGTATATTCACTGTTCTTTACCTACACTACAATTAGAAGACATTGATTCTCCTTCAGTCTTCCTTATTCATTGTCCAACTTTGTTTATGAAGAAATAGAAAATAGCATGGATTGAGTGAGCCACACCATAGTCTTTAAAGGTACATCCTTGCTCTTTAGCACTAGTGGACTTTCATAGGTAGTAAATTGCACAGAGGAGAGCAACCATCTTTCTTCTGTGGAGCAGCTGGTGGATTCAAAACACGTGCCTGTGGATTGACAACTCAACTCGTGACCACAAAGTCACCAGCACTCTCTCCACAACTCACAGTGACCTTATGAATGGCATATCTGAACCCCGCCCTCTCCTGTGCCATCCTCACAATCTCCAGTCTTGCTCAAGACCACTGTTGTAGTTACTGAGTTAGTCTATCTCATCAAGGGTCTTCTTCTTTCTCTGACTTTCCACCTTTCTCGAAAAGATACCTATTTCTAGAGATGGGCCTTTCCTGACAACATGCCCAAAATATGAGAGCAAAGTTTCACCCTCCTTGCTTCTAAAGAGCAGCATGGCTGCACTTCCTCCAAGATAGATTTGTTTGTTCTTTTAACATTCCAAGGAATATTCAATATTGTTATCAAACCCACAATTCAAAAGCATCAATTCTTATTTAATCTTCTTTTTTCATTGTACAAATTTCAGATGCACAGGAAGCAATTTAAAATACCGTGACTTGCATCAAGTGCACCTCATTCTTTAAGCTGACATCCTTGCTCTTTAACACATTGGAGATGTCCTTGGTAGCAGTTTTTTCCAGTGTAATACGTTGCTACCATGTATATGATTAGAGTTATATATACAATAACTTTCTATGATAAGAAAGTTGGGAGCCACTAATTTTGTGAAAGTCCAGAGGAGTGGGTAGGCGAAGAAAGATGCCTTGGGGGAAAAAAACTACAGAAAAGAGTCTTAAGAGTTGAGTGGGCACACAGAGAAGAGTACAGGGATGATGGCAGAGCACGGGGACAGTAGGGCTTTCTGGGTACTCTTCACTTGTTATTGTGAATGAACAACTACCCTCAACTGACCGAGAGCTGGGATATTTCCCTCCTGTACAAGTTGCCAATTAGAAGCTCACATTGTGTTCATATTGCAGACACGTAGCCAAGAAGAGAACAGAG
Organism: Elephantulus edwardii; assembly: GCF_000299155.1. Classification (NCBI taxonomy): domain Eukaryota; kingdom Metazoa; phylum Chordata; class Mammalia; order Macroscelidea; family Macroscelididae; genus Elephantulus; species Elephantulus edwardii. The sequence goes on along the minus strand of NW_006399764.1, from coordinate 953,479 downwards.
AGGCAGGAAAGGGCTTAGGTAACTAGGGAATTATATTAGAAAGGAAGCTCATATTTTATCTTTTATTTGGTCCAAGCTGTCAGGTTGAAGGTCTAGAAGATTAGACATGTGGGGATATTTAGACAAACAAGATCCAGGGTTTCAGCAATCCCAGAAATTCCCTCCTGCGGTCTTGGGGAGGATAGCCATTACCCAGCTTGAAAAGACCCACAGAAAAGCTGAAGGTGTTATTAAGCTTTCCCAGAAGGCAGTTTGAAACAGTCTAATGCATTTCAAAGCTTCTAGAAGAGAATAAAAATAAAGCGTGTTGTAATTTAAATGTTAATATCTCATTAAGTTTTATGTGTGGGGATAAAAAAGGAGGGGGCTCGCTCTGCAGTCTCTTTTCTGGGAGCAGACAATGAAGCAATAAACAGCTGGCTGCCCTCAACTCAGAGATTTTATGCTACCTTTGTGATCCTTCTTCTTTACTATGTGGTAACATCAAATCAAAAGAGGCCAGCTTGAGGGCACTTTATTCTGAGGCCAGATCTCAGCGTGGGAAGAGCCAGGGAAAGGAAGACTGACCCTCCTCCTGTGCTCAGGGCCGAGCCTGAGTGGCAACCTAACAGAGGGGCACCGTGAACCTGCTACTTAGGACAGGGGCACTCATCCACATGTCTCTAACGTTCTCAGTTCAAATCAACTCACTGCCACAGAGTTGGAACGTACTCACAGCTGACCCATCAATGGGTCTGCAGATGAGAGTAGATTGCTCATGTTTCTCCCATGGGGTAGCTGGTCGATTTGAACCACCTACCTCTGTGTTGACAGCACAACTCTGTCCCTACCCAAGCAAAGCCACATGCATACGCACATAGTTCTCAAAAAGGAAATTTTAAAAACTGCCATTGAATAGATTGAGAGATTCAGAGTGGCCTACCATTCGGTTCCTGAGGGCCCTAATTCTGGAGAAGAGGAGATTGATTGCCAACTCTGCTGAGGTAGAGTGCAATTGCTGAGCTGTCCTTCCACCATTCCAATGATGATGTCCCTCTCCAAGGACTGGTCCCTCCTTGCAACAAAGTATGTCCAAATCCTTGCCTCTAAGGAGCAACTTGATTTCACCCTCTCCAGGATGAACCTGTTTGTTCTCCTGGAATTTATGGTATATTCAACATTCTCCAGCACCAACCACAGCTCAAAGGCATTGATTCTCTTTCTATCATCCCTAGTCATTGCCCAGCTTACTGACTCATAGCAAGTAATTACAAAGACTACAGCCTGGATCAGGCACACCTTAGTCTCCAGACTGACATTGTTGCTCTTCAGTATTCTAGAGAGGTCCCTGACATCAGACTATCTCAATGCAATTCACCTTTTGATTTCCTGGCTGCTGGTACCAAGAGCGCTGACTGTAGAGCCAAGCAAACTAAAGTTATTAACAATCTTAATCTCTTCACCATCTATCATGATGCCTCCTGAAAATATGATCAAAGTAAATGAGATGGAGTTGTACCATCCTTGTCTCTCTCTAATAAGCACTCTGGTTGTACTTTCTCCAAGACAGATTTGCTTTTTCTCTGGGCAATCTGTAGGATATTCAGTACTCTGGGACCACCTCACAATTCAAAGGCATCAATTCTTCTTCAGTTTTTCTCATTCAAGTATATCAAGTTTGAGAGGAAGAGAGGGTAGTATTTCTGGCAGTTTGTATCCACTAGCAGCTCCATGGAAGGAAGATGGGCAATCTCCCACTGCATGTTTATAACCTCCTGCAAACCCACCGGAGGGCTGCAAGGGGTCATATCTGATCAGACTCCATGGAAATAAGTTTAAGTGTCTGAATTTCTTCTGTGTTTTGTTCTTTTTTAATTATTTCTAATACTATAAATAGATGTTTTTAATATTAATGTACATCATCTGTTTCTTAGTAATTACTTTCATGGTAATAATTCTAATAACTGAACCTTGTCCTTTTCTATGTCATCCTCATGATCTCAGATGTTAGGAAGTGGTCTTGACTTTCATTCACGGGGTGGAGGCAAAAACAATTAATTTTATTATAATAGCTCTGGGGCCCTAGTAGTTAGAAGCTGTGCTGCAACTCTAAAGGTCCTTGGTTCAAATCCAGCGGCTATTCTGTGGGAGAAGGATGAGCAATTTCCTCTCAACTGATTTAAGGCCTCTGAAAATCTACTGGAGGGTCAGCTATGGGTCAGTTCCAATTCCACAGTACACTACAACAACAACAACTGGCCAGTAATGATAAAGAGCTGTGCTATCAATCCAGAGGCAGGTCTTTTGAATCCACTCTTAGCTGTTTTATAGGAGAAAGATAGACAATCTCTTCCCATGCTATTACTGCCTCTGAAAACCCACTGGAGGGTCATCTATAAATCACTTCTGACCTGAGAATACATAACAACAATTGGCCAGTTAAAAATAAATATAGAGATCTGATAATTTTTAAGAATTTGTATTAATTTCCCAGTATGAAACCATAATAACATGCACCCAAAGAAACACCTGAGAATAGTATAAAACATTTAAAAAAGAGAGATGTAAGGTTTTATCAGCCTAATAATACAAATTTTCTGGATGAAAATGCCCTTTTGACATAATAATGTCTCCTGGATGAAAATTTCCTCTGAGACAGAAAAATGAATGGTATTTCATTAAAAGTGACACGTCTGATACAGAGATTTATGTAAGCCGCATTGGAAATGAGATGCACACATATCTCAAAGACATATTAATTGTGACAAATACAAAGTGGCTGTTATTACTTTTAAACAGCCGAAAGTAGAGAAAGAGATGTTATTTGTGCAATATTTGCAAATAATTTCAAAAGTAATAGTGAAATGAGTCATCCCAATATTTGGCTTCTCAGTGGAGGTTGTGAAGTGATGACATTTGATTTACCAAATGTGATTTGGTAAAGACACTTCAACACATTATTTGATGTGCATGTGGCTCTGATTCAGTTAGTAATTTTCAACTAATTACAGACCTAATTTTAAAACCTAAGTCCATCCTACAGGTAAATGTTGTTGTTGTTGTTGTTGTTGTTGTTGTTTGATGCCATCAAGTTGTAGACAACTCATAGCGACCCTATGAACGAAAGGCCTGAGCACTGTTGATACGTAGAGTTTCTGGAGGCAAGCCATTTTGGAAGTGGATGCCGCTCCTGCTTCCAGGCTTGATTTAGTCGGGAAGCTTCAGCCAACACTGTCCACCAGGGGTGCCCATTACCACAATTGGCACATCACTGTCACAGTCTTCAGCATCACAGCAACCACGAGTTACCTCTGTACAGCAACGCACAGACCAGTGCTATACCCACCTAGAAGAACGTTTGACAGGAAGACAATTTGAACCTGGCCGAGGGCCACAGATGACAATCACCCACCTTCGTTGGTAGCATAGCTTCCTTTCCACTAGGCCAACGTAGCCCTCTCTGGGTCGTCGTCATTGTTATTGTTGTTTGATGCTGTAAATAAGTTTTTTTTTTAAATGAATGATGACTGTGTGGAAAACATTCATACAAGCCATGATTTGATATGCCCCTCCATACAACTTCAGTTGTTTTATGCTCTAATCGTTTTCCACCAGTCAAGAGCATGTGTGCATGAAATGATAGATATAGCAAAAAATGTAACAGCAAGACTTATATGCATTCTAAACTGTTCAGAATTTATCCTGAAGTCATTGAGAAACCACTGAAATGAGGAAGAGACTGCTATAATCAGAATTGCATTTGTGAAAAAAATCACTCAGCTATTCCATGGAGTAGGTCCAGAATTGTTTAAGACACCAAAAACAGAACGGCAAACACATGGAGCTTACACACATAATCTAATGTCTTGTGATTCTAACTTGGGGAAAGCATTGAAGTAATTTGATACAGCCAGGAGATAGAATCTAAAAAACTTGATTGTTTATTTAGTGTGTCAGAGGATGATTTAGAGGTCAAGCTAAAAGAAATAGCTTGTTGCATTAATGATTGAGTAGCCAACCAATTTGTTTTATAAACTTTCACTCAAATAATAATAAAAATTAAAAAATGGGAATTAGACTTTCATATGAGGAAGTACACTTTTGGCTTCTTTTGCCCATTGTACATTTGTTCAACTATTAGTTGAAATTATTAAAGAATTATATTAATAAATATGAATGGTCCTTTTAAAATGTACGCATAGCTATTAATTTCCCCACTAAATTCTATTTTTGCTGTGTCCCTAAGGTTTTGATATGTTGTGCTTTCATTTTTTAATTTGATTCCAAGAATTAATTAATTTCACTTCTGATTTCTTCTATAACCCAAAACATTTTAGTATATTGTTTCATGTGTTTTTTTATCATTCTTCCTTTTATTGAGTTCTAGCTTTATACTGGATGGTCATAGAAAATACTTTGTATGCTTTGAATTTTTTTTATATTTACTGAGATATGTTGTGTATCCTAGATCATTGTTTATTCAGGAAACTTACCCACAGGTGCTGAAAAACAATGTGTATTGTTCTGGTATTGCATGTACATGGGAATTAAGTGTATTTGAGGTTTCAGGTTTGTTTGTATTTATTGATATTTTTAGATGTTCTGCTGGTGCTTGAAAGTTAACATGTTAATGTTCTGTACTACTATTGTGGAGTTGTCTATTACTCCTTTCCTATTAATCAGAATTTGCTTCATGTATAATAGAAATTGCTGTTAAACAGGTATATATTTATAATTGTCTTGTTGCTGGATTGATCCTTTGTAATCATATAATGTCTTCCTTTATCTCTGATAATAGACTTTTAAAACTAAAGTCTATTTTGTCTGATAACCGTATGGTAACCCCTGCTCTCTTTTGTGTACCAGGTTTATGAAATAACTATTCTTTTATCTCAGCTTGTGTCTTTATGCATATAAAGTATGTTTTTATATATCTTTATATGTATACAGTGTGTTTTTGTGTATCCTTACATGTCTTTATGTGTCTGTATGTATATAAAAAATGTGTTTCTTGTCAATAGCAAAAAGATGGATCATATTTTGTTTTTAACCTTACTTCATTGTTTCACCCATTCTGCCACTCTATCTTTTGCATGGTAGATCATTTATCTCTAAGATTTATGCAGAAAACATATTATCTACCTCATTAATTTTACTGTTTGTGGAAATGTTTCTTCTTTTCTAAATTCTTATTTTACTGGTTCCGTTTAAATTTGGCTGCCTTTTTTATGACGAGTTCTTTGGTTTTATTGTTACTGTTTTTCAATTTTTTCCTTGGTACTACCAAATATGTTGTTGTTGGTGTGTGCCATTGAGACACTCATAGTGACCTTATATACAACAGCTCTGAACCCTGCTCTATTTTTTGCCAACCTCACTGTCTCTGACACACCTATCCCATTACCCTAGTCACTGCATCAATCCATATAAACAATAGAAATATAAAACCTTAATAAACCTATTTCTGATATGTTCTTTTCTACTCCTTTTCTGTAGATGTCTCTATTAATATAAATGTTGTTATCAGGTGCCCTCAAGTTCACTACAACTCATTGTGACCCTATAAACAACACAATGGAAACCTATACCACCCTGCATCTCCTCACAATCTCTGGCCTACTACAGTCCATAATTAAGATCACGGGGTCAATCCTTCTTATTGAAGGTCTTACTCTTTTTCTCTGACCCTCTATCTTTTTCCAGGGATGGGCCCTTCCTGACAACATGGCCAAAGTAGGTGAAACAAAGTTTCACCATTCTTGCTTACCACAAAGAAGCACCCTACTTGTACTTCATCCAAGACAGGTTTGTTTGTAAATTATGGTAGTTCATAGTATATCCAGTACTCTTCTCCAATATCACAATTCAAAGGCATAGATTATTAGTCCATCATCTTTATTCATTGATATCCTTGCTCATTAACACTTTAAAGAATTTCCTAAAGGCAGATGTTCCAAATGTGATATGTTTTGATTTCTTGAAAACTGATACCATGGGTCTTGATCATGGATCCAAGTAAAATGAAATGACTGACTTCTTCACATTTTTCTCCATCTATCGTGATACTGCCTACTATATATATGTATATATATATATATATTCCATATTGAAGGCAGTCATCTTTGATCTTCTTCAGTAAATGTTTTAAGTCTCCTTGACTATCTTCAAAGAAGGTTGTGTTATCTACATAACACATGCTTTGGTTGAGTCCTCTTCCAATTCTCCTTATCTTTAGTTTACAAGAACTTTATTAGAATATGGCATGAGCTTCTCATTTGTATCTCTTACGATTGGTGTTCTTATGCTTTCTTTGTTTACAGGCTTTGTTCTCTACTCAGATCTGTAAAATTCTGTCTGATAATTTCTGAACTCTTCAAAATCTTTAAAAGCCTTGATTGATACCATGGTACACTTAGATACCAATAATCTTAATGTTAGATTTCTTAACTATCATATCTCTTAACTAAAATATTCTATCCTAATGCATTTGTTTTTCTCTTGTTTTTGCTAAGACTTCATAAATTTAGTTATTTTTGTCTTCAAGTTCATTTATTCTGCCATTTGTTTTATTTTATTCTTTAATATCTCTCTTCCTTTTTTCTAATTCATTTATTTTATTGTTAAGTTCCAGTAGGGTTTTGTTATTTTCTTGTTGACTTTTTCATTTTTTTTCCTTACATTTATTTTCTGCTTTCACCAACTTATTTTCTCTGTGCTTTTAACTTTCTTTAAACATATTTAGCACCATAGTGTGAATATTATAATTCTTTTCATTTATCTGACCCTCATAATAGAAGTTTCCTCTTCATTTTTTGTTTCTCTTGTGATCTTAGTGTGTTCTTCGTTGAACTTGGATCATTTTCATTTAGTAGAAAATTTTTCTGATTAAATATCCTTGTATCATTATGGCCAGACATTTGACTGCCAACTACATGACTGGGCTCTGTGCCAGTAGTCATTCTGTAAGAGAACGAGGTGGCAGCTGGACTCTGAAAAGCTCATCCTCGGTTACCTCATGGTTCAGGTCCACTTCACACCACAGAATTTCTATGAGTCAGAATTGTCCTATTGGCAGTGAACTTGGTGTCTTCAGAGGACCACTGAAGGATTTTCTTTTCCTTTAGTGTTTTTTTTCACTGCTAGGTCTGGAGTCCTGTTCTTCTTTTCTATATATATTTGTGTGTGTGTGCGTGTGTGTGTGTGTGTGTGTGTGTGTGTGTGTGTATACATATGTGTGTATACATATGTGCATATACTTCTGTGTATATACGTGTGTGTGTGTGTGTGTGTTTACCTACAAAGTTCGAATAGATTGTTTTTCACCCAAGATGGAGTTCTTGATCAAATACTTGGGTATTTGACCTTTCAAATGCAGTATGCATGGGCAGGCTGGGCAGGGCGTGGAGGAGGGAGTTTATGGCAGATGCTAACTTGACATGAGTTGAGTAAGCTGCGACAAAGCTGGGGCCTCAATTGGACAATTAAAACAGACATTGGGGGAGGGAAGAAGAACGAACTGGGGATAAGGGTGGAGAAAACAGTGCAACAATGAATGAATGAAAACCCAAAATCTCTGTAAATGTTCATTAAAACTAATAAAATTTAATTTTTTTTAAAAAAAGCGGGGGGGGGGGAAGCTGGGGCCTCTCTATGTCTTTCCTTTATTATCACCTCTGCATAGAATCTTTCACAACGCTCTGTTGCAGGAAGGGAATGATTTCCTTCCTTCTGTGTCATTCATGAGTCTCAAGGATTCCTATCACCTTACTACCGTTAAAATTCCTCCCAGGCTTAGTGCTCATCCAACTGAAACTCAGTAAAATTCAGTATCACTCTCTCACAGCTTCCTATTGCCCCTTCCCAATTGCCTGCCTCACAAATTCCCACAGCCAATTTGCTCCACCTTAAAACATCTGTCTACTATTTTCTCAGACTAGATCCCTTTTTGCATTCCCCTTCTGTGTCCCATCCATTCCAAAATAGCTATGATGGGCAAGTGCTCCCAATGTTAGTGGATAAGTTCTCCCAACTACTGTACTATCCCTGTGCTATCTCATCCCACTTCTGGACTCACCCCAAAACGCTAGCACCTCGGCTGCATCCAGAGTTCTAAGACGTCAGTCGGTGTTTACTTTAATTTTTTGTTCAGTGGTTTGGTTGCTGTAGTAGTAAATGGGAATATCCACTTTACTATCTCATTCCTCTTGATTTTACCTAGGATTTATCACAGCCCAGGCATCCTCCACTCCTGGCCTAGTAGCATAGCATATTGTTCTTCTTATAAATTTCCCTTCGAGTTTCAATTTGGTTTAAGTTTCTGTCTGCAAGAATATAATGACTACAGAAAAAATGCTATTAAAAAGCAAAGCCTTTTACATTGTGCCTCACCAAACCCTATTAAACACAGAGGAACACGGAGGTATCTTCAGTCTCACTCTTCTTTTCTATGCTTTTATTTCCAAAGCAGGCCCTCAGAGATTAGTAGCACCCAGTCAAACAGAAAATAATAACAAAATGAATGTCAAAGACCAGAGATGATAAGCCTGTCTGTTACAAATTACACAAAAAAGCTAAGCCAGATTCCAGGAAAAGTGCCCATATGCCAGACACGATTGAGTTCATCAATCAGACTTAATGCTTGTTTCCAGGAGAAAAAAAAATAATTTGACATTTTCAGTAGGCCATTGTAATATCATTTTGTGTTTAGACCATTATTCTTCCTTTAGCAGTGATCTTATTATAAAAGGAATATGTGCTCACTCCCCAAAGTTTTGAAATCATATTAAAGAAGAAATAAAAATTGCTGGCAATAGCTAACCACTCCTTTAAAGATTTGGTGTTTATTCTCTAGTATTTATATGTACATGATTAAAATATATCTATTTATCTTTGTTCACATTAGGTGGGTTTTTTATTTTGAAAAATGAGAATGGGCTAACATACTGATAATACAGAGGGATATTTCATGTTGCATGTTAGGCAAATGTTTCATATCTTTAAAAGTTTTCCTACAAGATTTTTTTTGGCTTTCATTGAACATCAGTGCTATTATTTATTTAATTAATTCCTTTTTTTTTTTTTTTTTGTTTATTTTTTCTCACTTTGTGAACAGTTCTGTAATAAGCACTAATTTAACCAACTCACTGTAGCAATCTTTGAGTATTTCCTTAGGCATTCCCTGAAATGAAACGAAACTGTAGGTCAGTGTTCTGAAAAAAAAAATTAAGATTTGCAAAGTCTATATTTCTAATCCAACAGTAATTACTCATGAAAACCACTTTCTTATACCAATTTTCAACAGGGGAGTCTATCTTTAATTAATTTACTGCCATTTTTAAGTAAAGTGTGTATGTGTGTGTGTATATATATGTATACACACACACACACACACACACACACAGTGGTGTTGTTGTTAAGTGCTGTTGAGTCGTAGGTGACTCATAGTTACCCTCTGAACAGAAGACCTGGACACCTGTATAACTTTCGTCCTTTCTCCAGGTTCATAATGTTTCCAGAGGCAAGCTATTAGAGAAGTGGATGCTACTCCTGCTTCCAAGCTTGTTTTAATCGGAGAGCTCCACCAAACACTGTCCACCATGGGTGACCATTAATGCATTTGACACATCAGCGTCACAGAGTTCGGCTTCACAGCAACCATGAGTTATCTCTGTACAGCAAGTGGACAGACCAGGGCTATCCTAACTAGAAGAATGTTTCACCAAAAACAATTAAAGACAGGCCTGAGGGCCACAGAGTACTGTCCACTAGGCCCACTGCTCTCTCTCTCTATGCTCTTGTTGTTGTTATTGTTGAGTCATACACAACTCATAGCGACCCTATATATATTTATATATATGAATTTGCACACACAAGTCTGCAAGTAGAGCTCAATTACCATACAATTAAGTTGAACCAGTACTTCTCCACATTGTGATCATTAGGTTAATTTTACTCTGTTGTTGAGGAACACATTTTCTTTATGTTTCCATATGAAGAAACTTCCGTAAACATAACTCTCCTGCTGTGTACCTGACCTTGCTCTTTTATTCGTTTTTATAATCAGTGTACCATATTTTGAAAAGTCTTTATTGTACTTCTCTCCTTTCTTTTATAATTCATACACTTATTTACATTATAGTTAAAGAAGATAAATAAAACTATAGTTGTTATGCATCAACTGTTGGAGACTGCTAAGAAAAACTTATTTGCTGATGTAGTAGAGAAAGAAATGCCAAAATGAAGAAGAATATGCTTTACTGATGACCGTGGAAAAGGGCACTAAAAGATTATTCTGATTAAATAAAAAGTGATGGTGTTTTCACTAATTAGTTGTCTTATTTCAGCAGATATATAATAAATAGGTTTTTTAAATTCATCAACTATATCCTTTTTTAAAAAATATAGGGCTTTTGTGGAACCTTGATTAAAGTACTCCACTGCTGAAGGAAAGATGAGTGGTTTAAACCCATCAGGAGCTTTACTTTTAAGAAAAGATACCTAGCCAACCAATTCTCATCAAGATTTTGTTATTACGTTCCATCAGGTAGCTTTTGACCCATACCAACCCTGTGCACAAGAGAATGAAGCCCTGTCTGATCTAGCACCATCCTCAGAATCCTCTGCTGTGTTGTTGTTGTTGTTGCTAAGTGCCATCAAGTCATAGACGACTCACAGTGACCCTGTGAATAAAAGACCTGAACACTTGTATAACTTTGAGTCTTTTATTGTACTCTATCAATCTACTCCTTTATTTCCTTCCTTGACCCTCCACTTCCCTACGTAGGATATCTGTTTCCAAGGATGACCCTTTCTGATAATGTGTCAAATGCATGTGTGACAAAGTCTCCACATCCTTATTTTTAAAGCACTCTGGCTATACTTGTCCTGAGCCAGTCTCACTAATTGCAAAGCACCAACCCCCATTGCTCTAGTTACTGTATCAATCCATCTCATCCAGGGTCTTCCTCTCCTATGCTGTCCCTCCTCCCTCCCAAGCATTATGTCCTTCTCCAAGGACTGGTCTCTCCTGGCTATATGCCCAAAGTTTGTGAAACAAAGCTTTAAAATCTAGCTTCCAAGAATAAACTTGGTTTCACCCTCTCCAAGACAGACCTTTTTGTTTTCTTGCCAGTCCATGGTATGTTCAAGACTCTTCTCCAGCACTATAATTCAAAGGCTGTATTTAATATTCCTTGCCAATACCATAATAAAAAATACACAATTTTATTGTAGAATGAGTATAAGGATCCAAGACAGGGGGAGGGTAGGAATGGAGGGGGACGCTGGGAATGTAGGATCTTAATCATAGAATTGCACCATTAGATGGGCTGAAGGAAACGGGAAGAATCTTTTGTGAAAAACAATGTATTCAAACTCTGTAAATAAATCAGAGTAATATAAAAATAAATTTTAAAAATATTAATTCTTCTTCAGTCTTCCTTACTAATTGTTCAACTTTAATGTGCATATGAAAAAATTAAAATACCATGGATTGGTTCAAATGTACCTTAGTCTTTAAATTGGCATCCCTGACTTTAGAGAGGTTTTTGGCAGCCAATTTGCCCAATGCAGTGTGTTCCTAGGTTTCTTTACTGATTCCAGGGGTTGATTGTGGATCCAAAGAAAATGAAATCCTTGACGACTCTAATCTTTCTCCGTTTGTTATGGCATTACCTATCGGTCCAGTTGTGATAATTTTTGTTTTCTTGGTGCTGACTTGCAATCAACATTGTCTTTGATCTTCTTCAGTAAGTGTCTCAATTGTTCCTCCCTTTCAGCAAGCAAGGTTTTCTCATCTGCATAATGGAAATTGTTCAATGAGTCTTCCTCAAATCTTGATGTCACGTACTTCTTCATATAGTCAAGCTTCCTAGATTATTTGTTTGGCATATAGTTTGGACAGGTAAAGTGAAATGATAATTAAAAATTACAGCCAAGGAAACCCAGTGAAATAATAGTTCTATCCTGTCCTTTAAGGCGACTATGAGTCAGAATTGACTTGATGGCACACTACATTATATATCATGAATTGTGTGTTAGTTTCTTGTGACTGCAAATTATCATAAATCAGATGGTGCAAAACAAGATATTTATTCTATTTTATTGTCAAGTCCAAAATTACGATTTCAGCAGAGTAATTATCCCTTTAGAAGTTATAGTGGAGAATCAGTTCTTTGCTTCTTCCACTTCCTAACAGTGTCCACATTCTTTGACTTGTGTCCACATTACATCGATTTGTGCCTTCTCTTTTCTGTATGTTAACATTCCTCTCCCACCTTGCCTCCTTCTATTAAGGATGCTATCATGAGAGCACACAGAACCCACTTGGAAAAATTCAGGCAAAATTACCCATCTCAAACTCCTTAACTTAATCATATCTGCAGATACCTTTTCTAAATAATGTCATGAATTCTAGACATTAACATCTGATATTTTTAGGGCCACTACAAAAGTTAATTAAATAAATTTATTTATGACAGTATGTGTGCTAGGTTTTATTTAAAATATATGTTCAAAATCCAAATTCAACCCAAAGACAATGATGTTTGAGTAGTACTATCTTCTTTGCTTGGTGCACATAATATAAGATTGAGGCTTATTCTGTTAGTGAAAATTAACAAAAAAGTGTTTGCTGCAACATCTCAAAGTCAAGTTTATATTGTTCTGCCACTTCTTTAGGGAAGCTTTGGTAGCCTAGTGGGTAAAGGGTTGTACTGTCAATATAAAGGCAGGTGGTTCAAATCCACCAGCTGCTCAGTGGAAGAAAGATGGGCACTCTGCTTCCATGCAATTTACATCCTCTAAAAACCCACTGGAAGATCAGCCATGAGTCAATAAAACATAACAATGGCAACGGCACATAATATCCCAAGTCAATAACACATAACAACAACAGCAATCATAACTTTTACATTAAATATTGACTTGAAGACTCTAGTCCTGAATTTAATAACTTGCTTCTCTGGCCATTTTACAAACTATTGAAACATATTGAGAAAATTCCACAAAGACCAACTTTATTTGGAATTACTGAGGAAGCTATTCCTATTATACAGAGAAAAACAGGCTTTCTATATCTCAGGTAGTATTAGTATTTAAAATCATAATGTCTTCCATTAAAATATTGACCCTCTAATATACATATGTTGCATTGGGAAAATTTGCTGTCAGGGACCTCTCCAGAGTACTGAAGAGCAACGATGTCAGTCTGGAGACTAAGGTGAGCCTGATTCAGGCCACAGTCTTCGCAATTGCTTGCTATGCATCAGAGAGCTGGACAATAACTAGGGATATTAGAAAGAGAATTGATGCCTTTGAGCTGTGGTGTTGGGGAAGAGTGTGGAATATACTTTGGACTGCTAAGAGAACAACCAGGTTTATCCTGGAGAGGAAGAAACTGGGCTGTTCCTTGGAGGCAAAGATTCTGAGGCTTCATTTGACATACTTTGGGCATACTGCAAGGAGGTACCAATCCTTGGAGAAGGACATCATATTTAGAAGGATGGAAAGACAGAGAAAGAGAGGAAAACCACCAATGAGATGGATTGATTCAGTGACTTGAGTAATGAGAGTAGGTATGTAAGAGACAGTAAAGTTGGCACAGGATAGAGCAGGTTTCAGGGCTATTGCACATACAGTTGCTATGAGTCGCAAGTGACTCGATGGCACCAAATAACAACTAACATACATTCTCAAAATGAAGTGAAATTTATATGAAAACATATTTGGAAGAGAATTGAAAATATTTCTTCCAGTGTAAGAAAACCAGGGATAAAATATATATACTATATAGAACAAAGGCTCAAAAAAAAATATTAGAAAGCACTAAATTTTGAGAGTAGAGGTGCAAGATTAGAGCTACTATTCAGAGAAATAATAACTATTCCTGATTTCCCTATATATTTTAATATCTTTCTTGAAATAAAACCAGTACAGTTTATTTTAAGAAATTAAAGATACCAATTTTGTTTCCATTACTATTATCATTACATGTGACTATGGTCTTTGATATTTAGTGTTCAATGCCTCAAAGCTATTCTTGAGATTATTTTTAAATTCAGGTGGCTAGGTATAGAACTGGAGATAGAGCCCTCAGATTGGAAGTCAATTAAATAAGTGCATGAACAGCTATGTTGTTGTTGTTGTGTACCAATGAATTTGAACCAACAGATGACTGATCCTCTGGTAGGTTTTCAGAGGCAGTTAATCGCACAGGAAGAGATTGCCCATCCTTACTAATCCCATAGTCACTGGTGGACTCGAACCACATGCCTTCAGGATTGCAGAGCATCTTCTTGCCACTAGACCACCAGAACTTCCTAGAGACAATTATAAATATCCATTAATAAATTGGAACATATAATGTATGAAGTGTGAATTTAGGAAAATTGGAAGCTGTAGAAATGAAATGGAATGCAAAGACCGATATTCTAGGTATTTGCAAGCTGAGCTGGATTGGCATTGACCATTTTGAATCAAACAATCATTTGGTCTACTATGTCAGAAGTTAATAATTAAGGAAGAATGAGGTTTATTTATAATAAAAACGTTCATTTTTATAATTACTATACTCAGAAAATTTAGCAACTTTGAAAATTTCTATTCTTTCATATTGCATATGTTATTTGACTATATCATCATTTCTAATAACCTTATTTATCTCCAACTACTGAGAGCCTCAACATCTCGAAAATTTAGCAAATACCTTAAAAGGGAGCATCAACAGATGAAATTAGTCCTCAACTTTGAAAAAAAACCAATATGAAATTCATAGCAAATGGATAAATAAAAACCCTTTATGTTCCGTTTATCTTGCTTCTCACCTATCATTAAGCATATTAATATCCCATTGAAATGCATAGGGAATATATCGCTCCTACAGTTTATAACTCTAAATAGTTGAATACATTATAGATTTCATTTTACTCCAAAGTCAATTATGAAAACTACCACTATTGCAGATTAATTTATTTGGGTTCAGCATTAAAACAGGCATATTGTCACTCTATAAGTAGAAATTACACACACACATAATTGTCATTAGATGCCATCAAGTCAAGTACAAATCAAAATGATCCTGTGAACAATCAGTCTAAACACTGTCCTATCCTGGAGATCCAAGATGGTGGCGGAGGCAGAGACAGCGTGGTGAGCTGTGGGAGCAGCAAACCACTTAAAGCAGGGCCATTATGGCCTTCCACAGACTTCAGCTTATTGATAATTGAACACTTAAACAGTTGATGACTGGCCCTCAGTGAAGATCGAGGCTCAACAACAGGAATTCAAGGATTCCCAAGGAGAAATGGGTGAGTCTCGTGGCTCCCAACCCCCACCCCCCTGCAGAGCCCTTGCTGCACTGCACAGCCGATGCAGCTCCATGAGGCTTCCACAGCCTGAACGAATGGATTCCCTCACTCAGGATGGATGCTGGGCACCGGCCCTCCTAAAGACTGGTACAGTGAAGCCACCACACTGCCGCAAGGTGGACTTGGTCTGGAGATAATTCTTGGAGCCAGGATGGCAGCTGTGGGGGAAACAGGCACCCACTGGCCGCCGGCACAAGAGGGGGCACACACCAGCCAAGCGCCTGTGTGGCGGGGTCGGGTGGGGGGGCATGCCCCCAACGGCCGCCCATGCTGGGGGGGGGCCACGCGCCTCCCACAGGCCTTCTGCGCTGGTGGGGGGGGCATGCCTGCTGGCCGCCTGTGTAGGAGGTGGGGGATGGGATGCATGACCGCCATCTGCAGGTTTGGGTCTCCTTGGACAGGCCAAAGAAGACGATTACCTATGCATTGGACAGGCCAAAGAAGATTACCTATGCATTGGACAGGCCAAAGAAGAAGATTACCTATGCATTGGACAGGCCAAAGAAGATGATTACCTATGCAATGGATTGCTGAAAGTCACTGTGAGTCTGATGACCTTAACAGTGGCAGCAT
>NW_006399764.1:926678-937401 GCF_000299155.1 Elephantulus edwardii | reverse complement strand
GAGGGGACCAGACTGGGGTAGGGGCAATTGGAGGGGGAGTATACCAGCCAGTTCCTGGGGGGTGTTGCCCTGCTCGGGATGAGCTGCCCTCAGCCCCCAACTCGGGGCGAGCCGTCGCGGCCCTCTGCCCGGGGCGGGCTGCCCTCGGTCCCCGGCTCGGGGTGAGCCATCGTGGCCCTCTGCCCGGGGCGGGCTGCCCTCAGCCCTCTGCCCAGTGCGGGATGCCCTCGGCCCCCGGCTCAGGGCGAGCTGTCATGGCCCTCTGCCTGGGGCGGGCTGCCCTTGGCTCTCAGTTCAGGGTGAGCTGTTGTGGCCCTCAGGGTGAGCTCCTCAGTTCCCAGATTGTGCCATTGTCCCCAGATTGACCCCTGGGTGGGGAAGTAGAAAAAAAAAATAGAATGCCTATAGGACACCTTCTGCCACCCCTCCCCCCAGTAAACCTGAAAGCAACACCCTCAAAGCCCTTCTATTTGTAACTTACAAGTTTGTTCTCTCTAGGTTTTCTCCCTTTCCTATAGGTAACCTTAACTCTGAGTTTTACTCCAGAATTGACCCTGAACTCAGTGCCAGTGACAAAAAGGAAATACAACTGACAGCTAAGGAAGCAAAGGAGGATGGAGCCTCTGGGTTCAACCAGCCATCCCCACTGGACCCACCTCGGAAAACACTTTGCAGTCCAGAGGGGAGCAAATGACAGGAAAATATCTTCTCACAGAGCAAGAAGGCAAGCAGCTTTAACCCAAGACCACCAGTAAGGTGATAAAGCGTCCTCCCTTCCCCTCTTTACATCTACGCCCCTGTTCAGCATGAAGAAGCCAGAGAGTCGGCATCCAATTCCCAAATCAATAAGACAGTTGGTTTAATTGCCATTGGAAAATGCTTGTCATTCCTCTGTAGTATCTGGTCCCCTCTGGACCCTCATCATTTCCTTCACCTGCTCCCCCCACTGACCAAACTGTGCAGCTCTGCAACTGTATCCTGGCCCATCCTCACCCTTCTGCCCCCAACCCTCACCTACTTGTACCCCCAATATGTTTTTCCCAATTAAAAAAAAAAACAAAACACTGTCCTATCCTGTGCCATCTCTCAGTTTCTGACACATTCAAACCCATTGCTGCAGTCACCATGTTTCAAAGTTACAGTATATATTTAGCAGCAATAATTATTCTCTAACTTCAAATGAATATTTTCAGTAAAACATGATATAACCTAAATCATATCTTTATTAGCACAAATCACACAAAATAGCTCCTTCTCACTCTGAATTAATCATATAAACAAGATGATCTGATGGATTGGAAATGTTTCAAATACGGAAACAAATCTCATCCTTTCACATAAATAATATTGCTAGATAGCTTTTTCTTCAGCTATTAGTAATATAACAACGATATGTCTCATATATTCATGTAAAATCATTTAACTAATCTTAAAATAAAACTGATTTAAAGTGTCCATTTCCAGATACAATGGCTGAGGGCCTTTTAATCCACTGGCATTTTTGGAAAATGACTTCTGATCTCAAGAATTGTGAGAGAATAAATCTGTCTTGTTTTAACCCATTATGTTTGTGGTTAAAACAAACTTGGGAGCAGGAGTGGAGTCTGCTTCTGAAATAGCTTGCCTCTGGAAACTCTATTAACTTGGAGAAATGATGAAAGTTACTTAAGTGTTCAGGTCTTTGGTTCATAGGGTCACTATGAGTCATCTACAACTCGTCAGCACTTAACAACAACAACATAGAGAGCTCTGTGGGCCTAGTGCATAGAAAGTGATGCTACTAAGCCAAAGGTGAGTGATTTAATCTGGACCCCTCAGGCCTAGTTTTAATTCTTTTCCGTCAAACATTCTTCTAGGTGGTATAGCACTGCTCTGTCCGTTTACTGTACAGAGGTAACTTGTGGTTGCTGTGATGATGAACACTGTGACACTGATGTGTGAAATGCGATAATGGTTACCCATGGTGGACAGTGTTTGGTGGAGCTCCCTGATTAAAACAAGCTCGGAAGCAGGGGTGGCATCCACTTCCAAAATAGCTTGACTCTGGAAACTATGAACTTGGAAAAACAATGAAAGTTACACAAGTGTTCAGGTCTTTTGTCCATAGGGTCAGTATGAGTCATCTTTTACTCACCTGCACTTAACAACAACAACAACATGTTTGTGATTATTTGTTAACAGCAGCAATAGGCTACTATATGGATTGTGATAATGGGGACACTGCTGCTATATGCATTAAAATGCATGTGTGGCTTTGTCATGTGGACTGAAAGAATTTTGAGAAGATGATTGGAAAGAAGTCCAGATGGCCGTGATCACACAGCCTGTTAGTAGAAACATGGTGGGTTGAATTTCAAGATTGTCTTTTACCATGGAAAATAACACTCTGAGGTTCTGAGGATTAGAACATGCACATCTTTGGGCTGTCTTGTTCTACCCACGTAGTTCTCACAAAATAAGAGGACAAGCCTTCCACTGATAACCAAAAAGTAGTCAGTTAGAACTCACTGTAACTCCCCAGGAGTAAGATGTGGCAATCTGCTCCAGTATCGTTTAACAGCCGTGGAACCCCTGTGGGGCTGTGCTACTCTCAGGCTCACTATGATTTAGGATTGACTTGATGGAAATGGGTTGTTGTGTTTCATTCTGTCTACCCTGAAGCTGTGCTGCAATCCTGAAGGCTCATGGTTCAAGTCTACCAGCTGCTCCATGGAAGAATGACGAGCAATCTCCTCCTGTGTAATTATCCGCTTCTGAAAACCTGCCAGAGGGTCAACTATGGGTCGATTCCAATGACAGTATACAACAGCCCTAAATATTATGTATCTTCTTTATTCAAATCATAAATGTACCAGAATTCATAGCTTTTAAAATCTATTTTGGTTGCTTCTCTATTCTGTGTGAGGAAAATTGGTAAGCAAGACTCACCATAAGTGAAGCTATTAATTTGGTTACATTTGTTAAGTATTTGAGAACGTGTAATAAAAAAATAGATACAGTAACCACACAAAGATCACAAAATTCATACACATACACAGTGAGAGAGGAGAGTATTTAAACCACATAATTAGCCTTCTTAGTATTTCAAAATTATGAGATTTCCCACTATCATGAGTAGTGGCTGAGGCCTTTACGACCTTATGAGTGGTCATCTAAGGTGCAGCTATTGGTCTTTCTCCATCTGGAGAAAACTAGAGTGAAGAAAAGCAAAGACCCATGGAAACAATTGATGCATGGACTAGGCCTGTGAAATCCACAGCCTCCTCTCCCCTAAAACCAGAAGTGCTAGGTACCTCACTACCACTAACAAGGTACCAGAACAAGATCATAATAGAAGGTCCTGGACAGAGTGACAGAAAAAAATATGTAGGAAAAAAATTCAATGTCACAAAAATGGCCAGACTTACTAATGTGCTAGAGACGGCTGGCGTCTCCTGGACAACGTCCTCAGACAACTCTCGAGCCTGGAATGAACTCATTCTTAGAATGAACTTCCATCAAAACAACAGACAGGCCCGGAAAGTGAATAATAACACCAGGGAGCAACAGCCGCCTCAGTGCAATATTCCATTATGAGACTGAAAGGGCAGTATCTGCCTAAAACCAAAGGTCAGGAGGAAATGGCAGGGGTGAAAGACAAATGGAAATGGAACACATGGTGGAGGCAGGATTAGTGCCCTTTCACTGACACAATGTCAACCAATGTCACGACACAAAATCTTGCTAAATTGTTGAATGGAACTGGCATTACTCCGTGCATTTTCACTCTCAAAACATACTGCTGTTGTGTTGGTTGCCTTCATTCATTTCTGAGGCTGTAAATCAAATTAGGGGAAACTACCCATTTTTCTCCAGCAGAGCTACTGATAGATTCCAACAGCCTTTTGATTAGCGGGGCAACTAGCTACAGATTATGTCTCCCAAACCACAATAAAATGTAAGCCAAAAAGTAGTGGACAAGAAAGGAAGGAGAGTCTCAGTGGAAGAGAAGCTCAATGGAAAACCTCATATTTTATTTTATTTTTATTCAAATGCTAGACTGACCATGGATTGTTTTTTATGCTTTAACATCTGGCATCTGGATCACTTGATACCTTTGATATTTTCCTTTTATAAATACTTAGCTCCCAGAACCCTCTATATGGAAATGATACTTATATTTCCATTAAGTCAGAATCATCTCACAGCTGACTCTCTTGCATGGGGCATCTGGTAGACTTAAATCATATACCTTTGGGTTGGCAATATTTTTCCCGATCACTAGGTCACCAGAGCTCCATTAACATGTTGTTGTTGTTGTTGTTGTTGTTGTTGTGACTCATAACAACCCTATGTACAACAGCTCTGAAGCCTGCCCTGTCATGAGCCAGTCTCACTGACTCCAACACACCTACTTCCATTGTCCTAGTTATTGAATCAATCCATCTCATCCAAGGTCTTCCTCTCCTGTGCTTTCCCTCCACCCTTCCAAGCATTATGTCCTTCTCTAAGAACCAGTCCCTCCTGGCCACATGCACAAAGTATATAAGACAAAGTTTCAAAATCCTAGCTTCCAAGGAGAAAATTGTTTTCATTCTCTTCAAATCCTGTTTGTTTTCTTGGTAGTCCATGGTATGTTCAAGACTCTTCTTCAGCACCATAATTCAAATTATTCTTCTGTTATCTTTAGTTATTGTCTAGTTCTCTAAAGCATAGCAAGTAATTGCGAAGACCATGACCTGGATCAAGCACACCTTAGTCTCAAGAACAGTGTTGCTTCTAGTACTCTGGAAGAGTCCCTGCCAAGCAGATTTACCTAAGGCAATTTGACTTTTGATTTCCTGACTGCTGGTGCCAAAAGAGTTGATTGTGGAGCCAAGCAAGCTGTAACTGTTAACTTCAATCTCTTCTCCATCCATCATAGTGCTGCCAATTGGCCTAGTGGTGAGAACCTTTGTCTTCTTGATGTTGAGCTTGAATCCATATTGAAGACTGCAGTCCTCGACCTTCTGCAGCAAGTGATTCAGGTCCTCCTCACTTTCAGTAATCAAGGTTGTGTCATCTGTATAAAGAAGGTTGTTGATGTATTTTCATCCAATCTTGATACCACATTCCTCTTCATAATAGATTGAAGAGGTATGGAAACAGGAAGCATCCTTGACACACTCCCTTCCTGATTTTGAACCATTATGCACTATTTTCCTACTCTGTTCTGAGAACTGCTTCCTGAACCAAGTAAAGGTTTTGTTTACGTACAATCAAGTGTTTTTGGATTCCTATTCTCCTCAAGGTTAACCACAGTTTGTTATGATCCACACAAATGACATTGCATAATCAATGAAACAAAGATAGATATCCCTCTGGCACTCTGCTTTCTGTCAAAATCCATCTGACATTGGTGATAATGGCTGTAGTGCCACAGGCTCTTCTAACCCAGCTTGTATTTCTGGTAGTTCTCTGTCAATGTATTATTCCAATCATTTTTGGGTAATCTTCAGCAGGATTTTGCTTGTGTGTGATATGAGTACCTTTGTACAATAATTTCCACACTCTGTTGGGCTACCTATTTTTCTGGAATGGAAATAAATATGGAACTCTTCCAGTCAGTTGACCAGATAGCTGCTCTCCAGATTTCTTGACACAGCCTGGTGAGCATTTCCAGGGCAGCATCTGTTTGTTGAGATATTTCAATTGGTATTCCATCAGTTCCTGAGACTTTATTTTTTGCCAAGTCCTTCACAGCAACCTGAACTTCCTCCTTTATTATCATTGCCTCTTGATCATATGTTGTTTCTTGAAATTATTCTGTGTCAGCCAATTCTTTGGTACAGTGACTCTGTATGTACCTTCCATCTTCTTTTAATGCTTCCTGAATCATTCAATATTCTGCCCATAGCATCCTTAAGTATTTCAACTCAAGGACTGAATTTGTTCTTTAGTTTCTTCAGCTTAAGAAATGCTGAGGGCATTCAGCCCTTTTGGTTTTCCGGACTCCAGTTATTTATACATATCATTATAACACTTTGCTTTGTCTTCCTGTGCTGCTCTTTGAAATCTTCTATTTAGCTCCTTAACTTCTTGATTTCTTCCCTTTGCTTTGGCTTGTCGATGCTCTAGTGCAATGATCTCTTCTGACGTCAATTTTTGTCTTCTTCTTCTGTCTTTGTAAAGGCCTTTGGCATTATTCATGGATGATATTCTTTTTTTTTTTACATTTTATGTTATACTGGTTTGTATACAAAGTTCTTGATATCTTCACACAGATTATTTGATCTTTGTTCATTGGTGTTTAAGGCCTCAAACCTACTCCTGAGTTGATTTTTAAATTTAGGTGGGTCAGACTCAAGGTCAAATTTTTATGTCAAATTTTTATTTCTGTGTATTTGTTTAGCTTTAATTTGAACTTGAGTATGAGTAGTTGATGGTCTTTTCAACAATAAGCACCTGGCCTAGTTTTCACTGTTGATATTGAACTTCTCCAATGATTTCTTCCACAAATTGTACTCAATCTGATTCCTGTGCATACCATCAGGTGAAATCCATGTGTGTAGCCTGTGTTCATTTTTTCTTATTTTTCCATATTTGCTATGAATAAGTCATTGATTGTGCAAAATTATATTCCCAGCCTCATTTCTGTTTCCAACTACTTCTTCTTCCTGGTTCCTAACTTTTGTGTTCCAGTTACCCATTATTGTTAATACATCTTGGTTGCATTTCTGATGGATTTCTGATTGCAAAAGTTGGTAGAACCCATCTGTTTCCTTCCTCTTTGGCTCTGGTTGTTGGTGCATAAATTTTAATGATAGTGGAATTAACAGGTCTTCCTTGTATGTGTATAGATATTATCCTGTCACAATATTGTATTTCAAGATGCATCTAGAAACAGCCTTTTTAAAAAGAAAGTGACCCCATTTTTTCCCACCTCTTCATCTCCAACATAGTAGATCATATGATTGTCTAATTCAAAATGGTCCATGTCAATTATCTCATTTCACTAATACCTAATATTTCAATATTTATATGTTTCGTGTCTTTCTTAACAATTTCCAGTTTTCCTATATTCATGTTTCTTACATTCCATGTTCCAATAATTAGTTTCTGCTTACAACTCTTCCTCCTCATTTGTGTTTCCAAATTTGAGGGCTCAGCCTCTTTCCATTCTGTTATTCTACTCTAAGTATACTTTACAGTATACAGCGTTTTCTGAGGCCTGTTTATATTTTGGAAGTGGATGACCAATCTTTCTTCCAAGTCTGTCTTCATTTGGATGCTTAGCTTTGGAACAATATCTGACAGGCAAGCATTTTCGTGAAAGGAGTAAATAGAAGACACTTCCTCTTACAGAGATAACCATACTTGCATTGCCCTCCCTCTGCATGTATGTCTTGTCTCTTCTCTTTCCCTGAGTAATAGCATAATTTCCACTTTCTCCTACCCAGTCCAGCACCTCCCCACCCCAGCATCCCTTCGATATGATGGCTTAGGCCACAAGTCACTTCTGTGATGTCTTACACCTCACGATGTTGCTGATCTCTCACACTGATTTCGATCTCATGTTTAGAAAGATTTCAATCCAATCCCATGTATGAGTTTCAGGGAAGGATTTTTATCACAGGCATTACTGGGTAAAAGTTCTTGCTCCTAAGCTTCTGCTACAGGACCGTTGTTAGGAAATCAAAGAATACATTTGTTAAAATAGTATGTTTGTTTTCTCATTGATTTCCAGAAATATTCTCATCTAAATGTTAATCATCCTTAAAAACTGTATTTCAAATTCTATTATGAATTTAGCTCTCTATCCTTTCACAACCCTTTCCTCATTAAAGCATGCCTAAATTTTATTTCATTTCCATTTTTTTAATTATCAGCGTTTACACTTTGCATTTTTTATGAGCTTGATTTGTTTACTGTTTTAGGTAGTTCCATCCCATTGGATTGAATAGAAATGATATTGAGTGAGAAACCCTCCATTTTCGGCTTAAAAAGCAACTAATGTTGAGCTTTAAGCTGTATTTTCTCCAGTAATCCTGTTAAATAATAAAATTATTGAACTATGTAAGTGATATAAGCTAGTATTTTTGTATGTGTATCACTTTCATGATTTCAGTAAGAGCATAACATTAATAAAATACTATTTATCAAGAAATAATGTTATCCATTATTTTTTATTTTGGGGGTTTTTTATCCATTTTTATGTATTATTTATTTTTCAAATGTTGCTATACTCCATGAAAAAATTTTCATTCCATTCACAAATCAATATCTTAGGCATTACATTCATTTGTGTAATAATTATAAATTGCTACATACTTAGTTTCAGAATTCTTGTAAGAATAAAACAACATTCACATTGAGGTTTATTGTCATTTTTTCCCATTGGTTAGATTCATTTTCTATCATGCTTGATTTTAACTGTCTCCTGAGCATCATATCTATGTAGCGAATTGCTTTAACTCTCCAATCAAGAATTTTATCCTTCTATTTAAGCATTTTTTTCAACAGAAAATAAAAACTAAAAGCTAGAATAACTGCATGTATTTCTTGGACTTAGTTTTATTATTTCCTTAACTAATTTTAATTACAATTTAACAGGTATCTGGTAATTGGACATTGCCTAGGTTTAGTTTTTCCGAAATGAAATGTGGAAGTCTAAATCTAAATCTAGTTAGTGAAAATGAACTACTTGAACTCTAACAGGTAAATGCTTTTGCAGCATAATTTATTGTAACATTTGAGTGTATTCATTTTACTTTTAAAATTTTAAAAAGGTACTCCAGAGAATTTTAAAAGCACTGCTATCAGCACTATTTAATGGAATAGAAACTTCAAAAATTAAAAGAAGCTTATAAAAAAATAGATAGCTTGGAGTGAGTGCTTTTGTGGTTGTGTTTTTTTTTCTGTCAGAGAAAGACACAAGATTATAGAAGCATGCTGAGTCTTGAGAAACATTAACAAAGGAAAGTGAAGTTCCTAACTTAATCAAGAGTACCATTTGCTGTTATTCTCTACATAAATCATGTAAGATGCCAAAAACCTGATCAAATTTGAAAAGACCATTTTCAAGAATTCAAGACAGCTTTAGGACATGAGGATATATGCTACAAGGAAATATTCTTATCTCCAAATTGTCTTTAGAGTTTCCCTACAACTTAAGATAGGACTGAACGCAAAAGGTATCCTAGAGAATAGAAATAAAATATGGATAATGGCATGGGGGGGGGAAATCAAGACACTCTTTAAAATAAGATTGAAATGAGGGAATTCATGGAGAATTCTCCCAATTTTTAGTTTCCTCCTATATTTTCTCTAGGTTCTTGTCATTCTTACACACAACCAAAGCAGGAGTAAAAATAGTTCACAATCTCAATATCCACATCTTACTTTGAATGTAGCCACTAGGGTCTTAAAAGCTTACTAATGGTCATGGAAGGTGCAACTATTGATCTTTCTATGTCAGAAACAAAGAAGAGTGAAGAAAAGTAAAGACACACAGAAACAATTAGCCGAAAGGACTAACGGACCGTCCGCTCATCCCTTAATTGTCATGATGCTAAGAACAGAACTAAGAACAGAAAAACTAAGACGCAGCTACCATTGCTGGCCACACTAAAAGGGATTCAAGGAATGTCACTGGAAAGATCCTGGACAGAACTGAAGAAAAACATGGAATAACATTCAAAATCATAAAAACGGTCACATTTGCTGATCTGATGGAGAATGATAGGAAGCAATCTCTGACACTGTCAAGCTGAAGTCACTGTGCCAATCCATCTGGTTGAAGGTTTTCTTCTCTTTAATCATCCTTCCATCTTTCCAAACATGATGTCGTTCTCCAAGGAATACCGCTACTATCATCATGCTAAAGTTACATGAGATGAAGCTTCATCACTTTTGCCTCCATGGAGCATTCTGGCTGTACCTTCTCCAAGACCTATATGTTTGTTCTTTTGGTAGCCCACAGGGTCTTCAGTACTCTTCAAAGTCACAGAAGGCATCAGTTTTTCTTCTGCCATCTTTATTCATTGTACAGCTTTCAGGAGCATAGTAAGTAATTGAAAAGACCATGGCCTAAATCAGTTTCACCCGAGTCCTTAAGCTCACATCAATAATTTGGAAAGGCCCCTGACTGCAGACATTCCCAGTGTGATACATCTCCTGATCTCCTGACTGCTGCTATCATGTGTACTGACCGTGGATCAAGTAAGATGAAGTTATCGACAGTTTCAATCTTTTCTCCATCTATCATGATGTCACTTATCAGTACAGTGGTGAGAATTTTTGTTTCCTTGACACTGAGATGCAGTCCATAATGAAGGCTGTAGTGTTTGAGCTTCTTCAACAAGCACTTCAAGTCTTTCTCAGTTTCAGCAAACAAGGTTGTGTCAGGGCAACGTTCAGAGCTGCTGTACCTAGGGCAGCTATGGGTTTCAGGTGACTCAATGACACATAACAACAGCAACAACAACAACAAAGTTGTGTCATCTGAAAAATGTAAACTATTGATGATTTTTCTTCCAACCCTGATGACACCTTCTTCTTCATAGACTCTAGTTCCTAGAATAATTATTTCAGCATATAGATTGAGTAAGTGTAGAGGAAAGATACAACCCCAGTGCACTCCATTCTTAATATTATTTTATTTTTTTAATTGTAGCTATTTTTCTTTTTTCTTTTTTAATTGTAAAATACAAAACAACAACAGCAACACACACACACACACACACACACACACACACACACACAC
>NW_006399764.1:895965-924480 GCF_000299155.1 Elephantulus edwardii | reverse complement strand
TTAAATTTAAGCCATGTAGTGTTTCTTGCTTTGTTTGCACAATAGCCTCTTGGCACAAGTAAGTGTTCTGGGATTCCCTCTTGTTAGGGATATTAGCCAAAATTTCTTTTTTATGATTCACATACTCTAACTTCTTTGCACAGTCAATGAAACACAAATAGACATTCTTCTGGAATTCTTTGCTTTCAGCCAGGATCCATCTGATATCTGCAATGAAATCCTTGGTGCCATGACCTCTTTTAAACCCACCTTGAACACCTGCAAGTCCTCTATGTTCTGTTGTAGCTGGTTTTTTTTAAATTATTTTAAGCAGTATTTTGCTTACATGTGATATTAATGATATTATTTGATAATTTCCACGTTCTGTTGGAACTCCTTTCCTTGGAATGGGAATAAATATGGATCACTTCCAGTTGAGCTTAAAGACGTTCAATTTGCACTGAACACATTGGCAAAAAGAGTAAGGTCCCATGAATCAATGGAATACCAAGTGACATGTTCCAAATGGCGGGTGCAGTCCTGGATGTGCTCACCAGTCTATGCCAGGAAACTTGGAGGGCAGCTGCCTGACCAACTGACTAGAAGAGATCCATTTTAAGTCAAACTACTCATGGTTAATGCATTTTTCAAATTATGCATTGACTGAAAGTTTACAGAGAAATTAAATTTTTCAAATAGATTTTAAATCAATTTTAAGTTATTCATAATGATTATTCATATAGAATGAAGTTATCTATGTAGAACTTAAATTATTCCTAAAGTTTACAGAGAAATTAAATTATTTATAAAAACATTAATTTCAGTCCCTACTTTATAACAGCATTTATACTTCCTTCTGGTTCTCATTTTCATTAATCCTTCTATTGTATCTTCTCTTACCTTCTGAGTTCCTCCTCAGACAAAGACTGCCCTTTTGACTTTGTATGACTGAGTGTTCTGAGGAGTTAGTACTTCTCTAGTGTTACAGTTTGCCTGGTAAGCACATCTAATTTTTGGCTGAGAGTTGAACCTGACGGGTAAGTTTAGTTTCGGGCTCAGGGGTTCCACCAGTATCTATTATTAGACCAGCAAGTCTTGTCATGGTTATGGTATTTTTTCTTTTCGTTCCTCAGTTTTCTCCCATTCTGTCCAGGACCCTCTACAGCAATCCCTTTTAGAGTGGTCAATGGGGATAGCCAGCTGTCATCCAATCCTTCTGGTCTCAAGCTAGAGGAGATTAAAACTAGTTTTTCCCTTAGTCTTTTGGACAAATTGTTTCCATGTTCCTTTGATTTTCTTCATGGTTGCTTGCCCTGAAGTGTGTAAGATTGATAATTGCACCTGGATGGACACTGATAAATTAATATAATTTAAATTAGGATGTAAACCTTTACTTTTGTTAACTGTTTTATAACAATTAGTCTTGATGAACCCAGAGGCCATAAGTCTAGCAACTCATTTTCTCAGGGTGTTTGGTTATAATTAAGAAATTTATACAGTTTTGACAATGGGACCTATCATATACATGGATATATTTAAATGTAAAACTATTCTTTAACAAACTGTTGTTGTTGTTGTTGTTGTTGTTG
This sequence comes from Elephantulus edwardii, assembly GCF_000299155.1. NCBI lineage: Eukaryota > Metazoa > Chordata > Mammalia > Macroscelidea > Macroscelididae > Elephantulus > Elephantulus edwardii. Next base: position 922,912 of record NW_006399764.1, on the reverse strand, counting down.
TTGTGCACCACCTAGTAGTAACCGACACATAGCTGACCCAGAGGCAGTTAATGGCACGGGAGGAGATTGCCCACCATTATATATGGTCATAAGTGTATTCCCTTTCACATGTCCTTATCTGTTAGCCTTGCTTGTCTGACTCTGTGTCCATTTGTCAGTCAATGATTGTTCTCCCTGATAGTGCAAGATTATACATGTCCTAGTGTTTGTCTTTGATGTTTGTAAATTGTGTGCACAACCTGTGTCTTCCTCTTATTGCATATTGCCTCTCCCTTCACCCGTCTTATTATGTATCTACTATCTAGATGGTGATCTCTGATAGTACAATCCTTAGTTTACTGCATGCTAACAAAAAATCTTCCCAGCTTTAGGAGTTGATACAATGGAGGAAAGATCAGCAGTTTCTTCCCATCCATTAAGGTTTAAAGCCTTAGAAACCTTTTGAAGGGTCTTTATGAGTTGTAATCCATTTGATGACAGTGAATAATTACATAGTTACTGCATTTTCCTCCCCTCTTCCTCTCCTTCTATCCCTGATAACTGTGAAAGAATGTTTCTTTATGTAAACATTGGCTTTTTTATCATCATGGACCCATAAAATACTTGTCTTTTTGTGGTTGACTTATTTCACTCAGCAAAATGTCCCCAAAACTTAACCGTAATGTGTGATGTTTTTCAAATTCTTCATTATCCATTTGATGGCTAATCAATTATTAGGCACTTTCCAAATGATGCCTGTATTTAAATGGAAGTTTGACATTATAATTCAGTTTGAGTATGATGTCTGCCTGGAGATGCTCTATTGCGAATGAGAAACATTCACTGTAGCAGAAACTGAAAAAGAAAAACAAATCATTTTCTAGAAAGTCAAATAGACTTTTTACAAGATGAAGGCTTACCAGGTTGAGGAAAGTCTTATACTCCATGTATTTAGCAGGTCAGTAGATTTATTTTATAAGTAAAAAGACTTTTTACCCCTTTAATCATAATTTTATATAGTCCCAAGCAGTTTATTAATCAATTAAAGTATTAGAGTGTTAAATATTTTTCTCTTTGGATAAGATAGGGTTACTAGGCAGAAAGGGAATGAAATTTTATGAAATCCTAGTACACGGAGCTTGGCAATAATAACCATCATTATTTTTCTCTCTTCTTGGAAACACTTTAAAATTTTATAGTAATGGGCTTCTAAAAAGTACCATAAGATACCAGGGCATATAAATGAATCATTTTACTAACAAATGTTCTAAAATTGAGGATTAGCTCGAATACCAGATGTTTAAAAACACATTCACATTCCACATGGATATCAATATGGCATAGTGGAGAGAACACATTCTTTGAAATAAATATGGATTTCCTCCCTACCTCAGTGTTACTACTAATCAACTAGATAGGCTAATTCAAACACCCTCATATTTTCAATTTCTAATTTTATTCTTTTAAAATGAGATAGTGCATACCTGTTTAAGGAAGCATTCCTGAAAATGATGAGAGATAATATCTGTAAGGTATAAGACACTGTGTCTGACACGTAGTGGATGCTTATCGCATGCTATTTTGTTGTTGTGTGTTTTCACATCAGAGCTGACTCATAGCTGACCCTCCAGTGTGTTTTCAGAGGCAGTAAAGAGCATGGCAGGAGACTGTCCGTTCTTCAGTAGAACCACGTGTCTCTGGGATTGCAGTGCAGCTTCTTACCACTAGGCTACCAGATCTGTCCTATTAAAATAGAAACCAGCAGCTACTCTGTTCTTTGCCCCTCTCATCACATTCCTCATCACAAAACCACAAATTAATATGTATTAATGTGTGCTTTCAAGCATCAGGTTCATTTCACCTAAATCTTCTTTACCTCCTAATCAAAATAATACTAATTAAGGAATATAGGACATTTTGAACTGGAAATCTCAAGATGACAAAAGGAAGAAACAGAAAGAAAAAACACAACAGATGCATCCTGTAAGCTAAAAAATTCACAGATCCGATCCGGAGCTTACCCTAAATTGAAGCAAACGGCTAGTCACCACTGAGAAAGCTTTTGCAATTACCATCTGAGAATAAATAGAGGGGTTTTGTTCTTCAAAAAAAGTGATTTCTGAAATACATGGGTGATCTGTCTCATGATTTTCATGAAGTCACCCCTCATTGTGTTCTGGATAATTCAGCAGACCTTGCTTGTTTACACTGCCTCACATTGTTCGTTTCAGATGATAACTTGACCAATTTTTACAACAAGTTTAAGTAGCAATGCAATTTAGTACAGTCTAACTAAAATCACAGTTTGTTTCTTTTGCCTAAGACGTCAATGAAAACTTTCAAACTTGTCTAGTAACTTCATTTCCTTACTGGCTACTTGATTAAGAAGGTTGAGAGAAACTCATTTCTTCCTATCTTCATCAATTCTCCTCTCAACTTTTCATATTTCAGAGGAAGAGGTTGGCTTATTTCTTTTCTCCTTGAATCTCAGTTTCTTTTTTTCATCCTCAATTTCAGTTTCTTTTTTTTTTTTTTTACATGGCATGGTAGCTCATGACTAATGTCTTACTTTGGGATATATTGATACCATATACTAATCTTTTTCATTAAATAAGTAAGAGTACATCACTCCTTTTTTTCAACATATTGCAATAGCTCTTTATAGCCTAAAAAATTTCCAAATATTCATCACATCATATAAAACACATAAAAAAATCCATTTCTTTTCTTCAGAATCAGTATCAGAAATATCTTTCAGCCCCTACATATATTTATCAGATAACTTTCCAGATTCTAACCATTCTATGAGCTTCCTACCTTCTCATTTTTACTTATTCTTGGATCCTCTTGAATTTATATATATTCTCCTGTCTTTCTTCACCAATCACGTATAGGATTGTTGTGACTATATGAAAGATAGGACCATGTTCTATCATGCACTATCCTCACGAGGTCCTCCATTGTTCAAGCCCACTGTAGCAGTCAATTTGTCAATCCATCTGCTTGAGAAGCTTTACAAAATCAACTTTTCTAGAAGTCTTCCTTGATTTCCTAAATTAGAATTAGTTATTCCTTCCTCTGCCTGTATACTTGAGCTGTTTTAATCTTATTTAGTCAGGACTGTATCCTTTATCCATACCTATTTGGTCTTTACGCTGAGCTAATTATTTGAGAAGATGGACTCTATGAAGAAGAATATGGCATCAAGATTGGAAGAAGACTCATCAACAACCTTCGTGATGCAGATGACACAACCATGCTTGCTGAAAGTGAGGAAGATTTGAAGCATTTACTGCAGAAAAGACTGCAGCCTTCAATATTAATTGCATCTCAATATAAAAAAAGTAAAAATTCTCACCACTGGAATGATGGGCAACGTTATGATAGATGGAGAAAAGATTGAAACTGTCAACACCTTCATCTTCCTTGGAGCTATAATCAATATGCTTCGTACTAGCAGGACATAGTCTCTGGAGTTCCATCAGTTTCTACTGGACCAGTAAATCTGACTTTTTAATGTTTTTAGTACTACCTCACATCTTCCCCCACTGCACACACATCTTCTACTGTGATTCCTTGTAGAGTGATTTAGCAGTGGTAGTCAGGCACCATCTTTTTTTCACCACCTAGTTTCAAGATTATGGAAGTTGAGATGTGTGTGGTCCACTGGTCCTTTGGACTAGTTATATCTTTACATTCCATCCTTCATCTTTGTTCTGGATAAGGGGATACCAATAGCTTCATCTTTGATGGTTGCTACAAAGTTTATATGACCCCCCTTTTTTTTTGCTACCATACAACAAAACTTTTATTAACATTTTGAACAGATTCAATGATTACTGAAACTGGTAATTTCTAAACTTAATTTGAGAGAAAAGGCTATAGTGCAGAATAATGCCATCATTGAGCACTTGGAATGCAACACTAAAGAATAATTAACAGCTGCCCCTCAGACAAAGGACAAAGTGCAGAGTTGACTCTTTCTGGATGATGTAGTCAGAAAGAGTGCAGACTTCTTCCAGGTGCTTTCTTGCAAAGATGATCCTCTGCTGGTTGGGTGTGATGCCCTCGTTATCCTGGAACTTGGTCTTCACGTTCTCGATGGTATCGCTGGGCGCCACGTCTAGGGTGGTGGCCAGTGAGGGTTTTCACTAAGATCTGCATACCACCTCTCAGACAAAGATTGTCTTGAACATTGTCTTGTGGACTATGTGATACCAATTGACTTTAATGTTCCAAGGTCCCAGAACCAGCAATTTATTTCCTCAGAGTGTAGAGTTAGACGTTTACTTCACTTTGCCCCCTGCTGACTCCTCTATATGCTCAAAACTCCAACTCTGCTGTGGGGTCAGTACCAACTCACCTTCATTCGGTTTCTAAAGCAGTAAATTATAATAGGAGGAGACTACTCATCTTTATTCCGTGGAGCCACGGGTGGATTTGAACCAGTAGAGATGCTCAGCTTTTGAGTTAACAGCATAACTAATTATACACTATACCACCACAGCTTAGATACAATTGCAGCATATCTGTAAAAATGTAGAACTGTCACCTGCCCAACCTACAAAGGATCATCATTGGAGTCCTTTTCACCTGTCTCTAGTTCTTTGTCTTGGTTTCTGTCTATGTGTCTGTTCGTTGATTAAGATTTTTATTACTGATATTTCAGAATTATCTACAGTAATAGTGCTGATTGTATGTCTTGTGTCTCTTTCATGTAATCCCGTTTCTTTAGTGGTATTGCACTGATCACCCTCTTATTGCACATCACCTTCCCCTTTCCCATCTCAATTTATAGTATCTATTTACTGATCTTCACTCCCTCCTCTCTCCATTAACATCCTGCCTAACCAGACAAGAATGAGACTTTCTGTGCATATACCTCCCTTTGTCGTTGTTGTTGTGTGCGTTGAGTCAGAACCTACTCACAGCTGACTTTCCAGCAGGTTTCAGAGGTAGTAACTGAATGAGAGAAGATTGTCTATACTTATCCCATAGAGTAGCTGGGATTCAAACTGTGTACCTTTGGTATTGCAGTGCAGATTCTTACCCCTAGGCCACCAGACCCTGGGTTTTTATAATAGTAAACTCATATGATATTTGTCCTTTGGTGATTGACTTACTTCACATAATATATAATGCCTTTCCAGGTTGATCCATGTTGTGATGCTTTGCCAATTCATTATTCTGTGTGTCTTATAGTATTCCAACATCTGTAAGAACCCTATTATTCCCTATTCATTCATTCATTGATGAACATTTTGGTGGGTTCCCTCTGTGCTATTGTGAGATGATGCTCTTCGATGCTTGAAAACAAGTGTTAGCTTGCTACTTTCTCAGATTACAAAGGATAATGTTTTGATTACAGCAAGTATAACATAAAAATACAGTTTGGTGAATACGTGGACACTAGGGAGGTTCTTGTATATTATTTACTTACATTCCTCATCCTGTGACTAACTCCCCAGGCAGGAATTATCATAGTTAAATTGTTTAATATTTTGTTGGCACCTGTTTCTTTACAATGTAGTGATCCTCGGGGTCTTTGAGAGATGGAAATCCCTACCAGACGCCCTCATCCTGAAAAATTCTATCTTGAGTTTGGTTAGAAAGAACCCACAGTAGGTTATGAGTACAAGATATAAGAAAAAGTCATAATCCAGGAAAGAATCCATGTCTTCTCTACTCTCAGGATAATTCCTAGAAAGCGTCATCATTTTCTGTCACTTCTAATTATATCATCCTAATAATATAGGCCTGGAAATGAAGAAAAAACAAAAAGGAAAAAAAACCCATAACAAACCAAAAAGCCAAAGACCCTTCAGCCAGGTAAAATCTAAAACCAACAAGGAACAAGAAGAATAAGCATTCATGGAAAAGATATGTTTTAGACTTATTGGAAACATTTGTTTTTGTCTTATTAGACCTCCATAAGACAGAATGCACTGTATGAAAACTTCCAGCAAAGGAGAGGTTTCCACAGAAAGTCAGGAGCAGATATTCTGATTGAATCAGCACCTATTTGGTGGGATTGTTGAACAAGTTCAGAGAATATAACCAATTTCTTCTCTAACAAACTGAGCACCGATTCTAACAGCATGACTACCTTGGAAATCTAAGTGGACTACTGCCAGAGAAATCTAACCAACTCTTCCTGAAACTGGGTAGAAACAGCATCCTGAATGCTATACTAGTCTATGGGAGTGGGCTCTATGGAGTAGCTTAATAATAATCTACTCTTGCATTAGCTGGTATATACTTGCTTAGGAAGCTCTAGTAAACTAAAAGGTAATGAGTTGTACAACCAAGCCAAAAGCAGGAGATGCTTCTCAGGAGAAAGATGGGCCATCTCCTCCCATATGATTGACGTCCTCTTAAAGCCCACTAGAAGGTCAGTTCTGAGTTAGTTCTGATTTGAGGGCACATAACAATATACCGCTTAGCTGCCTTTATGTAAGCTGAAAAGTCCTATTTCTTGCACCATTCCATCTGGCATGGAACCTGAAGAAATAGTGGAGTTCATGAAGTATAAAAAAGAGAAGACAGCCAGAGAAAGTTCTCGCCTGACTAAATACACTTATGAGGCTCTATACGCCTGGCATCTGTTATATTGGACTCTTCTAAAGTCAATCATCATCATCAATGGCAGCTAATATTGCAAAAATAGAAGCAAAATATTAGTGTTTCCTGATAAAAAATTCATTCTGAAATCCACTTAAGGAGCAGTCTCATTAATGATCAATCTTATCAGAATTTTTAGCCATATTAACAATTGATAGGAAATAAAATAATAACAAGAGAGTCTTCAGTTACATTGCATTTTTTTAAGTCCTTCAAGCTTCTCTTTAATGTCCTTACTATTGATCACATTTTTTCTCCATTTTTCCCCTTTCCTAAAACAGACATTCAATCTAGTTAGAGGAAGCCCGTTATATATCCTAACATCATTCAGCTCTGTCATGTCAAAAGTGACAAATAGACACCATTCTCAAATCAATGAAGGATAATCATGTTCTTTTACAATGATAGAGAAGTTATAGAAAGTGATTTGTCTACTATTATTATTCAAATACAGCAAGATTTATATCACAGATTCTCAACACAACATAAAATCTGATAATAAATCATTTAATTGTTTGCTTCACTTGCCAAGCAAATTACTAGCTATTTTTCTGCGGCTCACCAAGTTAGATATTACATTTTATAATTTGCTTTTTATTGTAGTATAAAAATGAAACTCTTTAAGAAAATTTATAGTGACAAGATAACTACAGTGCAAAAATAGAAAGTGTTCAAGTTTTATGGCACAACTTAATTAAAGGTTATGAAAATAGAGCATGGAGGCAAAATAATTCCTATAGCCATATATTGTGACAATACAAATAATCTTCAGTGAGAAGAATTTGTTTTAACAATTACTGTATATTTATTATTAATTATTACACACCCATTATGCTGCTTACCCAAAGCTGATGCCTCCATGGCCTTTCTAAATCCACTAGTGAGTCGAAGGAACAGGATATAGACAATATCCTCCTATGTGGTTCACAACCTTCCCTGGAGGGTTAACTATGAATTTACTCTGACTTGAGGGCTGTGACTTTGAGGTTTTGAGTCACATTAATATAAGAAGTAATGTTGTATAGTCTACATTAAAATAATTTCAAGGTCAACATTAACAATTTTCCCTCTTAGAAACTTTAATACATTATTTAGATACCCAACTCTATTTTACATATAACTCTATCCAGTGTTTTGTATGTTTTGAAATGTTTCTGATGGAAAATTTCAAACACAATTTTTTAAATGAAGATACAATATTTTTTACGATGTTTACAATATTTCATAAATGAAGATACAATAGTTTTTCTAAATCTCTGTATACCCCTGTGTTTCACTCACTCATTGTCATCAAGGCAGAACCTATTCATAGCTGACCCTCCTGTAGCCTTTGGGATCACTTGTTAATTTGGAGTCACTGGTTATTTCAAACCACCAGAGAGGTATCACCTTTGAGCTAGCAGTGCAATGTCATATAGACTAGATCACCAGAGCTGCCTACTCACACATTCTTCAACAAATTTTAGGTCATGATCAATCTTGACAGACCTACACAGAATCCTGTCACAACTTTTAAACAAATATCAGACATTATATCACTTCAAAAATAAATATTTAATGTTATTCTTCTAAAAAACTGCAGATTCTTTTTGTTTCTTTTTTTAATTAATTTTAATGAAAGTTTAGAGAGACTTTGGATTTCCATTCATTCATTATTGCATTTTCTCCCTGCCTACCCAACCCCAATGTGCTCTTCTCTTTGAAAAGTAAAAGAAAAATTCCTTCATTATTATGCAATCCCTACACCCAAGTGCACTCCACTATGCAGCCTTCATTCTGGACTCCTGTCATGATAATAATACCTAATCATATATTGCTTTTAAACAGTTCTCTCCATCATCTGTTTCAGTGCAGTATACATTATTTGTCTCCTCTTTCCCAGTCTCTGCTCAACCCTGATGTTAGTCCCATTTTACAACAGTGGCACTATGCAGTATTTGTCCTTTTGTGACTGAGATATTTCACTCAGCATAATGTCCTCCAGGGTCATCCATTTTGCATAATATTGCATGAGTTCTTTGTTTTTCAATGCAACATAGTATTCTATTGTGTGAATATATCAGAGTTTCTCTATCCATTCGTTTATTGATGAGCACTTAGGTTGTTTCCAACTCTTTGCTATTGTGAATAAAGCAGCAATGAACTTGGGTGTAGCAGATTCTTTTTTCTAGATATAAGCATAATGCTTTCCTCATGCCTAAAAAGTTTACATTACCTGAACTCATCGAGGGGAGCTCTGGTGGCCTTAGGGGTTGAGTTGCTAATCCAGGGGCTATGGTTCTTTGGTGGTTCGAATCCACTAGCAGATCCAATAGTAGATGAATGGATAGTCTTTTACCATTGAAATGTATCAAGATCTAGAAGTCAGAACTGATTCAAGAGCAGTGCGTTTGAGGGGGATTTTGTTTGTTTGTTTGTCTGAAACACACCAAATACCAGTGCTGTTCTGATTATCCAGTTGGTACTAAATTATTTTATTATAGTGTGTCTGAATCAGAACTGAAATAAAGACTATATATGTTATTGAATTCTATGGCTCTTAAGTATCTTTTTATTGTTAGGATTTCTACCCCTAATTCCCAATCCCCTTTTCTTCCATACGTTCTTTTTTTTCTTTTATAGAAACAGGATTATTTGATTTCTAGTTTTGTAGCCCAATTTTTTAGATTACTTCTTTGTTGAATTCTCAAATGTTTTTATTTTTTCCTCTCCTGGTGAGTTAGGTCAATGCTTACTGAGAAAATGGCTTTCATGAAAAAATATTTCAAAGGGAGGGAGTGTTAATTCATGAAGATATCTCCATTACAAATTTTGAAGAGTCACATAGCTCAACAGATAATTCAAGGAAGAATAAATCCAGGAGAAGTCACAGGAAACAATGGTTCTGACTACCACTTGTTTATTTTTCATAAACAAGTGACTCAAAGAGTGAAGGGCAACACTTCATTCTTTAAAATAGCAGCCTTACTCTCTAGCACATGTTACTATGGACCAAAAAGAGATTAAAAATCTTTGGTCTGGATCTTTCCCCAACCAGAGGAAAATCAGGGCTTATTTTATTTTTCTACAAGTGAAAGAAACAGTCTTACACCTTTGGCCTATCTACTGTGTCCTCGGTGTGACATTTTTAAATCAGGGATGTTATGGATTGAATTATATCCTCAAAAATAGGTGTTTTCAGTCCTCACCTCTGCACCTGTGGATGAACTGTGGTGACACAGTGGCTTGAAGATTTGGAGTTCAAATTCACCACTTGGTCTATTGAAGAAAGTTGAGTAATCTTATTCCACAAAGATTTATATCCTCAGAAACCCAAGGAAGGGTCTCTATGTGTCTGAAAGGACTTAATGGGGCAGGGTGGAGAGAGAGAGAGAAGATACACAGACAGACCCATCTGGGCATGGATTTTCTTTGTGATGTTAGTAAAGCAGTATCATTGTAAGGTCAGTTTTAAGCCAATCACTTTTGAAATATAAGAGGAGCAGTGCAGGTCCAGAAGCAAAAATGTGGACTAATTAAATACAATTGATGCCACATTAAGATTGCCAAGGAAATTAGAACAGAAGCTCAAAAAAGATAAATATCTTCTCACAGAGAAAATAGGGAAATCAAACTTTCCCCTAGAGTCAGTTCACTGAATTTGGCCTTCAAGCTTCCTAAACTGAGAAAATAAATTTCCATTCATTAAAGTTACCCACTTACAGTCCTTCTTGTGGTTTGCCAGTGGTTAATATCACTAACAAACTAAAAAGAGAAAAATAATATTTCCCTTATAGTCAGATTTAGTTAACCCAAGGTAGAATTTACCAAGTGTAAATTACTTTTAGGTCTTGTTTTTATAAAAATATTCCATAAAAATTATTGTAATGTATAAAAATATGTATTTAATACAACTTATCAATAACAACTAACATAAATATATAGTCATTATTGAAAATCTCTTTTGCTATTCTGTAATGGAATTTCATCATGATGGAAATGGTGGAGGGCCAGAAAAAGAGAGAAAGACCATCAACAACATAGACTGACACAGTGATTAAACAATAGGCTTAAGCATGGGAATGACACAGGATAGGCAAGGTTCAGATCTGCTTTTGTTCATAGACTATGACTCACTACAAGTCACAGTCAACTCAATGGCACCTTTCAACAACAGTGGGATTTTCATGAACAAGTGCAGATATAACATTAGTTTTAGAAACTACTAGGAACACTCTTGAAAGCACAGACCAGCAACAGGAAGACTAAGCGCAAAAACCCGGCACTGTACTTTCTGTTTACATATTGAATTTGAATCACAGGTCAGGAGTGGGACACTCTAACATTTAACGGAGACTTCAAGCCTTACCTTCCATGTTAGACCCTGTTGTAAGAAAAATAATGGGAGCACAATGACACTTCATTAAAAGCCTATTTCACTCTCTAATTAAAAAGGTCACACATAAAAAAATACTCCTTATCTCCACACTGTTTCAGTAGCATGTGTATTACATTAATTCCATTTAATTTATTTAAATCCATAATATATGTCAAAGATCATACAGCATTTTATATCTACCTTGCAGTTCAGCTATAAAATAAATTATCAAAAGGTCACCCTGGTGTTGGGTTTCATCCATTTAATTATGGATTGCTTTCTCATTTACTATTGAGTGGCTGACACAATGCGACAGTGGGTAATGTTTTATAGTAATGGATGCATTAGAAAAGCCAGTATTCAATAAAACATGCTTATCCTACCATTCTAATTCTGGCTCTTGCCATTTCACCTGAAAAGTAGTAAAAATAAAATTTATGTTTGATGTTATTTTCATATCTCTCCAAACATGAACAACTTTTCACCCCCCTAGCCATAAGGTTCTGTTTTCCACAACCACCCCATGGTACCTGTCCTCAATAGGCAGGTAAGTCTGAATATGTATGATTAATGTAAAAGTCTTTTTAGTATTTGCAGCATTTTATTACTCAACTATCTTGTCTCTATTTTTTGTTACTTCTTTATGGTTATTTATTTTTTAGTTAGAACAAATTTGTTTTTAAAAAAGGAGTCTATATCTGAACTTTCAATTCCCATACTCCTATACTTTCTTTATTGGTGGTGGTGCTGCTGCTGTGTGTCATCGAGTCGCCTGTAACTCCTAGTGACCCTGTGTACAAGAGCTCTGAAATCTGTCCTGTCCTGAACCGGTCTCACTGACTCTAACACACCTAGCCCGATTGCCCTAGTCACTATCTCATTTCATCTCATCCAGGGTCTTCCTCTCCTGCACTGTCCCTCTTCCATTCTGAATTCTGAGCATGGTGTCTTTCTGCAAGGACTGGCCTCTCCTGGCCACGTGCCCAAAGGTATGTCAGATAGAGCTTCAAAATCCCAACCTCTAAGGAAAACTTGGTTTCACTCTAAGACAGTCATATTTGTTTTCTTGGCCATCGATGGTATGTCCAAGACTCTTCTCCAGCACGACAATTCAAAGGCATCAATTCTTCTTCTATCATCCTTAGTCATCTTCCAGCTCTCTGATGTGTAGTAGTAAGCAATTGTGAAAACCATGGTCTGGATCAGGGGCACCATAGTCTCTAGACGGACATCATTGTTTTTTAGTACTCCATCTGGAAAGGTCCCTGACAGCATATTTACCTAATGCAATTGATCTTTTTATTTCCTGACTGCTATTGCCAAGAGTGTTGATTGTGGAGCCAAGCAAACTGTAACTGTTAACAGCCTCAATTTCTTGTCTATCCATTATAGTGTTGAAAACTGGCCCAATGGTGAGAATCTTTGTCTTCTTGGTGTTGAGCTTGTATCCATATTGAAGACTACAGTCCTTAAAGACTTCAGCCATGATTCAGGTCCTCCTCATTTTCAGAAAGCAAGGTTGTGTTATCTGCATAATGCAGGTTGTTGATGAGTCTTCCTCCAATCCTGACGCCACATTCCTCCTCATAAAGCCCTGCCTCCCGAATTATCTGTTCTGCATATACAGAAAAAGTATGGAGACAGAACACATTGCTGGCATACTCTCTTCCTGATTCTGAACTATGTAGTGTTTCCCTGCTCTTTTCTGAGGACTGTTTCCTGGTCCAGGTTTAGGTTTCACATAAGAACAATCACAGAATGAAGAATTTCAAAAACAACATATGATCGAGTGGCAATGGTGATGATGAAAAAAGTTCAGGCTTGCTCTGTAGAACTTGGCAAAAAATAAAGTTTCAGGAATTGATGGAATGTCAACTTACATATTTCAGTAAACAGATGCTGCCCTAGACATGCTCACCAGGTTGTGTCAAGAAATATGAAAGGCACTACCTGGCTAAGTGACTGAAAGAGATCCTTATTTATTCCCATTCCAAGAAAAGGTGACCCTACTAAGTGTGGAGATTATTGTATAAGATCACTCATATCACAAGCAAGCAAAATCCTACTGAAGAGTATCCAGAAATTACTGGAATAGTGCATTGGCAAAGAAATATCAGAAATACAAGCTGTGTTTTTAAAAAGGACATGTCATTAGATATACTATCATCAATTTGAGATGGATCTTGGTAGAAAGCAAAGAGTACTAGAGGGGATATTTATCTGTGTTTCATTGACTGTGCAAAAGCATTTGACTGTGGGTATTAAAACAAATTGTGGTTAACCTTGAGGAAAATGGGAATCCCAGAACACTTGATTGTGCTTATATGAAACCTATACATTCTTGATCATGCTCAAATCAGCTCACACACACACACACACACACACACACACACACACATTGCCACTAACTCAGTTTAGTGACAATCCCAAATATATCAGAGTAGAAGTGTGCTCCAGTCTGATGAATAAACAAAATGAGTAGTCTTACATTTTTGCTTTCTAATTCCAGACCTTTAGACATTTCATAGTAATGTTTTACTTTTTCTCCTCCATCTGCTCTTTAAATTCTTCTTTTCTTCTCTCCTACTTCAATACTTCTTTTCATTGTAGCTTCCCTACATTCTAAAAAAAGCTTAAAGGTCTTTTCTGACATGGACTTTAACTTTCTTTCTTGTTTTTTTTTCTTTTTTTCCCCAATGACCTTTTGCTTCCATCATATTTTATATCCTTGAGGTCATCTCACAACAACATTTAAGAGTCATTCTCTCCTTGACACATTTTCTGTGTCTTTCAGACTCCCCGTTGTAGATGCTGTCGTAGAAGACAGGATGTAGGTATTACACTGAGGCAGCATGTTCCACAGCTCCACTGCTAATTTGTAGAATTTATTTATAAAATGGAATAACTTTCCTTAATATCCTAGTCATCTATCTCAAGAACTGAATTCCAAGACCAAGCTGTTTATGAGCTCCTAGCTAAATTTTGTCCAAAAATATCCAAATAAGATCCAGAGAGTGACCCCAGTATGAAGGGGTAAACAAAATAAAGCAGGATGTGCCTTGCACACCATTATCATAAAATTGCCCCGTGGGGACATAAGTAACTTCTTGCAATCCAGGTGCCCAAAGAGGGGTACTATTTCCTGTGTCCCCAGAGACAGAGTTCTAGGGTTTCAGAGATAAGAAAACTAGCAACTAACGGAAACATAAGAGATTTAGTGAAAGTACTTCATGAGAGAATTTCATTCATCAGACCCTGGAAGGTTCTAGAATGTATGGAGCCTACAAAAGAGGCTCTTAAAGATACAGATGGCAAGATAAAGACAAAAGAAATAGAACTATAAAGAAGTAATGAAATTTTTTTCTAGATTAGATCATGGATTACATCTCCTGCCTGCATTGTTTCCATGTTCTAGCCTTTCTAATCCATTCTATATACCACTACAGAGGGATGTCCCAAATGCTGTTTTTGTCACGTGTCATCTCAAAGAACTAGATCTATTTTCTATGCAAGGAAATATAAACACTCCAGCCCAATATAGGACCTCCTATAAGCAATTTTCTTTAATTACTGATCTAGAGAATACAACCTGAAAATCTACTACAAATGTACCCTGTAGTACAACACAAAAATGGATTAATCATGGACTTTGATATGGACAGACATCCACCCTCCTCCCACAAGCAAAAATAAAAACTGTCTGTAATGGTTTCTGATTAAGTGCCAAATCATTGGCAGTGCCAATAATCTCTTCATAAATAAAGCAAAAGAAAAATAAGTCTATATAACAAAGTTTCCTGGAGGAATCATTTTATCTCGCTTTACCATTTATAGCTAATACCAATCTTGATGGTCTTTCTGAAACCAAGTGACGAGCTCAAATATTTCCCTTTGCTTAGTGAACAAATGAATAATGTTTCTCTTGATTTGGTTTCTGCATGAAAAAGAAATTAAGAGATGGGGTTCTAATTCCTAGCTCTAATGAATTCTCTGAACCCCAGGGAATCTAGCTAATTGTTGGCTATTTAATTTCTGGCAGTAATTAGGGAGAACACAATGATTTTTATCTACACAGAAAGTTGTACTATGTTATTAAATCAAAAGCTTATATTCAAAAGCTTCTTAAAAAGTCAATTTTTATATTAAAGACAAAAGTGCACTTAACTACAGAAGAAGTTTTTAGAAGTACTATGCTGTCTCCTCACCCAGGTGTTGAGAACTCTCCTTCATAGGGTCGCTATGAGTCGCCTGTGACTCGACAACACTTAACAACAATAACATCAACATGGAGAGAGAGAGATAAACTGGCCCAGTGGACAGAAGGCGATGCTACCAAGCTGAAGGTGGGTGACTTTTAATCTGCGGCCCTTGGGCCTGTCTTTCATTGTTTTTGTTCAGACATTGCTCTAGGGTGTATAGCCCTGGTGTACAAATTGCCATACAGTGGTAACTTGTGGTTGCTGTGAGGCTGAACACTGTGACACTGATGTGTCAAATGCATTAATGGCTGGTTACCCAATGCGGACAGAGAGTGGGGTGGAGCTTCCCAATTAAAACAAACTTGGAAGAAGGAGTGGCATCCACTTCCATAATAGCTTGCCTCTGGAAACCCTATGAACCTGGAGAGAGGATGAGAGACACCCAAGCGTTTGAGGACTCTCCTTCATTGGGTTGCTATAAGTCGCCTGTGACTCGACGGCACTTAACAACAACAAGAACGTGCTGTCTCCTCTATGATCTATGTACAAACTTGAGCAATAGCTTATGAATTACCCTTAGTGTCCCTTTATTAAATGTGAAAATTATTTTTTAACAACAAATAAATAATTGCTGTTGCACTTGCGATTTGAATCCTTGCTTTAACTTACTTGACCTATCCAAGCCCTAATTTTCTATAGTTTTGACCAAAGAAATATCCAAAGCATTGGAGTGGGGTGGAATTGTCTTTCAGGAACTAAAACTAGAAGGTTTGCTGCAAGTCTATGGTCTGAATCCTGGGAAGAAAATGTTTACTCAAAAGGAATTAAAAATAATCTTATATAACTTAAAACCATGAGGACTAGAAGCAGAGAACAGATTCTAAATTTGGAGACACTGAAGAAGTCTCTAGTTCATAATCCAAAACTGCTGCTATAATGGTTAAAAAAGAGAAGGAGGGAGTGGTAACCAAAAATTGCAAAGCAATAAATTACAGGCCAGAGAAGAGAGCAGAATATTGCTAACTGTGCCTGGACTTTCTATAACACATGTGGTTATCATAGTTGTGTACCTTTGAGTCAGAACCAACCCATAGCTGACCTCCACCACACAGATTTTCAGAGGCAGTAAATCATCCAGTCCCCTCAGTTTCAGCAGGGAAGGCTGTGTCATCTGCATAACACGGCTTGTTCAAGAGTCTTTCTTCTTCATAAATCCAGCCTATTGAATGATCTGTTCTCTTATAGATTAAAGAGGTATAGAAGAAAAGGATATATCCCTGACGCACTCTATTCTTGATTTTGAACTTTACATTGTTCCCTTGTTTTGTTCAGACAACAACTACCTTTTCTAGGTATAGGTTTTGCATGAGCACAATCAAGTGTCCTGGGATTTTCAATCTTCTCAATGTTAGTCATAAATTGTTGTGATCCACACAGTCAAATGCCTTTGCATAGTCAATAAAACACAAATAGACATCCTCCTGGTACTCTTTGTTTTCAGTCAATATTCATCTGACATTGGCAATGATATCACTAGTGCCATGACCTCTTCTGAACTCTGCTTGCATTTCTCATAATTCTTTTCCAAGGTACTGTCCTAATAATTTTTAATTTTCTTTATCAATATTTTGCTTACATATGATATTAGTGATATTGTTTGATAATTTCCGCATTCTGTTGGATCACCTTTCTTGGGAATGGAAATAAATATGGTTCTCTTCCAATCAGTTGTCCAGGTAGCTGCTCTCCAGATTTCGTGGCACAACCTGGTCAGTGCATCCAGGGAAGCGTCTGTTTGTGAAAATGTGCCAATTGGTACACCACTAATTCCTTTAACACATAAGTATATGAACTGTTTCAACATGGTAATATGTTCCCATTTGGTGTGGTAACTTCAACTCTACCCAGACTACTCTGTCTTCATACTAAAATTCAAAATCAATTCCATCCTCTTTCTCTAAACCCACAAATACACAGCCTCAGGGAGCTTATCACTGACTCTGTGATTCCACTCATAGAGGGCTTATAGGAAAGTTCCATAGGTTTTCCAAGGTTTTTAAATCTCTGTGGAAGTAACGCTGTGTAAGCTTTCTTTCTCAAAGTGGCCAGTAGGTTCAAACTGCCAATCATCGAGTTAGCAATCAAGCATTTGAACCACTACAACATTACTATTCTTTCAAGCTAAACTGGATGCATTACTGTAGAATCAGTTCAGCCACATCACAGCCACCTATTGGGTTTCTGAGGCAGTAAATCTTTACAGGTGAAAACTGCCCATCTTTTATTTATAATGTACTTGCCCATGCCCTAAATATATCCAAGTGAACTCTAAAGAAATCAAATTTAAAGGCATGTTACATTGGGAAAATCTGTTGTCGACAATCTCTCTAAAACACAAGAGGGCAATGATGCCAGTTTAAAAACTAAAGTGCATCTGATCCAAGTCACAGTATTTTCAATTGCTTCCTATGCATCTGCAAGATTGACCAAGAATAAAGATTACAGGAAAAGAATGATGCCTTTGATTGTGGTGCTGCAGAAGAGTAATGAATAACTAATTTATTACCAACAGAACAAGTCTGTCTTAGGAAAAGTGCAGTCAGGTTGCTCCTTAGGGACAAAAATGGTGAAACTCTGTCTCATATTGTTGTTGTTGTTGTTGTTATGTACCATCAAGTTGGCTACAACTCATAGTGACCCTCTAAACAATAGCTCTGAACCCTGCTCTATCCTGAGCCAATCTCACTGTCTCGGACACACATACTTTAATTACCCCAGTTACTGTGTCAATCCATCTCATCTGAGATCTCCTTCTTCTGTGCTGTCCCTCCACCCTTTCAAGCATGATATCCTTCTTGAGGGGCTGGTCCCTTCCTGCTGGCAGTGTATGTAAGAAAAAAAGTATGTAAGAAAAAGCCTCAAAGTCCTTGCCTCCAAGAAGCAGCTTGTTTTCACCCTCTCCCAGACATGTTCGTTAGTTCTTTTGAAGTTCATGGTATGTTCAGTACTCTACTCCAGCACCACAACTCAAAGACATCATTTCTTCTTCTGTCATCTTTGGTCATTGCCCAGCTCTCTGATTTTTAGGATGGATCATTCCTTGGAAAACAACATCATGCTGGGAGAGATGGAAGATCAGAGAAAGAGAGGAAGACCGACCTTCAATGAGATGTACTGATGTAGTGCTTGTAACAATTAGCCTGAGGGTATAAGAGATTGTGAGGATGGGGCAGGTTGGTACCAGGTTCAGACCTGTTGTTCGCATGGTCACTATGATTCCTAGTTGATTCAATGGCACCTATCAACACTTGATAATTATTAGGAGTGGTTGTAATATCATTTCCTTCTGTTTCTTTGTATACTCCAACTTTGCTAAAATAAATATCCATTAGTTTGAACAGTTTTAAAAATGCATAGATAAACAGATAACAGAGGAAGTTAGCTATGTAGTAAACTGTTTAATAGTTTTTTAATAATTATAAATGGACATTAAATTTAGAATACTTAACACAACTGACCACAAGATATATAACAAAGTTACATTAATCAAGACAAAGTGGCATTGGACTAAAAAATGTATTAATAAAGTGTGATAGAGTTCAATAATAAACACAAAGTTATATCAATTAAATGAAGGAAATCTTCACAGTAAATAAAGAACAACTGGATTCCATGCAGCAAAAGGTGATCTTTAACCTGATCTCATACTTATTTGAAGATGAATCATAGACCTGAATTAAGAAGTTGAATTAGGAAGCTTTTAGAAGAAATCACAGGAAAATACCTTAGTGAACTAAGAAAGGAAAAGATATTTTAGATGGAATACAGAAAGCATACACAAAAACCAACTCAAGGTGGATCATGGACCTAGGACTAAAACCAAGGACTATAAAATTCATTACAGAAAAGCTAGGAACAACACTAGAAGTCCTAATCCACAACATAAACAGTCTTCCCAGTATCCTGGAAAAGCTACAACCAGGAGAAGATAACATAGATGAATGGGACCTTCTAAGACTCAAATCCCTATGCACATCCAAAAACTTCTCCAGTAGGGTAAAAAGGGAAGCCACTGACTGGGAAAAAGTATTCGGTAATAACATATCAGATAAGGGACTTATATCCAGAATTTATGAAATACTTGAGCACCACAACAAGATAAAGGTAAATAATCCAATAGAAAAATGGGCACAGGATATGAACAGGCACTTCACCGAAGACGACATTCAGATGGCTAACAAACACATGAAGAAATGCTCAAAATCCCTAGCCCTAAGAGAGATGCAAATTAAAACAACTATGAGATATCATTTCACCCCAGTCAAAACAGCAAAATTTAACAGAACAGCAAGCAACAAATGCTGGTGAGGTTGTGGAGAAACTGGAACCCTTCTTCACTGTTGGTGGGAGTGTAAAATGGTGCAACCCCTGTGGAAAGCAGTATGGCGCTTTCTCAAAAAGTTGCAAATAGAGATACCATTTGACCCAGCAATTCCACTACTGGGAATATACCCTGAAGAGACCATAGCTGACATCCAAGCAGATATATGCACACCCATGTTTATTGCAGCTTTGTTCACAATAGCAAGGAGTTGGAAACAACCTAAGTGCCCATCGACAAATGAATGGCTAGAGAAGCTGTGGTATATTCGCACAATGGAATACTATGCTGCATTAAAAAACAAGGAACTCATGCAATATTATTCAAAATGGTTGACTCTGGAGAACATTATGCTGAGTGAAATATCCCAGTCACAAAAGGACAAATATTACATGATGCCACTGTTGTAGAATGGGACTGTCCTTGGGGTTGGGGAGAGACTGAATAAGATGGGTTCAATAATGTATACTGCACTGAAACAGAGGAGGGAGAGAACCGTTTAAAAGAGAGATATAACTGGGTATTTCTGTCATCACAGGAGACTAGAACAAGGGCTACATGGTGGAGGGGACCTGGGGGAGGGTTTGTAAAACAATGAAAGAATCTTTTCTTTACTTTTCCATAATTTTTGGACTCATGTACTTATAACTTGTTAGTCAAATTTGTGTCTTCTAGGTTGCAACACCCCCATGATACATCTTCAAGGATATGAACATGTACAGCCAAGCACAATCAATAAGAGTGCATCTGAATTCCAAAATCAATCTCCATAATAGTCTAGGTGTTTCCTACTGCCAAAGGGGCCCTTTAGAGTAGTGAGAGAAGATCTTCACCCTGAAACCCACAGCGTCCCTTTTCAGCAGGAAGTAGCTAAGAGAATACGCCATCCCCTTTTCCTTATGACTCAGGGTGAAGTCTCTCTCAGGAAGGAGTGATAGGGAATGGCAAAGGATACACTGACAAAGAAGATTAATCAGAACTGGCTTTGACAAGCACTGTGGCATTTGGACAAGAACAAACTGGGAGGAGGGTAGAGAGAATAGTGCAACAATGAATGAGTGGAAGCCCAAAATCTCTGTAAATGTTTATGAAAATTAATAAAATATAATTTTAAAAAAAAGAAAGCAATAAAAACAAAACAAAAACATATTTTCATCAAAGTGTGAAACTTCTGCTCATCAAATGACATTATAAATAAAAGACAAGCCACAGTCTGAGACAAGATGCTTATAAAAATAGTAAATCTAATAAAAAACTTCTGTCATAATTATATGTCATGCAAATAAGTAATACAACCTAATTTTTAAACTAAGCAAAAGACTAACCAGCTACCTTACATGTGAAAATATCTGAATAGGCAATTAACATGTGAAAAAATACTCAGCACTATTGGTCATGAGGAAAATATTAATTAAAACCATAATGAGACACCACTATGCACCCAGTAGAATGGTTACAATTGAAAACACTGACCATACTAAATTTTAGCCAGGAGGGGTAGCCACCTGAATACTCAAACAATACGGGTGGGAATACAAGTCGTTACAGCTCTGGATAAGTTCTGCATATTCCTACCATCAGTTCAGTGACTGTACTCTTGTTCATTTAAAAGACCTTCACAAGACTGTTGTATTATTAGGTACCATTGGGTGAGTCAACTAAATATATAGTGACCAGATGGACAACAGATCTGAACCTTGCCCTGTCCCGAGCAGTCCTCACAATCTCCGCCACGTTCAAGAGCATATTTCAGTTACTGTGACAATCCATCTTGTTAGGCGTCCTCCTCTCTTTTTCTGACCTTCTAACTTTCCCAGCATGCTGTCTTTTTCCAAGGACTGGCACCTCTTGTCAATAGTTTTATCATCCTTTCCTCTAAGGAACACTCTGTACTTCCTCAGGAGTTCTACCAGTGAACCACTAATGCTTACCAATTGACAAGACTATAGCAGATGTATTCATCATAGCACAAAACTGGAAATCATTGAAAGGTTCATTTACCAGAACAAATAAGTAAATGGCAGTATAAACTTACAGTATAATGTCATTTAACAATAAAAAGGAACAAGCTGCTAATGCACAAAACAATATGGACAAATATCTCAGGCCTTATGCTTCGTGAAAGGACACAGTGTATGTTTCTCGTGTTGCAGACATACAGAATTAAACTTTAGCGGGTGGGGAAAGTTGTGGTTACCTTTTTAGAAGAAGGGAAGAATATTAGTTAACAGAAAAGATATTTAAGTCAACTTAGATAAGGCTAGGTGTGCATTTTCATATACATAAATAAAACACTAATAAAGATAAAGGAAGTAAAAATACAATTGACCCAATAGACAGCATGATAAATGGAGAAAATACTGAAGTTGTCAAGAATTTCACTTGATACTATAACCTACCCTCATGGAGGCCTTGAAATTAAAAAAAAAAAATCAAATGTCTTATTGCATTGAACACATCTGCTGCAAAAGGTCTTTTTAAAATGTGGAAAAGCAAAGATGAGTTATGACTTTTCATTATGGTGTTGGCCAAGAGCATACAATAGACCATGGACTGCCAGAAGAACAAATAAATCTTAGCCAGTTTGCTGCTTGGAAGTGAGTGGAGATTATGTGACATGGCAACACTTGTCATGTGTTGTGATTTGCTCTTCCACTCATCCCTGAAGAAGGACACGCTTGGTAAAGTAGAGATCAGCATGAAATGGGTAGCTTTTCAACAAGATTAACTTACACAGTGACTTCAACAATAGGCTCAGACAGAACAATGATTCTGAGGATGGCACAGGACTGGGCAGCGTTTTATTTTATATGGAGTTGCTTTGAGTCAAACCAACTCTTCAACGTTTAGAAACAACATATTTTGCCTTCAAACCAGAATATAATTTAAAAAATAATCCTGAAAAAATATAGGTAAAGATAAAGCAAGAATTAACAATCACTGGATAGCATTTAAGCTGGATCATGAGAACACTAGTCTATCTGCTTTGTACATGTTTGGAATTTTTCATAATAAAAATCAGAAAAAGAAAGTGTTGACAATTTTTCCACACTGAATTGCATTTACAAAATGCATTTTTTTACTTAATTATGTATACTGACTTCTGATATAGTCCCATCGTAAAATAAAACTATGTTTTTCAAAAGATTTTAAGTACTTTTCTAGTCTCCAAAACTTCACATGTCATGCTTTTACTGTAGGAAAAAAATTCTATTAAAAAGAACTATCACCCAAATAAATAAATGAAATGAACTATCACAAAAAGAAGCAATGCACATTAGACTAAACTCAGTTACTCTCCATGGTAGTATGTGTATATCGATGGAAAAGAAGTACAAAATAAAATGACCCCCAGTACAGATGTAGCTGGGAGTATGGGGCGACTTTCGTTTTATTATATTACAGAAAGGAAAATCAGGCATAAGATGTTTTCTTTTGTATAGATCGATATTAGAAAACAACGGTAGAAAGGTTTCTGAAGAAGCTATGACATTATGAGATATGATGAGATTAATTTTTCAAATCATATTGGGAATACTTTTAGAATTCATATATCTTCTCGTAGTATCTAAAATAAATAATAAACAATTAAATGTTTCCATGGTATAAAAATAACAATTTTTTAAAAGACATATAGGCATTCTTTCCCAATGTTCATAGATTTTTCTCTGCCTTATTAAAATCAGCCTGATAGTTTTAAAATTTCCTTCCCCTCATTCTTAACTTTTTTAACTTTTTAATTAATACTTCTCCCAGTCATGTTATCATATTGATTTACAAAATCTGAATTCTGTTATTTCATAACAAAGAGGGGGAGGTTAGCTAATTTTGCAATCCACTGTCCGTTCCTTGACAAAGAGGATTCCAAATTCCACAATGCCTTTCTTTATCCTAGACCATGCATTCAAATCACAACGTTTGCTTTATCCACATTTAGACTTAATGTTTCAAAGAAGTCTTATCTTTCAAATGCTTAGGAATTCATTTCCCTTATTCTTACATCTTAAATACTTATTTAAAAGGTGGTCACATTTGTTTATAAGGAAGAGAAATAATTCAGAATCAGTTGATAAAAATGATACATTCAATTGATTGGATGTGTAACCTATTCATTTTCTATCAATACTAACTGGGTCTGAAATCTACAACCTAAATTCACAGTTTATGGCCACACAATCCACTATGAAGCAGTTGTGTCTTCTAGTCAAGTACATCTTTTAAACACATATTAATATCCACAATAAGCTCCACAGAAGATATGAGAAGAAGATGATCAAATTGTTCCTTCAAACAAACATTTTTAGAAACAAAACTCAACTCTTCAAGTGAAAAGCAAATAGATAAAATCCTGATACCAATCTGTGGCAACTAATCTTGAACTTTATTATGTATTTACCAACATATAATTGTCAAATACACTTCTTTAGATATAGCTCCCATTGTTGTTGTTGTTGTTATTGTGCCATGTAGTTTCCTGTGACCCCTAGCAACCCTACGTACAGTAGCTCTGAGCCATTCTCACCGATTCTGATACCACAACCCCCATTGCTTCAGTCGCTGTATCAATACATCTCATCCAGGATCTTCCTCTCCCATACTGTCCCTCCACCCTTCCAAGCATAATATCCTTCTCCAAGGACCGGTCCCTCCTGGCCACGTGCCCAAAGTATGTCAGATGGAACTTGAACATCCTAGCCTCTACCATACTTGCTTATAATGCTCTACCTTTTGACCTCTCTATTCTTTTTTTTTTTAACTAATATATGGTTGTATATTGAATGAATGTTGTTGTTGTTGTTGTTATGTGCCGTCGAGTCGCCTGCGACTCTTAGCGAACCTATGTACAACAGCCCTAAACTCCGCTCTGTCCTGTACCAATCGCACTGTCTCTGACACTCCCAACCCAATTATCCCAGTCACTGAATCAATCCACCTCATAGAGGGCCTTCCTCTCCTACGCTGTCCCTCCACCCTCCCAAGCATGATGTCCCTCTCCAAGGACCGGTCTCTCCTCACAACATGTCCAAAGTATGTTAGATGGAGCCTCAGAATCCTTGCCTCCAAGGAGCCACCCGGTTTAACCCTTTCCAGGACAAATCTCTTTGTTTTCCTAGCAGTCCATGGTATTCTCAATACTATTCTCCAGCACCATAGCTCAAAGGCATCAATTCTCCTTCTATCCTCCTTGGTCATTGTCCAACTCTCTGATGCATAACAGGTGATTGCGAAGACCATGGCCTGTATTAGACGCACCTTAGTCTCCAAAGAGATACCATTGCTCTTCAGCACTTTGGAGAGGTCCCTAACAGCAGACTTTCCCATGGCAAGGCGCTTTTTAATTTCCTGGCTGCTGGTGCCAAGACTGTTGACTATGGAGCCAAGCAAACTAAAGCTGTGTACAATCTCAATCTCTTCACCATCCATGCTGATGCTGCCAATTGGTCCAGTGGTGAAAATCTTTGTTTTCTTGACATTGAGCCTCAATCCATATTGTAGGCTGCAGTCCTTGACACTCTGCAGCAGGTGCTTCAGGTCCTCCTCAGTTTCAGCAAGCAGGGTTGTGTCATCCACATAACGCAGATTGTTGATAAATCATCCACCAATCTTGACCCCACATTTCTCCTCATAGAGCCCAGCCTCCCGGATAATCTGTTCTGCATATAGGTTGAAAAGGTATGGAGATAGGATGCATCTCTGGCATACGCCCTTCCCAATTTTGAACCATGCAGTGTTCCCTTGCTCTGTTCTGACGACTGCCTCCTGGTCCAAGTATAAGTTTCACATTAGAATGATCAAGTGTTCTGGGATTCCCATTCTTCTCAGAGTCAGCCACAGTTTGTTATGGTCTACACAGTCAAATGCTTTTGCATAGTCAATTAAACACAAATAGACATTCCTCTGGTATTCCCTGTTTTCAGCCAAGATCCATCTAACAACAGCTACAATATCTCTAGTACCACGACCCCTTCTGAAACCAGCCTGGACTTCTGGTAGTTCTCTGTTGATGTGCTGTTCCAGTCATTCTTGGATAATCTTCAGTAAAATCTTGCTTGCATGTGAAATCAGTGAGATTGTCCTGTAGTTTCCACATTCTGTTGGGTTACCTTTCTTTGGGATAGGAACAAATATCGATCTCTTCCAGTCAGTTGGCCAAGTGGTCGTTCTCCAGATTTCTTGGCACAACTTGGTGAGCACGTCCAGGGCAGCATCTGTTAACTGAAATATGTCAATTGGTATACCATCTATTCCTGAAACCTTATTTTTTGCCATTTACTTCAAAGCAGCCTCAACTTCTTCTTTCATCATCATAGGCTCTTACATGGGTATTCTTTTATGGTTTTGATTTTAACAATTACTCATAATTTATTTCAAATCATACTGGGTTTGAATTCATATAGTTTGAAATCAATATAATGCTTCTACCTATTAAACCAACTCAGAACAAAACTCATAATTTCATAAAATTGTAATACAGGTAAAATGAATGACTGTCAAATGCTTTATTAATAATACTTTTTTATTTTATAGTATAGCACTAGACATAAGGAAAAGTTTAATTATCTAATCAAAACATTTTCCCTTCTAAATGAATTTCTCATTTGGTAACTACAAAAATATCATGAAAGCCATGTTACACACTCTTCAGAAATAAAACAGACAAAATCCATCATTGACAATCTCAGAATTATAAAATAGTTGAAAGCTCATAAAATCCATCCGTTTGTGGTCTTTGAGTGTGTAACTTTTTGTTTTTTCTCAACATATATTAATCTAGAAGCAGTTATTTTATCATTAATGGGCATATTTGAGTGAACCATTCATTGAGGTATATGGCGTTTGAATTTAAATATTGGCTCCAAGTCTAAATCACACAGCACATACACTCAAAATTTGAAGAGTCTTTAGAAATTTCAAAATATTAATCTTATCCACAGTAAATTTATAAGATTTTGATTGGCTCTTTAGGGTACACTCCAACAAATGATGCACCCAGTACTCAGGCCGTGCTTGCTAGTGACTAAGGAACAAAGAACATACGGCTAAATGTTTACTTCTGACAGTCTCGTTATTTATTTACCTTCCTGGCTAGATGTTGCTCACATGGAAACTTTAATTATCATTATACTTGTTTAGTCACTAGGGTACTCATTTTATTCTGTGGAGGAAATCACTGGAGAAGCTCAAAATTGGAGTAGTCAAAACCAGGCCAGGTGCTGACTGTGGAACAGGTGGAACAGATTGTCCATTACTCGTGTGCAAGTTCAAATAGAGGCTGAAAAAAATTTAATGCTACATTTCCAAAATTTCTTCACAAGGAACTTTAAAAACTAACCCACACACTCATGTTTATCATGGCTTTGTTCACAATAGCAAGGAGTTAGAAACAACCTAAGTGCCTATCAACAAACG
>NW_006399764.1:886627-894885 GCF_000299155.1 Elephantulus edwardii | reverse complement strand
GTAGAAAAGCTGGGTCATACGGAATTTCTGTGTTCAACTTTTTAAGGAAGCACCAAACTGCCTTCCAGAATAGTTGCACCATTTTACAATCCGACCAGCAATGTATAAGAGTTCCTTTCTTACCACATCCTCTCCAATATCTATCACTTGCTGCCCTGTTAAACTTTGGCACTGTTACTGGAGTGAGATGGTACCTCATTGTGGTTTTGATTTGCATCTCTCTTATTGCCACTGATTTTGACCATTTCTTCGTGTGTCTGTTGGTCATTCAAACATCTTCCTCTGTGACAATTCTTTCCTCGTCTTTTGCATGGCCCACATTTCCCCACAGGGTAGCTGATGGATTCAAACTTTGGACTTTTGGTTTAGTAGTGCAACACATAATGAACTTTGCCACCAAGTTTCTTTAGGAGGCTGGCAGGTACATGTAATATATAAAATTAAATGTCTATTTACAGAATGAACTGTTTTTAATAATGTGCACACAAATGCCAAGATAATTGATAAAAATTTTATCCATGCATCTGAGAGCTGGACAATGACAGAATGACAGGAGTATAATTGATGCATTTGAGTTGTAGTATTGAAAAATAGTGCTGAATGTCTCATGGATTGCCAACAGATGTATCTGGAAAAAGAGCAATTGTAGTCAAGCTGATACCTATGCAGTTCATCAGGTGAGGCTGTTAGAAAATCACAATTTGTGGTTTGTTTGGGGTTGGGGTTTCTTTACAAAAGATATTTGCGATGAATAAATCATTGAATGTACAGAATTCCCTCATTCTATTTCTGGTTTCATTTCTGTCACCAAGGCCACACATTACCACTTCCATCCCTTCTTCATTATTTCCAACTTTTCCATTCCACTCACTAATCATCATTAATGCAACTTGATTGCATGTTTGGCATGCAATGGGCTCAAGTGTGTTAAGGATGCTAAAGATGCGGGTTAGGACAGGGTTCAGATCTACCGTTTGTCGGATCACTAGGAGTCGTACTCAACTCCACGGCATCTAACAACAACAACAAATACGGAATTAGAGTCTGATGCCAATCCTTCATACAGCAACAGTTCATTTTGCAAAATAATTTAATTATAAAAGTATGACACACAAGAACGTTTTTAAAATGATTAATGAATAGCTTCATAGAAAGTGAGATTTCAAATGAGCTGAAAAATTTATGTATCAATTAAAACTCAAGAAAATGAGTTTATTAAATATTTTTACTTTGATAAATTAATCACTAGTTAGGTTAAAATAAATATTTTAGTGACATGGAGAGTTAAAAATTCAAAGGCAAAAAAAAAATTCAAAGGCATGAAAACTAGCCTACATTTACCTGAAATTCACTAAATACACTGCAACAGCTGGAAGTCTGGAAAGTGACTTCCCAAAGTCAAGTGGGATTAACAGTATCTTTCCAGCTTCTCAATGTTTTTCCTTCCTTGGAATGAGCTCTGCAGTATCATTTCTTAAAGTGCTAGCTATCCTGACATAATTTCGAGGTCCTTGCTGGAGGCTGGCCTATCTTCTTCTTGAGCAGCTAATTATTCCATTGTTCAACCACTGCCCTCCTCATGTTCCCACTCTCCTGAGCCTCTCTGAACACATCCCAATCTCTTCTAGGTCTGCTGCCCAGCAACTAGAAAAAAAAATACCAAGTCAGTTTGCCCATAGATAGCTTTCAAATTAGACTTTCTAGTTCAGCCTTTTCCATGAAATTCAGAAGATTGTTTCAAATGAAAACTCCATTATTCAAAATTCTGACCCCAAAAATGTAGGCTTCACCAAGACTAATATAAGCCTGGTCCCATGTTTCTCAATATCAGCCATCATTTGTAAAATGGTTTTACGTAGTAACTAATCCTAACAGATGAGTTATAATGATACAGTTTTACATAGTTACATAGATTTCTCTATATTTACCTTCCCTGATTTTAAACCATGTTACTTCATGGCTTAAAATTAGGAAAGGTGTGCATCAAAGTTGTATCCTTTCTCGATACTTATGCAATAATAAGTATTTTTATTCTTCACACTCCATGCGTCTGCATGCTGAGCAAATAATTCAAGAAGCTGAACTCTATGAAAAAGAATGTGGCATCAGGATTGGAGGAAGATTCATCATCAGCCTACAGTTGACACAACCTTGCTTGCTGAAAGTGAGGAGGACTTGAAATACTTGCTGCAGAAGATCAAAGACTACAGCTTGCAATATGGATTATACTGCACATCAAGAAGACAGAATTCCTCACCACTAGACCCATAAGCAACATCATGAAAGATGGAGAAAAACTTGAAACTGTCAACAACTTCATCTACAATCAACACCTTTGGCACCAGCAGTTAGGAGAGCAGGTGTATTGCATTGTACAAGTCTGCTATCAGAGACCTCTCCAAATTACTGAGGAGCAATGATGTTAGTTTGAAGTTTGAAGGTGTACCTGATTGAGGCCATGGTATTTCCAATCACTTGCTATGCATCTGAAAACTGGACTATAAACAAAGATGACATAAGAATGATGCATTTGAACTGTGGAGCTGGAGAAGAGTTCTGAATATCCCATGGACTTCCAAAAAACAAATATTTCTTCAAGACAGGAGAAAATGCAGAATGTGCCTGTTGGTAGCAAGGATAGCAAAGCTACATCTCACATATCTCGGGCATGCTAGGGAGAGGCTATTCCTTGGAGAGAGACATCATGCTTGGAAAACGGGAGGGTCAGCGGAAGATAGGAAGACTCTCAATGAGAAGAGTTGACAGTGACTGTGGCAATAGGCTCAAGTGTGTCAGAGATGATGAGAATGGCACAGGTAAGACAAGGTTCAGATCTGCTGTTCGTAGAATCACTGTGAGTCGTGCTCAACTTGACAGCACCTAACTCCAACACGAACAACGTCCCATCTTTAATTCATCAAGAAATCCAGTGGATTCTAATTTCAAGAATGTCCAGAAATGAGCCATTTTTCACATCCTCCTCTGCTATCATTGTCCAAGTCACCATCATCTCGTCCTTAGAGTACTGCAGAGCCTCCTAGCTAGTATACCAGAGAATTCTGGACAAGAAACATAGCAGGTATGAATAATTAAGAAAGCCTTCTAAAAAGGGGGTTTTTTTCTCATGAGATCATCAGTAGGGAGTTGTGCTGCTGATGCGAAGGCCATACCTTTCTGCTGGTTCAGATGCAGCAGCGCTTCCTCAGGAGAAAGCCAAACTCCTCCCAGTGTGATTGGTGAGACTCACTAAAATGTGTGGGAAACTCACTAAAGGCCTGGGAAACTCACTAAAAGGTCGTTTATGAGTAAATTATAACCTGATGTCAAGCAGCAATGAGTAGTAATTTATAAGGAAATAAGCAAAATCTAGAAAATCAGTGGGGAATTGTGAGATATCATAGGAACCAGCATCAGCAGAGAGGCGCTAAACTCCTAGAGGCGAGGGTAGAAATTAGGTAGCTCAATGAAGAAGGAAATCAAGAAGAAAGGGATGGACCAAGACACCAAGTAGGGGTCTGAAAAAGCAGAAACAGGGTGCTAAAGTCATCCATGTTACTCTCTTCCCAATCTCTTCTGTTATTGCCTTTCTTTAGGTGAGTCCAATGCAAGTTAAAGGTTAAGGATAGATGCCAATTAGCAGTTTATATGTTTCACCCAGATCAGCCTTTAGGGGCGTAGGGCAGAAAGGATATCGACTGCTTCTCCACCATGGTTGTCCACTTGAGCTTTTCTTTCTGACCTATTTTTGACACACCAACTTAAGCCATTTTTCTGAAGACCTAAGTCAGGCTGTGTCAAGTGGTGTCCCAAAAGCATCATATTGATATTCTGTCTCTTAAAAGGTAGGTGACTCTAATCTGTGGCCCTCAGGCCAGTTTTTAATTGTTTTGGGTGAAACATTCTTCTAGATCATATAGCCCTGGTCTGTCCACTTGATGTCCAGAGGTAACTTGTGGTGGCTGTGAAGCTGAACACTGTGACACTGATGTGTCAAATGCGAGAATGGTTCCCATGGTGGACAGTGTTTGGCAGAGCACCCTGATTAAAACAAGCTTGGACGCAGGAATGGCATCCACTTCCAAAATAGCTTGCCTCTAGAAACCCTATGAACCTGGAGAAAGGATCAAAGTTATACGTGTCCAGGTCTTTCATTCATAGGGTCAGTATGGCTTGCCTACAACTCGATGGCACTTAACAACAACAATACAAACAAGCTTGGAAGCAGGAGTGATATCCACTTCTGAAATAGCTTGTCTCTGGAAATTCTATGAACTTGGAGAGATGAAGAAATTACACAAGCATTCAGGTCTTTCATTTATAGGATCGCTATGAGTCATCTATGACTCAATGGCACTTAACAACAACAACATCACCATATATCATATACATGGAAAAGCTAGACAGTGACTATAGAACATCAAAGAAGAATCAATGACTTTGAATTATGGTGTTGGCAACAAATTTTGACTGTGTCACAGACTGCCAGAAACATAAACAAATGTACTTGGAAGAAGCATGGCCCGAAGGCTCTCTAGATGCTAGGATAGGAAGATTTTGCCTCAGATATTTTGAACATGTTACCAGGAGGGACCAGTCCTTGTACAAAGGCATCATGTTTGGTAGAATTAGTGGGGGGGTAAAGCCAATCCTTAATAAGATGAACAGACGTAGAAGCTGCACCAACGGGCTTGTCTCAGCAGATATGGTGAGGATGTTACAGAACCAGGAGGTGTTTCACACTGTTGTACGTAAGGTCAAAAGTCACAACCGATTTGACATCACATAACAACAACAACAATGAAAAAGAGCCAAAAATCTTTAAAATGGCCTCAAGGCTCCTCATCTACGCTCTTGCTAGCCAGATTACCAATTATTCTCCTCTTATGTAATCTTCTGGTGTGGCTGGAGGGTACAACGGTGGATTTACGTGACTGATTTACTTGACCAAAGATTTCTTTCCAAAAAATATCAGCAGTTGAGAACTCAATGGAACACAGTTTTTCTCTGGTGCATGTGAAGCCACCGTGAGTGACAAGGTGGCTCACTGGTCAGTGGTGATTCTTGGTCACATCCCTCTGTGGTTTCCTCAACTTCAGACCCACTTCTGCCTCCTTCTGCCTCGAGGCCTCTTGCTTCCGCCTTCTGCTGCAGCATTCTTTCAACATCCCCTGTGATTGGCTTGATTTCGATCATGTCACCCCTCTCTAAGGCCTTTTCTGGGCATCTAACATTTCACCTGCTCTCTCACATACTATTCATGTTCCTTGACTCAACTGTCTCTTTAGCACTTTCTACCTTTTTATTGGGGGCTCTGGTGGCTTAGTTCATAAGGTGCTGCACTGCTAACCCAAAGACTCAATCTCTCTGGTCAGTTCAAATTCACCAGCAGCTCCAAAGAAGAAAGATGAGCAGTCTCCTTCCTGGTAATTTATAGCCCAATGGATGGTCGAGTAGGAATCAATTCCATCTTCACAGCAATGAGAGACAGAGACAGACAGAGATTAATTTTATCATTTACTGTTTAACTTCTCTAGGGCTGCTGTAACACACGTGCAGCTAACTGGGTAGCTTTACAGAACACATTTCTTTTTTTCTCTCAGAGGTGGAGACTGAAAGTCCACATAAATCAAGGTCTCCTATGTGGATTCCTTCCTTTTGGCCATCCCCGTTATTCCTCTGTTCTTGACTTGTAGAAGCTCCTCACGCAAGTCTGTCTTCCCTATGTGTACCTACCTCTGTGTCTCATTTGTTCTTATAACTCAGAAGTAATTTGGTTTAGAGCTCAACCTGCCAGTCTGTCTGGCCTAATGAGTATAACCAAGAAAACTCTATTCCCAAACAGCATTACATTCACACGCATTGCAGGTAGGCACCACAGAGGCAGCCCCAACTCAGAGTGGTCCAGTCACCATGCAACAGGTGAAACCTGGGCCCTCCTGCACCACCCTCACAATCATTGTTGATCCTAAGTGTTGCCACCACTGTGGAGATCCATCCTGCAGAGGATTCTCCTCTTTTACACGAATCTGCTTTACCAAGAAAGATGCTCGCAGGCATAGAGTTTAGGATTCCAACACATATTTTCAAGGCATACAGTTTAGATCTCTCTCTTTTTTTTTTAATGTTTGCTTTCATATAGGTTCCATGGGGATAAGACTTGTTTTTCTCTTCCTTTCACTGCTGCTTTCCTTGTCCCTGGCTCAGCTCTGGTACATCCCAGATAATAAATACTTGCGCTAACGAAAGAATGAAATTTAAAACAGAGAGAACCCACGCATTTTCCTCTGATTAAATATTTAAAATCCTGGGAATGCTGCGTGTGTGTCCATTGACAATTGCCGTTGCACCTGCTCTTAAACAAACAGCCCTGGCATCCTCCGCTCTCCCTCGTGGCTTGTGATTAATAGGGGATGCACCGTATGTAACGTAGCAGCCTACTTATTAATACTAGTCAGATATTTAAGCACAACGTAACAGGGGAAAGAAATCTGACCCTCACCACATCATTTCAATTAGTGGTCGTGAGATTCATAATATCCTTTGGAAGGAGAACAGGCCCTGAGCTATTAAAATGCAGGGCGTACAGCTAAGGTAAACGACCGAGAGCATATCTGATGTGGGTGGTGAGATGACTGAGAATTAATGGGGAAAATGTGTTCTCACACTTCAGACATTATCATATGCTCCTGAGACCCGCACTCTGTGAGCAGCGGAGTTACAAAACAAGTCTCTGTGGCTGGCTCGTTGGTCTATCTCTATTTAGCAAACCACTTGGCTTCTCTTTGGGAAGATGATCATGACATTTGTTTATCATCAAGATGTTCTATTATAAATGCTGCACAAACAAATCCAAGTCATTTCAATTTAGAAATATGAGTAAGAGTAACGGTGGCCTAAATAAGGTATTTAGGCTGAAGTAAAATCCCTTCTGCTTCACTTGCCCCATCTGCACCACATTAAAAATAAAATGTAAAACAAGATTAGTTTTGACATCCCCCAATAATATCAGGGTGGAAGTGTGAAATAGTAGCTTCTAGTATCTCAGTTTTAAAACATAATTGCCATTAAGAATAACATGTGAGTTAGCTTAAGATGGAAAGTAAATATGTGTTTTAAATATAGTCACTGATAACTGTAAAGGAACTAAAATTTAAAGGAGATTTACAGTCTGCAGAAAATGGAAAGGACTTAGGATCCATTTATCAAATCATCAAGTACGGGCTCCCAACTGGAACAGTGTTTCTATTTATTCTTATTTGCAATAAAGCCATCTTGAATTCTCTTTCCTGCCAATTTTCAGTCCATGCCACCTCTTAGCGCTTTAGATGAAGATCTCCTAAACTCTTATACATGAAAATATATTTTTTATTTTATTTTTCGGTAAAAAGTTTATTCTTTCAATTTAAGAATTCTTCATGTTATTGGAAGATAAAGAGGGTAAAGCTGGATTTCTCCTGGGAGACAAAGATTTTGAAGGTCCATTTCACACACTTTGGGCATGTTGCCGGGAGGGACCAGTCCTTGGAGAAGCTCACCATGCTTGGAAGGGTTGAGGGTCAGTTCAGGAAAGGAAGACCTTGAAGGAGACGGATTGACACAGTGTCTGTTGCAATAGGGGCAGGTGTGCTAAGGACAGTGAGACTGATTTAAGACAGGATAGAGTTCAAAGCTATTGTTCATAGGGTTGCTATGAGTCACAGTTGACTCAGTGGCACATAACAACAACAACATTATGTTATTATTTTTGTTGTGTGTTGTTGAGTTGGAACTGGCCCATAGCTGACTCTCCAGTCGGTTTTTAGAGGCAGTAAGTCGCACAGGAGATTGCCCATTCTTCTCCCACTGGAGATTCAAACCACATGCCTTTGGATTACAGCACAGCTTCTTATAACTAGGCCACTAGAGCTCGCTTATGTTATTATTAGTACTAAGAAGTGTGCTCAACTATTGGAGACCATGAGGACAGTGCCGAATAGTACAAGGTTCTGATCTGTCATTCCATAGAATCAATCATAGTCAACTCCAAAACATCTGACAACAACAACATGTGTCAGACTCTACACATGTGCACAAATTGCCTGAGAAATAGATTTTAAACATAAAATAAAGGGACTGCCTAAGGAAGACATCTAAATACAAAATAAAGGAATCTGCTGTGAAGTAGAAACAAAATTTTCAGGCTTTAGTTAAGCTCAGACTTCCTATTTAAATACATGCATCAGTTGAAGGATAGAGGCTAAAAGAATATAATTTGTTAT
>NW_006399764.1:877504-886527 GCF_000299155.1 Elephantulus edwardii | reverse complement strand
TATACACACACAAGTGTGCATGCAAGAATATTTAGAAAAATATAGAAGCATATGTTCTTGTTAAGAACCACATACCAAATTTATTAGGAAATACTCTTGTTTGTTTGTGATCACAGCCATGATTCTTAGCTAGAACAAATTAGAGATGGAGTAGTGTGAATCCTAGGAAGAAAAATGAAACTGAATAAATATTTTCTGGAGCTCTGGTAGCCTTGTGGTGAGAAGTTGGGCTGTCAACCCAAAGGCATACGGTTCAAATCCACCAACTACTCCACAGGAGTAAGATAGGCAATCTCCTCCCATGCAATTTACAGCCTCTGAAACTCTGCTGGAGGGTTATTTATGAGTTGGTTCTGACTCAATTGTTCACAAGAATTGGAGTCCAAAAGTTCACTGGCACTCAGCCTACCTTAGCACTTCTTTTGCTGTTTTTTTTTTATTTACTAGGGTATTTGTTCAATGCTAAAAATTATATTGTGTTCTCTTCACCTCCCCTGAATAATTCTTAACAAAGAAATATATGCGTTGTTACATAAAATTTTCTTCTGGTTTTGGTCCTAATTTATATTAAACTTTACCCATCACTGAAATATTAAAATCACCAGTCAGAGGCTGGGTATGTCTTTTTTTATACCAATCCTTCCATTGTTGTTAGGGGCTGTACAGTCTAAGATGGCTCACAGCAACCCTATGAGCAACAGATCTGAATCTTGTCCTGTTCATGCCATCCTCACAATCTCTAACACACAAGAGCACATTGCTTCAATCACTATGTCAACATATCAACTTGGGGGTCTTCCTTTCACTGACTTTTCAAGAATCATGTCCCATTCCAAGGAATAGCCTCTCCTTGAAACATGTCAAAAGCATGAGAGGTGAAGCTTTGCCATCTTTACGTCCAAAGAGGACCTTGGCACCACAACAAGAAAAACAACGCACTTGAAAACTGGGCACAGGATATGAACAGACACTTCATCAAAGAAGACATTCAGATGGTGAACAAACACATGAAGAAATGTACAAAGTCCTTACTCTAAGAAAGATCAAAATAGACAGCTATGAGATACCATCTCACTCCAGTAAGAATAGCAAAATTTAACAGGGCAGCAAACAACTATTGTTGACGAGGTTGTGGAGAAACTGGAACACTTATTCACTGTTGGTGGGAGTGTAAAATGGTACAACCCCTGTGGAAAGCGGTATGGTGCTTTCTCAAAAAGTTGCAAATAGAAATACCATTTGACCCAGTGAATTCACTACTGGGAATATACCCTAAAGGGACTAGAATGGCTGCACAGATATAGGCTAAGCAGATATACGCATACCCACATTTATTGAGGCTTTGTTTACAATAGCAAAGAGTTGGAAACAACCTAAATGTCCATCAGCATATGAATGGATATAAAAGCTCTGGTATATTCACATAATAGAATATTATGCTACATTGGAAAAACAAGGAACTCATGAAATATTATACAAAATGGGTGACCTTGGAGGACATTATGCTGAGTGAAATATTTCAGACACAAAAAGACAAATACTGCATAATGTCACTGTTGTAAAGTGGGACTGACATTGGGGTTGAGAGGAAATTAAAAGGGGGGAAAATGCATACTGCATTGAAACAGATGAGGGAGAGAACTATTTAGGAGCAATATATGATTAGGTATTATTGTCATGACAAGAGTCCAGAATGAAAGCTGCATAGTGGAGTGGACTGGGGGCTGGGGGAGATTGTATAACAATGAAAGATTTTTTTTTTTACTTTTCAAAGAGAAAAGCAAACTGCGGGGGAAGGAGTGGGCAGGGAAGAAACTACAATAATGAATGAATGGAAATCCAAAGTCTCTGTAAACTTTCATTAAAATAAAAAAAAAAAAAGACATTAAAAAAACCAAAACCCAAAGAGGACCTTGACTGCACCTTTTCTAAGCTACACCTGTTTGTTCTTTTGGCAGTCCATTGTATGTTCAGTACACTTCTCCAGCACCGTAACTTAAAGGCATCAATTCTTCTGTCATCCTTATTCATTGTCTAGCTCTCAGCCATACAGCAAATGACTGAAAAGAACCAGTTGCATGTTAGTCTTCAAACTAATATCATTGTTCTTCAGTATTTTAGAGAGGTTCCTGACAAGGACCTTGCCCAAAGCAATACATCTGACTTCCCAAAAGCTGGTATCAAGGGTGTTGGTTGTGGATTTTAAAAAAAAATGAAATGATAAATAGTTTCAATACTTCCTACATCTATTATGATGCTGCCGAATGGCCAAGTAGTAAGAACCTTTGTTTTCATGATGTTGAGATGTCTTTATCTTCTGTAGCAAGTGATTCAGGTCCTCCTCACTTTTAGCAAGCAAAGTTGTGTCATCTGCATATCATAAGTTGCTTGACTCTTCCTTTGATGCTATATACTTCTTCATAGAGTCTGATTTCACTGATGATTTGTTCAGCATACAGACTGAAAAGATATGAAGAAAGAATATTACCCTGGCTCACATCCTTCCTGATTTTAAACCATAAAGTGTTCCCTTGTTCTGTTCTGATCCAAATTCTGGATCTAGATATAGATTTCGTATAAGCACAATTAAAATGTTCTGGGATTCCAGTTCTTCACAATGTTACCTGTAGTTTGTTATGATTCACTCAATCAAAAGCTTATGCATAGTCAATAAGACACAGATAGACATTCTTTGTTTTCAGTCAGGATTCACTTGACATCAGCAATAATATCCCTGGTGCCACAGCCTCTTCTAAACCCAGCTTGAATTTCTGGTAGTCCCCTGTCAATGTATTATTCTAGTAGTTTTGGAAGATCTTCGGCAATTTTTGCTTACATGTGATATCAGTGACATTGCTCAATAATTTCCACATTCTGCTGGGTCACATTACTTGGGAATAGGAACAAACATGGATCTCTCCAGTCAGGCAGGCAGCTGTTCTCCAAACTTCTTGGCATACACTGATGAGCACATCCAGGGTTGGGTCTGTTAATCGAAACATGTCAATTGGTGTCCCATCTATTCATGGGGCTTTCTTTTCTGGCAGTGCCTTCAGTGCAGCTTAAACTTCTTCCTTTCTTACCATTGGCTCTTGTTCAGATATCTCAAGGTCAACCACTGAAAGACATTCCTCAGTTTCTTTATCTGATACATAGAGATCTATCAGATAAGGAAATCTGACAGCTGTTGTAGGATTCAGAGAGATGACACGTGCAGAGTCTGACACATAATGCTCAACAACAATAATAGGATAGTACGCTATGATAATAATGCCACTGTCACAATTTCTCCCCCAAGCAGAATGCCCTGAGGAGTCCCAATAACATGAAGAATTGTTTTTTAAAAGATGTATTATAATAAAGAAATTACTTGTGACAAAGCAGTAATACCATTTGAGGTATCCCTTCTTTCCATGTAAATGTTTCTAGGTTCTGCTCTGCTACTCCCAGAGACAGGGACGAGTATGCGTGAGTGTGTGTGTGTGTGTGTGTGTGTGTGTGTGTGTGTGTGTTGTGTGTGTGTGTGAGACAGAGAAAGAGAGTAGTTTTTTGTCTTAAACCTTACAAGTGTTATCTTGCGTTCTATAGCATTTTCTGGTGTTATTTGCATAGCTTATTTATTCATTCATTTTATATCTTTCTATATAATCACGATAGTTTTCTCTAAACATTCACTTTGTAAATAGCAGATCATTGGATGGTATTTAAGAATCCCATCTGATAACCTCTATAACACCTGCAAGACTTACCTGCATTACATTTATTGCCACTATGCTTACAGTGGGACTTCCTTCTGCAAGCTTATTTAATTTTGTTGTGCGTAGTTCAGTTTAACAATTGCTTTGTGTCATTATTTTCTTTCTTCTTATGCTTTTTTGCCACATTTATGTTGCAAAATCTTTTCCTCCTCTGCTGGTTTTCAAATTACAAAATATAGTCACATGTAGCTTTGTTTAATTGCCACTAACTCTAATAGCAATTAAAATAATGTAATTAATTATAAATCTGTTATGCTGCTCACAAAAAGGCTGATGGTTCAAATCCACTGGCCTATGCACAGGAGAAAAATGCACAGTCTCTTTTTGTTAAGATTTATAGCCCAAAACCCTAATGAAGTCTCTGTGAGTCAGAACCAACTGATGACAATGTGTTTGATACTAGGTTTTAAGCATAAGACAACTTTGTTGTTAGACACTGTCCAGTTGATTCTTAGTGACTCTGTGTACAACAGAATGAAACAACTATCCATTCTGTATTTCCAATAGAATTTTGAATTGCCTCGTTTTAGTTCCAGACGGTTTAGTAGTAAGGACCTGTGCTGCCATCACAAGACATGCAGTTCAAATCCACCAAGAGCTCCGTGAGAGAGAGAGATGGGCAAACTCCTCTCATGCTATTTACTGCCCCTAAAAACCCACTGCAGGATCTGCGGTGACGTAGCTTCTATTTGAAGATACAAAACAGCAACAACAGTTTTAGTTTCAACACTTTAGACTCCCAAAGTTATTAGGAATTTTTACAATAAAGTGTTCATATAGTTTCCTAACATTTTGTTTTGTTTTTAGAGCCAGGTTTTATTTGGTATAGACTGTCTTAATCCCAAGGAGCCCTAGTGATAGAGTGGATTATACATTAGAAAGGTAAGTGATAGGTCAGTGGTTCGAATCTAGCACCTCCTCCATGGGAGAAAGAAAAGAGTCAGAGCCTTAGAAACCTTAGGGAGCAGTCACAGTCTGTTCTGTAGAGTTTAAGAGTTAGAACTGACTCAACCAGAGAGGTTTGGTTGGAGTTTTGTCTCAACCTCCAACGCCCTCAATGAGGTGGATTGATTGAGTGACTGGGGTAATCGGGATGGGTGTATCAGAGACGATGCGATTGGCACAGGACAGAGCAGGGTTTAGGGCTGTTTTACATAGGGTCGCTGTGAGTCTCAAGCGACTCAACAGCACATAACAACAACAACAACCTTGCAGTCAGAGTAGGTAGGCCCCTATGCTCACTCTGTAATAATGGCGCCTGCCATTAATGGGCAGAATGAGAGACCGTGAAGGTGGACCTCACCTCCACCTTGCTCCTTTTACTGATTTACTGACATTTTTAAATTCCTTTTTGTGCTCACTGCTAGTCTTCAGAGCCCTAAATGTTTCAGTGTCCAGTATTTCTTCTCGTGAAAAATCTCTGAGCAGAAAACTTAATTTTTACATGCCTAGAAATGCCTCTATTTATACTAATTCTTGGACTCTAGGGTATATGAGTTAAAAAATGACAGATTGGTGGATTGTTAAGCATGTTTAATATGGCTCTCCATTTTCTTCTGACATTTCTTTTGTTGAAAGAGCTGTTCTCAGTCAGTTACTCCATTGCAGATAATCTGCCTTTTCTGTGTTTTAAGCTTTAGACTTTCATCTCTAACCTTGATATTATCAAGTGTCTACAGTTATGTGGTAAGCATTTTCATAATTGTATCTTAATTAATCCATATAAGAAACCTCTGTAGTTTTGCAGATACTCTACAGCTCCATTAAGTCTGCTTTATTGAATTTTTATTTTTAATTATTCTGTCTATAATGGCAACTTTTTTCCTAAGAGCTCAAATCTCTTTCTCCTTAATGCTTATGTTGGTTTTTTTAAATGCTTATGTTTTTATAAACTTTACACAAGTATGTAGTTAAAAGAATCTCATGGCTATTTAGTAGTTACCATCACTATCCTTCTTTCCTGAGAAAGAATGTGA
Organism: Elephantulus edwardii; assembly: GCF_000299155.1. Lineage (NCBI taxonomy): Eukaryota > Metazoa > Chordata > Mammalia > Macroscelidea > Macroscelididae > Elephantulus > Elephantulus edwardii. The sequence continues at coordinate 880,793 of NW_006399764.1, read as the reverse complement.
CTGCTATTTCTTTTATCTGATTGTTTTGGCACTTACTTCCCACAGTTATTAATAAACTGTTCATGTTACTATTTCTTGATTCTTTCTATTTTAAGGGTTATTGACTTGTAACTGTTGTTGTGTTGCTGTCATGTGCCATTGGTTTACTTGCAGTTCATAGTGACCCTATGTACAACAGCTCTAAAGCCTGACCTGTCTTGGGCCAGTATCTTAACTCCAACACTCCTACTCCCATTGCCTCAGTCATTCTATCAATCCATCTCATCAGGGGTCTTCCTCTCCTGTGCTGTCCCTCCACCCTTCTGAGCACGATGTCCTTCTCCAAAGCCTGATTCCTCCTAGTTACGTGCCCAAAATATGTAAGACAGAGCTTCAAAATCCTAGCCTCCAAGGAGAAATTTGGTTTCACCCTCTCTAAGACAGACCTATTTGTTTTCTTGGCGGTCCATGGTATATTCAGCAACTCAAAGGCATCAATTTTTCTTTCATCTTTGGTCATTGTCCAGCTCTCTGATGCATAGCAAGTAATTGTGAAGACCATAGCTTGGATCAGGAGCAACTTATAGAAGGATAATTTCCTTTTTCTCCCTCTCTCCCTTCCTCCTAATTCATGCATGATACACATGATTTACTGTGGCAAACACACCCTAAAATGTGAACCCCCTTGTATAATCTTTTCCCTTTCACACATATCCTATGACTCAGCAGAATAGGTCCAATAAAAAGGATTTTTTAAGATGTCCCCAAGACGTCAGTTGATTCTGAGCTTATCTGTGGGTCAGATGTTGAATGACATTAAATGCATCAGAAGGAAATTGAAAGAATAAAAATCACTGTACATGCAATATTATTCAAAATGGTTGACTCTGGAGAACATTATGCTGAGTGAAATATCCCAGTCACAAAAGGACAAATATTACATGATGCCACTGTTGTAGAATGGGACTGTCCTTGGGGCTGGGGAGAGACTGAGTAAGATGGGTTCAATAATGTGTACTGCACTGAAACAGAGGAGGGAGAGAACCGTTTAAAAGAGAGATGTAACTGGGTATTTCTGTCATCACAGGAGACTAGAGCGAGGGCTGCATGGTGGAGGGGACCTGGGGGAGGGTTTGTAAAACAATGAAAGAATCTTTTCTTTTACTTTTCCATAATTTTTGGACTCATGTACTTATAACTTGTTAGTCAAATTTGTGTCTTCTAGGTTGCAACACCCCCATGATACATCTTCAAGGATATGTACATGTACAGCCAAGCACAATCAATAAAAGTGCATCTGAATTCCAAAATCAATCTCCATAATAGTCTATGTGTTTCCTACTGCCAAAGGGGCCCTTTAGAGTAGTGAGAGAAGATCTTCACCCTGAAACCCACAGCGTCCCTTTTCAGCAGGAAGTAGCTAAGAAAATACGTCATCCCCTTTTCCTTATGACTCAGGGTGAAGTCTCTCTCAGGGAGGAGTGATAGGGAATGGCAAAGGATACACTGACAAAGAAGATTAATCAGAACTGGCTTTGACAAGCACTGTGGCATTTGGACAAGAACAAACTGGGAGGAGGGTAGAGAGAATAGTGCAACAATGAATGAGTGGAAGCCCAAAATCTCTGTAAATGTTTATGAAAATTAATAAAATATAATTATAGAAAAAAAAAGAAAAAAAAATCACTGTACCAAAAATAACAGACATCATATAACCATTTCGGGGAGTAGCATACGATAAATAACCAATGGAACTGAAGAAATCCAAGTTGCACTGAAAGTATTAGAAAAAAAACCAGGAGTCCAAAATTGTACAGAATATCTACTGAGATGTTTCCATAAAAAGATGCAACACTGGAGTGCTTAGTTGTGTATGTTAAGAATTGTGGAAAATAGCTAACTAATGAGCTGACTGGAAAAGATACATCATTTTGCCCATTCCAAAGAAATATGATCCATGGGGATATGGAAATTGCTGAACAAAAACATCAAGTTCAAGGAAAAATTTGCTAAAAAAATTCAATAACCATTGTGGCAGTGCATCAACTGTCTCTAGAGAAGACATGCTTAGTAAAGTAGAAGGTAAGAAAAAAACAGAAGAAAATCCTGAATGGGATGGATTGATTAAGTGACTCCAACAATGGGCCCAAACATAACAACAACTATCAGTATAACACAGACATAAAACGTTTCAATGTTCTATTACATAAGGTCACTATGATGAGTAGTAACTACATGACACGTAACAACAATAACAAGATAAAAAAAAAAAGCAAAAAAGCACCACAAGGTTCAGAGATAAAGAACATTAATCAGTCTTTACAGAAGTGCTAATCCTAGTACAAGGATCCCTGGTGGTGTGTTGCATAAAGTACAAAACGCTGGCGATTTTAATCTACCAGCTGCTCTGAGGGTTACAGATGGGCTGTCACCTCCAATAAAGATCGCAGGAGAGAGGAAATTGCACAACAATGAATGATTAAAAAAAAAGAAAGAAAAGAAAGTGAACTGGGGAGGAAGAAGAGAAGGGAGGAAAAATGTGCAACAATGGATGAATGAAAAGTCCAACTTTCTATAACCTTCTGTTAAAGTAACAATTAAAATAAAAAGACTATTATTAAAAATAAATACAGAAAAAATAAGTTAACCTTATTAAAAAAAATTGTATAATCTTGGAAATCAAAGAAGGGTCTCCATGAATCTGAATCGACAGGAGTAGATTAGTGGAATCAGAGAACAATATAGGAAAAGCACTGAAAATTATAATGATGATTAGTTAAAGATGAAATGGTGGCTCAGTGGTTAAACACTTGTGGCTAACAAAGAGTTCAGCAGTTAAGACCCACCAGTGTTCCTGCAAAGAGGAAAAGATGTGAGGATGTTTCCATTTTTTCAGTCTAGGAAACTGTAACGCAGTTCTGCTAAGTCCTAATAGAGTCATTATGAGTCAAAATCAATTCAGCAGCACTCATTAATAATAGATTGATCAAAAAGAATTAGCAAAGCACAAGACTTTACTGAAGAGAATTCTATAAAACGCCTCATAACACCACGGGATATCTTTCGTTTTATTTCTGGAATCCTAATTATTGGATCCTTTGAGGCAAAATAGAAACTTAGAAATATCTAAACTTCGATTTAGTGCTCGCTTCGGCAGCACATATACTAAAATTGGAACGATACAGAGAAGATTAGCATGGCCCCTGCGCAAGGATGACACGCAAATTCGTGAAGCGTTCCATATTTTTTAGGAGCTCTGGTGGCCTAGTGGCAAGGACCTGCAACTACAATCCCAGAGGCACACGGTTCG
>NW_006399764.1:860156-876919 GCF_000299155.1 Elephantulus edwardii | reverse complement strand
TGGGAGTGTCAGAGACAGTGCAATTGGCACAGGACAGAGCAGAGTTTAGGGCTGTTGTACATAGGGTCACTACGAGTTGCAAGCGACTCGACGGTACATAACAATAGCAACAACATAAAATGTTGTACTCCTGACAGACAAATAAATAATGAAAGTATTTGTTTGTGGTCGAAAAGCAAACATTGTCAAAATTATGAAATGGTTACTATGTGTCCTTTTTAATTATTCATTTGCACTTATAAAACATTTTAAATGAAAGTGATTGTATAGATTTAATATATGAAAGGAAGGAGACTCAACAAAAGCTTGAGGAAATAAAAAAATTAAATAGTACAACTAAAACAAACTTTTCTGTGGAATTAAGAAGTTTGATTTAGAATTATTTTTATTATTATGGTTAGCTTATATTTCTGTATCCTAAAATGTGTTCTACTTCTGACTTTTTCCTAAAAATTAATAGAAAAGCCTTTTCATGTGAAATAATAAGCCAAATTTGTTGTTGTTGTTGTTGTTGTTGTTGTTGTTAGGTGCTCTCAAGTCAACTAGACTCACAACCACCTGTGAACAACACATTGGAACCTTTCACCATCCTGCACCATTCAATACTGCTCACCAATACAATTCAAAGGCTTCACTCATGATTGTTGTTATACACTGTTGAGTCCTCCACAACGCATAGAAACCCTGCGAATAAAGGATCTGAACCCTGCCATATCTTGTGCCATTCTCATCATCTCTGATACACTTGAGTCCATTGTTAAGGTCACTGCCACAATCCATCCTATTGAGTGCCTTACTCTCTTCCAGTGAGCATCTCTCTACCTTTCCAAGAATGTTGTCCTTTTCCCAGGACTGGTTCCTCTAAACAGCAAGCCCAAAGTACATGAAAAGAAGCTCTACCACTCTGGCTTCCAAAGAGCACCCTGGTTACACTTTCTTCAAGACATGTTTGTTTGTTCTTTGTACAGTCAATGGGATATATAGTACTCTTCTCTAAAACCACAACTCAAGGCGTTGATTTTTTTCAGTCATTTTTATACACTGTTCAACTTTCAGATACCTGTGAAGCAATAACATGGAGTGGATCAAGCGGACCTTACTTTGTCTTTAAACTGACATCCTTGTTCTTTACAGCACTTTAAAGAGATCCTTGACAGCAGTGTGCCCCAGTACAATAAATCTTAATTTCTTGACTGTTCCTTACATGAGTTTTGATCATGGATCCAAATAAAATTAAATCGTTGACAATTTCAATCTTTTCTCCCTCTATCATGGTGTTGACTATTGACTCAGTGATGAAGATTTTTGTTTGCTTGTTGTTGAGATGTAATTGATATTGAAAGTTGTAGTCAGTGATCTTCATCAGTAAGTACCATAAGTTTTCTTTCTGCAAGCAAAACTGTATCACCTGCATAATAATTTTTATCATCCATATAATCAAATACCTATGCATAGGCAATAAAACAGAAATAAGTATCTTTCTGGTATTTCTATTTACTTGTTCATTCCCACTTTAAAAAAAAAAAGTGTAAAGTTCCTTAACAAGTCCCGTAATGTTCCTACTGCTAGAATAGAAATAAACCTAGCGCTATTCCACACCCGTCACCCCAATCCTTCACTATTCCAGCCCATCCCCGGAAATCAGGAGTTTTATTAAAAGGCTTTGACACTCACCCCAAACTAAGCTTAATTTATATTGACATTTTAGACTTGTTTTTGTGTGTTGTTTTGATGCACTCATAATTACCGCACCTTGCAAAGCTAAATAAAACCAGAACCCTGAGAGGAGTTTGGTTTTTTCTAATCTTACAATGATTAGCTGTTTCAGAAAAACAGATTCAAGACTTTCTAATCTAGAAAGTACAGTAAAATGTGTTTTCTGTTTGAGGTCTAAAACGGAAATTCTTTTCTTCTATCAAATTCCTATGTGTGATGCAGTGGAACCCAGCTGACTTTGTATCCTGCTTTCCTTGCAAAGCAGTTATAGGGGGAAAGCCGCAGAGACAAGGATTCTACAACTGTCTCAGCTACCAAGCCCATTCCTAGTTCAATAGCTCATGGAATCAGGCTGTCTTTCCTTGATCACACACACACACACACACACACACACACACACACACACACACACACCCTGCAATTCTGATGGCCTAGCACATCAACAGAGAACTACCAGAAGTCCAGGCTGGTTTCAGAAGGGGTCGTGGTACTAGAGATATTGTAGCTGATGTTTAGATGGATCTTGGCTGCAAGCAGGGAATACCAGAGGAATGTCTATCTGTGTTTCATTGACTATGCAAAGGCATTTGACTGTGTAGATCATAACAAACTGTGGCTGACTCTGAGAAGAATGGGAATCCCAGAACACTTGATCATTCTAATGTGAAACTTACACTTGGACCAGGAGGCAGTCCTCAGAACAGAGCAAGGGAACACTGCATGATTAAAAATTGGGAAGGGCGTACGCCAGAGATGCATCCTATCTCCATACCTTTTCAACCTATATGCAGAACAGATTATCTGGGAGGTGGGGCTCTATGCGGAGAAATGTGGGGTCAAGATTGGTGGACGATTTATCAACAATCTACGTGATGCAGATGATACAGCCCTGCTTGCTGAAACTGAGGAGGACCTGAAGCGCCTGCTGCAGAGTGTCAAGGACTGCAGCCTACAATATGGATTGAGGCTCAATGTCAAGAAGACAAAGATTCTCACCACTGGACCAACTGGCAGCATCAGGATGGATGGTGAAGAGATTGAGATTGTACACAGCTTTAGTTTGCTTGGCTCCATAGTCAACAGTCTTGGCACCAGCAGCCAGGAAAGTAAAAGGCGCATTGCCATGGGAAAGTCTGCTGTTAGGGACCTCTCCAAAGTGCTGAAGAGTAATGGTATCTCTTTGGAGACTAAGATGCGTCTAATACAGGCCATGGTCTTCACAATCACCTGTTATGCATCAGAGAGTTGGACAATGACCAAGGAGGATAGAAGGAGAATTGATGCCTTTGAGCTGTGGTGCTGGAGAATAGTATTGAGAGTACCATGGACTGCTAGGAAAACAAACAGATTTGTTCTGGAAAGAGTTAAACCGGGTGGCTCCTTGGAGGCAAGGATTCTGAGGCTCCATCTAACATACTTTGGACATGTTGTGAGGAGAGACCGGTCCTTGGAGAGGGACATCATGCTTGGGAGGGTGGAGGGACAGCACAGGAGAGGAAGGCCCTCTATGAGGTGGATTGATTCAGTGACTGGGATAATTGGGATGGGAGTGTCAGAGACAGTGCGATTGGCACAGGACAGAGCGAAGTTTAGGGCTGTTGTACATAGGGTCGCTATGAGTCGCAGGCGACTCAATGGCACATAACAACAACAGTGGTAAAGAGTTGCACTGCCAAACTGAAGGCAGTTGGTTCGAATCCACAAGGAGTTCTATGAGAAAAAGATTAACAATATCCTCTCAGCTTATTTATTGCCTCTGAAAACTCTCTGCAAGGTCAGCTCTGAGTTGGATCTGACCATACAGTACACAATAACTATCTAACTAATGATCTTTTGGTCTCTTCATGGATCATATGTTTGACGTCATCCCACAAATCACCTGGTCTTTGATAGAATGAATGAATTTTAGAAATGATCTGTGAAAGTATTAGTGTTCAGTGCCTCAAACCTATTATATTTTTAAATTCAGATGGGACAGGCTTAAGGTAGTATTTTTGTTCTTGTGGACTTATTTTCTTCAGCTTCAATTTGAACTTGCACATGAGTAATTGATCATGTGTTCCACAATTAACGCCTGGCTGGTTTTGACTGCTGATATTGAGCTTTTCCAACGATTCTTTCCACAGATACATTGTTAATCTGATTCCTTTGTAGCCCATTAGGTGAAGTCCATGTGTATAGTCACTGTTTTTTCATATAAAAGGTATTTGCAAGGCCACCAGAGCTCCCTAATAAATAATTGAACTTCTAAAGCTCAATTATTCAATCTCCAGCCTCATTTCTTGTCACTAAATCTGTACTTTCTGATTACTATTCCTTCTTTACTGTTTCCAACTTTTGCATTCCAGTCACCTATTATTATTAATGGATCTTGATTGCACATTTGGTCCATTTTCTATTGCAAAAAACCACTCTCATTAGCACCATGACTGTTTATAATCACCATGGAGATCGCCAAGGTGGAAGCTGGCAGAACAGATTAGGTCAAAGCGTCCAGTACTCAACACACTGTGTGCCCTGCCGTTCTCCTCATGAGACATGAATGTTCAGGACGAAGACAAGCAGATCAGCCCTCTGCTGTTAGGTGTCATCAAGTCAACTACGGCTCATAGTGACCCTATGAACAGCATATCTGAGCCTTGGCCTAGCCTGTGCCATCGTCGCCATCTCCGACACACTCAAGCCCATTGTTACAGTCATTGTGTCACTCGCTGAGTTTGCACGTACTTACCACTAACCCACCAGAGCTTCCTCTATAGAAACAAGGATCCCAAAACTCCACGGAACCCTCTCCACTCCCTTCACTTTGGCTGACAGTGGCCAATTGTTGCCTTTCGAAAGTACTTTGCCTAATAAATCTCCTACCCTTTACTCAAAAACTTTTATCTCTGTCCCTGTCTATTGGTGGTGATCTCCTCTTCACTGACTTCAATTCTTCAATCAGAAACAAGACCAGGCTCCCAGCAAGAGAAACTAATTAAGACTATGAATCAGTTTCAACTTGACAGTAGAGTTTGCACTGAATGATAATTTCAGTTCTTTGAAAATTAGGTAAGTTATTTACTCAGCCCAATTTATTCAATAAACACTCTTTGGTTTCTCAATTGTACCATTTGAAAATTTTCTCTCCCTTCACATGCTAATGACAACCATCACCATTATCATTAAGTTAGTGTCAATTTTCATAATAGGCTAAAAAATGTCAATAAATATGATAATGGCACAAGATTGGTAGCATTTCATTTTGCTATATATAAGGTTATGAGAAAGAACTAACTTAACAGCAACTAATAAGTCAACTTCTCTGGCTATTTTTGTGCACAGTTTTCACTTAATAGGAAAATATAATTCAAAATTAATAATCAAGGAAAGTATTAAATAATCTATGAAAGCATAAACAGGAAAATTAATAATATCATTATTCTAGTAGTGTTTCAGTAACTTCTTTGTCAAGCTTAATAATTAGAAATATTTACAAAAGAAGAACATTTATGCCGTTTATGTTTACCTGACAAAATTAGAACTTGCTACTAACTGTTCAAAATCATCATACTTTATTATATAATTTTTAAAATGTATTAGTTAAGGTTTATGACAAATATAACATTCCATTTTAGTGATAGATATACACAGATAGAAAACATGTTTGGTGTATTTCTTCTGGTTATTTTCCTAATACAGTATTTGTTTTTTGTAATTAATGAAATAATATAGTAGAGCTATTGAAAAACACATTGTTATTAATATTACATTTGTAAACAGTCTTGAATTAACTAAAGTGTGTTATAATAGGACCTACCTCCCAGTTATTAAAAGTAATCCTTTATAAGAACAATAAAAAATGCAAATATTTATAGTGTCACCTATTTGCCAGGTTTTGTAGTAAAAGCTTAAATGTCTTTTCTCATTTAGGCTTCACAAAGTATTTATAAGACAGTTATTAGTACTATCTCTAGCTTGCAGACAATACATTAAGAAAATTAACTCAGCGTGCAAATTGTACCGACTTTAAACAAAACTCCCCTAATGCATTGAGTTGGGAAGAACATTTGTTTGCCGCTATATCATAGTGTTCATCAAGTTGTATTTTAAAAATATTTTCATAAATGTTTACAATTAGGATCCATTTCCTGATATTTCTAAGAAATTGGAATTTTAAATAAAAAGTTATTAGAGTTATAACGTGTATCTTATCACTGTTGACTTGAAGGTACACAGTCTGAACCCACCATCTGCTCAATGGGGGTAGAAATGGGCAATCTCCTTTCATGTGATTTATGTTGTTTTTGTTGTTGTTGTTGTTATGTGCTGTCGAATCACTTGCAACTCATAGTGACCCTATGTACAACAGCCCTAAACCCTGCACTATCCCTTGAGAATCTTATTGTCTCCAATACACCTATCCTCATTACCCCAGTCACTGAATCAATCCATTTCATCGAGGGTCATCCTCTCTTGTGCTGACCCTCGACCCTCCCAAGCATGACATCCTTCTTCAAGGACTGATCCCGCCTTGTAACATGTCCAAAGTATGTCAGATGAAGCTTCAGAATCCTTGCCTTCAAGGAGCAGTCTGACTTCACCCTCTCCAGGATGAACTTGTTGGTTCTCCTAGCAGTCCAAGGTATATTCAATACTCTTCTCCAGCACCAAAGCTCAAAAGCATCAACTCTCCTTCTATCATCCCTAGTCACTGTCCAGCTCTTTGATGCATAGCAAGTAATTCAAAGACCATGGCCTGTATGAGGCACAGCTTAGTCTCCAGACTGACATTGTTGCTCCTCAGTACCTTGGAGAGGTCTCTGACAGCATACTTTGACAATGAAATTCATCTTTTAATTTCTTGGCTGCTGGTACCTAGGGTGTTGATTGTAGAGCCAAGCAAAGTGAAGCTATCAAGAATCTCAGTCTCTTCATTATCCATCATGATGCTGCCGATTAGCCCAGTGAGAATCTCTGTTTTCTTGATGTTGAGCTTCAATCCATATTGAAGGCTGCAGTCCTTGACCCTCCACAGCAAGTGCTTCAGGTCCTTCTCACTTGCAGCAAGCAGAGTTATGTTACCTGCATAGCGCAGATTGTTGATGAGTCTACCTCAAATCCTGATGCCACACTTCTCCTCAGAGAGTCCAGCTTCCCAGATAATCTGTTCCACATATAGATTGAAAATATAGGGAGATAGGACACATCCTTGACACACACCCTTCTCAATTTTGAACCTTGCAGTATTTCCTTGATCTGTTCTGACGACTGTCACCTGCTCCAAGTATAAGTTTTGCATAAGCACAATCAATTGTTCTGGGATTCCCATTCTTCTCAGAGTCAGCCACAGTTTGTTGTGATCCACACAGTCAAATGCCTTTGCATAGTCAATCAAACACAAATAGATATTCCTCTTGTTACTCTTTGCTTTCAGCCAAGATCCATCTGACCTTAGCTATAATATCCCTACTGTCATGGCCTCTTCTATCTCCAGCCTACACTTTAGGCAGTTCTCTGTTCATGTGCTGTTCCAGTCATTTTTGGATAATCTTCAGCAGAATCTTGCTTGCATATGATATCAATGATATTGTTCAACAATTTCCACACTCTGTCAGATAGCCTTTCTTCGGAATGGGAACAATTATAGATCTCTTCCAGTCAGTAGGCCAGGTGATTGTCCTCCAGATTTCTTGGCACAATTTGGTGGCACATCCTGGGCAGCATCTCTTTGTTGAAATATGTCAATCAGTATACCATCAATTCCTGGGACCTTGTTTTTTGCCAGTTCTTTCAGAGATTCTTGAACTTCCTCCTTCATCATCACCACAGGCTCTTGCTCAGACGTTGTTTCATGAAATTCTTCTGTGTCCACCAATTCCTTTTGGGTCAATGACTCTGTATACTCTTTCCATCTTCTTTTAATGTTTCCTGCATCATTTAATATTCTGCCCAAAGCACCTGTAAGTATTGCAACTCTAGGTTTGAGTTTGTTCTTCAGTTGCTTCAGCTTAAGAAATGCTGAGCAAAACTTCGAGTTGCAAGACTTAAGGATGTGATTTATAGCCTCTGAAAAGCTGCTGGAGGCTCAGCTATGAGGTAGTTCTGAGTTAGGAATTATTAGTTTTGAATTATAGCAAGGAGTTGTGAGTTTTAGTTATGAGTGAATCAAATGAACTGACAAAAACTAGCAAAGAGAAAGCTAGAGAGCAATATTATTTCCATCTATCATTGCTGTTGTTGTCATCATGTGCCTGTGACTCATGGAGAACCTATACACAATAGTTCTGAACCCTGTTCTAGTCTGAGTCAATCTCACTATCTCTGATACACTTGACCCAGTTGTCTTAGTCACTGTGTCAGTCCATCTCATCCAGGGCTCTTCCTCCCCTGCATTGTCCCTCCGCCCTTCCAAGCATGATGTCCTTTTTCAAGGACTAGTCCCACCTGGCAACATGCCCAAAGTATGTGAGATGAAGCTTCAAAATACTTGCCTCCAGAGAACAACTTGGTTTCATCCTCTCCAGGACAGATATGTTTGTTCTCTTAGTAGTCCATGGTATGTTCAATACTCTTCTCCAGCACCACTACTCAAAGGCATTAATTTTCCTTTTGTCATCCTTTTTTACTGTCCAGCTATCTGATATATATCAAGCAATTTGGAAAATCAGAGCATGGATCAGACAGCCCTTAGTCTCTAAACTGACGTATTTGCTCTTTAGCACTCTGGAGAGGTCCCTCAAGCTATACTTTCCTAATCAAATTCATCTTTTGATTCCTGGTTGCTGTTGCCAGGAGCATTGATTATAGACCCAAGCAAGCTAAAATTATTAACATCTCAATTTTTTTTTTATCCTTCATGGTTTTTCTGATTAGTCCATTGGTGAGAATCTTGGTTTTCTTGATGTTGAGCCTCAACCCATATTGAAGACTACAGACCTTCACCTTCTACAGCAAATGCTTCAGGTCCTCCTCCATTTCAGTGAGCAAGGTTATGACATCTGCACAATGCAGGTTGTTGATGAGTCTTCCTCCAGTCCTGATGCCACATTTCTCCTCATAAAGGCTAGCCTCCCAAAAGATCTGTTCTGTATATAGATCAAAATGTTATGGAGATAAGATGCATCCCTGACACACTCTTACCCTGATTTTGAACCGTGCAGTATTTCCTTGCTCTGTTCGGACAACTGCTTCCGGATTCAAGTACAGGTTTTGCATGAGCCCAATGAAGTGTTCTGGAATTCCGATATTAAACTCAAAAGTAAAAGTCTATTAACATCTCTTTGATAGACATGTTCACAAACACACTCAAGATTTTGAATGACAAGTGAGTGTATCTTGATTTTTAATTAATGCTTCATGGGAGCTATGACAAATTGATTTCTGTGTCTAAAACACCACATAACCTGTGACCAAAGCACAGTGGATGTTTGTGAAATAAACCATTAAAGTAATAGCTGTGCATGACCTGGTAACATTCACTTTCAAGTTCAACTAGGATGATAGAGATAAAAAAGAAAAGATTGTTTGATTTGTTTAGCTTTTACCTTATAAATTTTGCGTGAAAACAAAACATATGAAAGAAATCTATAAAAACTATTAGAACGGGCGCTCTGGTGGCCTACTGGCAAGAAGCTGCTCTGCAATCCCAAAGGTACACAGTTGAATTTAACAGATCCTGCAGTGGAGGAGGAGAGGAAATGTCTTCCTGTACGAGTTGGATCTGATTCAATGGTACACAAAAATAAATCAAAATAAATATATTTAAAAAAAATAAATTATTGGAAGGTAGAATAAAGTGGGAAAATCTTTTTAGTAAAACGTTTCCATATAAAAAAAAGTTTCCATATCAAAAACAGCATTAAAAAATTGTTAAAATGGTAGTACAAACATGGATTTTTTTCTATTCACATTGTGTTTCATACAACCATTCCCAAACATTTTATCTTATCAAATTGGTCATCGCTGATCTATGTGCACTATTACCCTATCTTTTCAGATCCCTACTGGATCTTTCCTAATTTCTTCACTTAAATACAGATATTTTAGTAGAATAATACCCAAAGACTGAGAAAACTTAATTTGTAAAAATAAATGAATGAATAAAAATACAACACCTCAGAATCACTTTTAATCAAATGAATTTTATCTTAAAATAATTTTTACATATGTCCAGCAGGCACAGACAGCACAAAAGTCCCTAACGGTTGAGTGACTCAGAAAAGACTGTAACGGTCTGCTCCTAGGAATATCAACTTGGGTGTTACAGCAGGTAAATTTGGAAATAATTTTGAACTTAAATTCAGTGTGGAAGTAGGTTAAGAAGAAACCGGGTTGAAAATTAGTGATGTAACAGAGAAGAAAGTTTCGTTCTCTTATGATGACAAGAAAATTAAAGACAAAAGCTGCAGGAAATAGAAATCTGTTAAAGGAAGGCTTAGCCTGAATAAGAAATAAACCAAGTGAAATATGATTTAGTGAACTGTGAGACAATCCATTTGGCTCTAGTCAAGATTCTTCTTTCAACTGCTAAGATTTTGTTATTTATAATTATATTGTTTTGTTTCTGAGTCCAATAGCAAAATGAGATTCTGCGTGTGACCGATATTTACATAATTATATTGCTGTTCATTATTTATCAAATTTTAGATGAACTCTGAAGGCAAATCTGGTGAGAATTAATTACCGTAATATAACAACATGTAAGAGCTATAAACTCTGATATCAAAATAGTGCTATAGCTGAGAGAAATTGACAGAGGAGCAAGCTTACAGAGTAATACAAACTTAAACCAAACCCAACCTCATCAAGTCAATTACAAGTTACAGCGAGCCTGAGACCAGAGTCCTTGGAGAAAGACGTCATGCTTGATAAAGTAGAGTCAGAGGAAAAAGTTGGGGGGGAAAGGAAGGCCCTTAATGACATAGACTTGGCATAGTTGCTGCAACATGGAACTCAAGAACAGCAACAGTTGTATCAGAGGCTGGGAGGCAGGAACCATCAGTTCTTCAATTCACAGCCAAGAGCTTAACACTGCACCAAGGCTCTTCATACAGATAGGATGATACTTCCTCATTTGCATAAAAGAAATCAAGAGTTATGGTCAAACCTCCACAGAATGAAGTATCAGTTGGTAATATATTTAACTATAAGTAACAATAATAAGACCACATATAAGGATGTTTGTTTGAGCTGGTATCACCACACCTCTCAAATATTTTGCAAACTGTGGTCCTATTTCATTACCTGTCTACATAGAACACCCCAGGGTAGACTCTCCGGGATCAAGGACCAACTCCTCAACATGCACACAGCTTCCCAAACCTCTACATCCTTGTGTCCATCCTCTCAGATCATTCCTCTCCTCAGTCATTCAAGTTTAAGATGCTGCAGCTCAAAAGTTGTCAATAATGTCCTACTGTGTACTAGAAACAAATGCAATTCTGGAGATGCTATTTAATATTGTAAGTAATTCCTAGTTTTATCTTATCTCTAATGTACTTCATTAAAGATTCCATGGGTTACACAACAGGAATAGAGCCTCACTCTAATCCTAATCTCATGGATCCTCCGTCTGAAAAGTTACCCCACTCAAACTCCACTTAACTAACATTCAGAGGTTATGTCTATTGCCCCCTTCCTTGGAGTCCTGGTTTTTCCACTCCAAACCCTCTCTCCAAGATCACTTTTTCTTGTGGCAGGCAGTAGGCAGAACCATGGATTTCTGGTACCACTCATTATAACTACTCGACTCAGGAATAAGGATGATAAGGACTGGGATTTATGTCTTGTTCATCTGTCTTCAGATCCTATTAAGGACGCATACATATACAAATTATCATTTATCGAATGAATGGATGATTGAGAAATGGAGGGGAGAAAATTTTAAAACATAGAAGAAAATCACCTTGAAATAAACCAATGAGAGTGCTTGAAAATGTTCCATCCCATCTAAAATGCACCAAAGAAAGATAACTGGAGAATTATGGAAATGGATTATCACTAATATAGATGAATATTTACTGTATCATGAATCACATTGGGGGGAAAATGTTCCTAAATATTTCTCAGCAGATAGATTTTTCTCATTATTGATGGTTTTCTACACATTGGTGCCTAAATAGTTCCAAGCAAATCTAAGTGTCTTTTAATATTCACAATACTAAAAGCAAAAGATAGATGGCATTCAATTAGTGTGGCAGCATGCAGTAAAATTATCTCAAAGTCCAAATAATTAGTTAAAATCTAAACCCTAGGAAGTAAAAAACATGATTTTTCAGTTCACTGAATATCCTGGAATCCAGAAAAGAAGATGATATATATCCAAAAAAACACAAAAATCATCAAATTTTCCATAATGACCCTATAAATAAGTATAACTAGGAACTGTCCCACATGTTTTCCAAGTCTGTAAGTTTTTAGGGAAGCAAACTGCCACATTTTTTCCCCTGCAGCACATCTGTTGAGTTGGAACCACCAACCTTTAGGTCAAGAGCTGAGCACTTAACCACTGAGCAACTGATACACAGGAAGTAATAGGCACATACACTTTATGCACATGACATAATGCTATTTTAAGGATGTTATTTAAAACAGTAAAATTACCCACTGGATTCTGTATTCTTATTCCTAAAAAATGAAATTACTTTAACAACTAGGTAAAAGTGATTTACTATATTTTCCAGTGCAAATAAAGCTCACTTCCACATATTTAACGGGGTTTTTTCCCCTTTCTTTCTCTACCTCTAAGACATGATGTGGGGAAATTAAATCATTCCATCCATGTGAGAAGTAATTACGTGTTATATTTTAAAATTTGAGTTTGACTCCCCTTTTTTAATTAAATTTATGTATCTGAGATAGACTTTAACATTCTGAGGTTTGCATTTCTCTGAATGACTTTTATTCCAAGGATTTGAATTCTATTTCCTTGGGGGAAACATATACAATTCATTAAATGCATGTGTCAAATATAATAGACTTTTAAAGTATCTGTCCTCCAGTTTGGGCTGTCTCTGCTATCTCTATGAGCATCACTCACTTGGGATTGAGTATGACAAAGGTTTTAATATTTCATTTCTTCTCTCCTCCCTTCTTGTCCCCAAGTCAGAACAGTTTCAATTACACAAGCCGCAAGACTTATCTGAGTAGAAGTATAGATTTCAAAATGTCAGTTGCTTGAGCAGAAACATGATTGTTTATTCATTCCTTATTTGGCGCTCTAGTTCTCCACCGTATCTTTTTGAAGGATTTGACAGTTCGATAGCTTCCAGTTAACCCACAGATGCTGCCGTTTCTATTTTCTTTCCCTTCAGAATACCTAAAACTTCAGGAATAGAAAACAGCTCAGATGGAGGAACTACCTCCAACAAAGTAATTTAATGGTTTTGAAATATCTAACAAATTTCTTTTCCATTTTAATTTCCAACTGGGATTTGCTGTTAAGTGCTGCCAAGAGAGCTCCAACACATTGTGACCCTCTTTATAACAGATCAAAATGCTGTCCACTCCTGCGCCCCCATTCACACTCTCTGTTGGACTTAAACACGTTGTTAACAATCACTGTGTCAATCCATCTTGTTGAAGGTCTTCAAAGAAAGAAACTGTCTTCTCCATAAGATCTTATTTTGCAGAAGAAAAGGCCTTTCTGGGTGACACAGAAGTTATGCCAGTCATTGGTTATCACAAAAGATATTATTCCCATCTATTATAGCTAACTTGGAAGGAGGAGGGGCATCCACTTCCATAATAGCTTGCCTCCGGAAACCCTATGAACCTGGAGAGAGGATGAAAGGCACCCAAGTGTTGAGGACTCTCCTTCATAGGGTCGCTGAGTCGCCTGTGACTCGACAGCACTTAACAACAACAACAACATTATAGCTAATGTTAGATGGATCTTTGCAGAAAGCACAGAATGCTGGAGGAATGTCTATCTGTGCTTCATTGACTATGCAAAGGCTTTTGACCGTGTGGATCACAACAAGCTGTGGCTGACTCTGAGAAGAATGGGAATCTCAGAACATTTGATTGTGCTAATGCGAAACCTATACTTGGACCAAGAGGCAGTCGTCAGAACAGAGCAAGGAGACACTACATGGTTCAAAATCAAGAAGGAGGGGGTTCATCAGGGATGTATTTTGTCTCAATACCTTTTCCATCTGTATGCAGAACAGATCATTCAAGATGCTGGGCTATACGAGGAGGAATGTGGCATCAAGTTTGGTGGAAGAGTCATCAACAACCTGCGTTATACAGAAGACACAACCCTGCTTGCTGAAACTGAGGAGGACATGAAGCACTTGCTTCAGAAGGTCAGGGACTGCAGCCTTCAATAGAGATTGAAGCTCAACATCAAGAAAACAAAGATTCTCACCACTGGGCCAATTGGAAGCATCAGGACGGATGGTGAACAGACTGAGATAGTTAGCAGTTTTAGTTTCTGGCTCCACAGTCAACACTCTTTACATTGGGAAAGTCAGCTGTGACGGACCTCTCAAGAGTACTGAAGAGCAAAGACATCAGGCTGGAGACTAAGGTGTGCCTGATCCAGGCTATAGTCTTCACAATTACATGCTATGCATTGCAGAGTTGGACAGTGACTAGGGATGATAGAAAGAGAATGGATGCCTTTGAGCTGTGGTGCTGGAGAAGAGTGTTGAATATACCATGGACTGCTAGGAGAACAAACAGATTTGTCCTGGAGAAGGTGAAGCCAGAATGCTCCTTAGAGTCAAGGATTTTGAAGCTTTGTCTGACATACTTTGGGCATGTTGCAAGGAGGGACTAGTCCTTGGAGAGGGACATCATGTTTGGGAGAGTGGAGCAATGGTGCAGGAGAAAAAGACCCTCAATGAAATGGATCAATTCTGTAGTTGGAATGGTAAGAGTGAGTGTGCTGGAGACGGTGGGGTTGGCACAGGATAGGGCAGCAGTTAGGGCTCTTTTACATAGGGTCGCTATGAATCACAGGCAACTCAATGGTACATAACAACAACAGACCTAATGAGAACCATGATATATCTCCCAGAGAGTTTGTTGTTGTTTTGTTGTTTGGTGTGTTTTGTTTTGTTTTTGTTTTTGTTTTTTTTAAAGAACATGGAAAGAACATTGCATTGCATTACTGAAGGACTTCTTCAAGTAGTAACCCTCCTAAGAGTTCTGGCAACAGATCAAGTGTTGTGCGCCTTGCCTGTCCAGCAGGAATAAGGACACAACACACCAACGATTCCTTCTCACAGCAGTTTACTCAGGAGTTTTGTTACAGAGGGTGGTGGAAGATGGAGTCTCAGAGTGGTGGAAGATGGAGTCTCTCTGATCCTTCCTGGGTGAGGCTTTTATCCCCTTCTCGGTACTCCGCCCATCACCGCCCATCAGTCTCATGTGTCATGCCTCCATTGGACCATTAACCCCACGTGAGACCAAGCCATCAACCAATGAGAACACAGTGCCCAAATAAGGTCTTATTTGTGATTCTGGCAAACAAAGAGAAGCAGGAAATCAGCGCCATCTTGTAATGGCGACCATGCGGCTGTTCATGGCCCCCCACAATCAAGTCTTGAGCAAACATTACTGTTGTTGTTGTAGTTGTTGTTGTTGATTGTCATTGAGTAAAGGTCAACTCATAGCGATGCTATGAACAAAAGACCTAATGCCTTTCCATAGCTATCATTGCTTTTCCAAGTTCATAGAGTTTCCAGAGACATGTGGTTTAGGAAGTGGATGCCACTCCTGTTTCCCAACTTGTTTTACAACTGGAAGCTCCACCAAACAGTGTCCACAATGGGAAATCATTATGGTATTTGATATCTCCATAGCACAAGGTTCAGTGTCATAGCAAACCTAGGTTACCTCACACAGCACATTGAGAAAGAGTGATGTGTAAAGCGGAAGCATGTTCCTCCAGAAAAAACAGCACTAGTCTCATTTAGCAGTGGTTAAGTGTTGTCAAGTCGAATATGACTCAGAGTAAGCTTTGCACAAAAGACCTGAGCTCTGTTCTATGGTTAACATCATTTCTGTACATTTACAAGAGAGGTTCTAGAGGCATCTAGTTTAGGAAGTAGATGTCACTCCTGCTTCCCAACATGAATCAATCTGGAAGCTCATCCAAACATGGTACACAATGTGTAACCATTATGGTACTTAACACAACAATGGCATAGTGTTCAGCATCACAACAACTCCAAGTTGTTCAGTACAGCAAATAGACAAATGATTGTTGTGCCTTTAAAAGAATATTCCTCTAAAAATTAATAAATTTGGCCCACGGGCCTGTGACCCTCAGGCCCTACAGGATTTTAAAGTCATACCCTAGAGCAGGTTTTGGCCTTGGCCCCTAATTTAAGACTCAAGAAGTAAGAGCAGGAATAGAGGAACTGAGAAGCCAAACACATTCCATTTCATAACTAAACCCCTGTGGGGGAAACTTTCTGTCCCAAGCCTCAGAGTTTTGAATTGTTTCCCAAAACACTAACTGCTATTGCCTATAACCCAAAATGCAGATGTTTTGCACTCCATGGACCTTGAAATGTTTCAACAGCAAAATGCTGTCTAGGCATCTATGTGACCTTGAAGTATTTCAACAGCAGACTGCTGTAACAAGTTGCCCAGCACCTAGGGAAAACAAGAGTATAAAAACCTCCTAACCAACGGTGGAAGTGGGTGACCCTGCTGCATTGCTGGGACCCCCGCTTTACAGCCAGTAAAGGACCTCACCTGTAATCCTTTGGTTTATGTCTTGTGATTCATTGGGCACAACAGAGGTTAAAATTGTGTTGTTAATAATTTCCTTACTTCAGTAGTCAGTGCACAGGTATTAGAGTTATTATTTTTCAGACTCCATAAAGTCATCATGTTTTATATTTGCCATATTTTGTAAGTATATAAATGCATATACCATAAAGATTCAGGAGAAATTACTCTACATTAACAAAGCAAAGAGATCAACTCAACATGTTAATAAAGTCAAAAGGCCCACAGCGTCCCTTTTCAGCAGGAAGTAGCTAAGAGAATATGCCATCCCCTTTTCCTTATGACTCAGGGTGAAGTCTCTCTCAGGGAGGAGTGAT
>NW_006399764.1:858311-859773 GCF_000299155.1 Elephantulus edwardii | reverse complement strand
TAAAGTGTATATATACTTTGTAATATGTAATTTGGTAGCTAATAATTGAAATTAATAAGCCTGAAGACATTACTTTGGAATGAAAAATTCATTCCCTTGAATAGTGAGTTGTTTTATTATAGCTTATAGTCTAATAAATGAAGGGTTTCATTTTTCTGCTTCTTAGGTCCTTATATTGAATTCAATGGGATTCTGACTCTATCCCTTAAAATTCAAACCCATACAGCTCAGGGTAATAGTGATTTAAGTTTTTGTTTGTTTGTTTGTTTGCTTGCTTGGTTGAAGTACTTTATCCTAGCCTAAGTATATTTCCACTCTGTTATATAGGTTCTTTACATCTTATTTTATTTTATATTTCTAATTAGAATATAATTACATACTTAGCTATAACAAACACAGCATATGAGAGATAGATAGATATAGATTGATAGATTAGATAGATAGATGATAGATAGATAGATGATAGATTTGTGGTTGTCATGTACCATAGAGTTGGAACCAAGCCGCAGCTGACCCCCTGGTGGGTTTTCAGAGGCTGTTAATCCATTGGAAGAAGATTGCTCATCCTTCTCCTGCAGGGCCACTGGTGGTCACAAACCACGCGCCTTTGGGATTGCAATACAGCTTCTTGCCACTAGGCCACCAGAGCTCCCTGTATGTATATATACACATTATATATTATTAATAAAATATAACATATTGTTGTTGTTGTTATGTGCCATCAAGTTGCCTGTGACTCATAGCAACCCTATATACAACAACCCTATATACAAAAACCCTGCTTTATTCTGTGTCAATCTCATTGCCTCTGACACACCTACCCCCATTACCCCAGTCACTGAATCAATCCATCTCGTCAAAGATCTTCCTCTCCTACGCTGTCCCTCCAACCTCCCAAGAACGATGTCCCTCTCAAAGGACTGGTCCTTCCTTGCAACATGTCCAAAGTATGTCAGACGAAGCTTCAGAATCCTTGCCTCCAAGGAGCAGCCCAGTTTAACCCTCTCCAGGATGAGCCTGCCTGTTTTCTTAGTGGTCCAAGGTACATTCAATACTCTTATCCAGCACCACAGCTCAGAGGCATCAATTCTCCTTCTATCTTCCCTAGTCATTGTCCAGCTCTCTGATGCATAGCAAGTGATTGCAAATATACACATTATATAACTTAAGCACAGCATGTTGGTGAAGAGAACATACCTCATTTCTAATTCTTGCACTAAGAGATTTTTGAAAAAATCATTGCATTTTTTATATTCACCTATAAAATAAGTTTAAAAGTAGTAACATTAACCGAATAGAGATGTTGTGATAACTACCAGAACTGATGTACATTAAAGCCTTGGCATAATGCTGAGCAAATAGTAAGTTCTTTATACATTTTTAGGTTGCTCTGGTGGTGTACTGGGAAAGGGGTTGCCCTGCCAACCGAGAGCCACACATTTCTTTTTTTTTTTTTCTATAA
>NW_006399764.1:849850-856932 GCF_000299155.1 Elephantulus edwardii | reverse complement strand
GATATGTTATTACCGAATACTTTTTCCCAGTCAGTGGCTTCCCTTTTTACCCTACTGGAGAAGTTTTTGGATGTGCATAGGGATTTGAGTCTTAGAAGAGCCACACATTTCTAATTCTTCTGCTGCTCTGTGAGAGAAAGATGAGCAATATCCTTCTGTGCAATCTACTGTCTCTGTAAAGCTGTTGGAGGGTCAACTATGAGTTGGTTCCACCTCAGTATAACATAGCAAAAACAGCAACAGCACGTAAGGTTTTGACATTATGATTAGCAGTAGGAATAGCCATGTTGTTGTTGTTGTTGTGTGTACTGCTGACTCAGAATACAACACATAGCTGACTCTCCAGCAGGTTTTCAGAGATAGATAATGGTATGGGAGGAGATCGCTCATCCTTCTGCCATGGAGTAGCTGGTGGATTCGAACTGTATCCCTTTGGGATTGCAGCACAGCTAGGCCACCAGACCTCTCTAGATAAGTAGCTGTATAAATAGTTATTATAGTAGTAATAACAGTAGTCTTGTTCTTTCAATATCCAAATCCAAAGTTGTCCAAGAAATTTAAGTTGATTCTCTAAAAGAAGATATATGTGTGTATGCATATTTGTGTCTGCATACACAGACACACACACAAATATATGCTATTAGCATAGAAGATTGTTATCTGATCCCTAGCTTAGAAATGTAATCATTTTTCACCATGGCAGATTTATTTATTGACGTTATTGTAGATAAATAAGCCATTCCTACCAAGATGCTTCAAAAAACTCCATATCCTAAGTATTACTGATTGAAGAGATGACTACAACAAAAGGAGAAAAGGTTGTCAGTTACATTTATGTAGCTGGTTCTTTATAGCTCATATCAAATATTGTTGTTTTTGTTGTTATATGCCATCAAGTTGCTTGCGACTCATAGGGACCCTATGTACAAGAGCCCTAAATGCCGCCCTATCTTGTGCCAATCTCACCATCTCAAACACACTCATTCCCACCACTCCGCTCACAGAATCGATCCATTTCCTCGAGTAGTAAACTAAAAATTCCCCTAAGAAATTCCTGCTACTTAACATGAAGATATGTTGAAGGTTCTTTTCCACTCTCTAAGGAATTGAAAGCTCTAGAGTCAAGGGTTAAAACGTAACCACCAACAAGAGCAAAGAATCATTTCTAAACAACACTGGGACAATAACTGACCAACTGTCCATGTCTCTGAAATAGTACTTTGGGATTAATGATGTGAAGAAGACACTAAGAGAGCAATAATAAATGATATCACAAAAAGAAGAGTTTTGGAGCTTTTCTTTTTATGTTAGAAAGGACCTTCTGAATATTGCAAGAATATTAACTGAAGGCACACTCTTAGACAAATTATAGGAAAACTGTGAATTATTAAGACAAAGAAAATTCTATAAACTTACAAAAATAAAAAGAAAACAGATTTCCTGTAAAAGCCGGAGAATTCAACTGTTTATAAAATGTATGCTAGAAAACAATAGAAGATTTCTCATTTGCAAGATTTATGCAGGAAAACAATAGAAGTAAGGTTGCAATGTTTTGCAAAGTTATACCCAGGCAAAAGATAGGCATTCTCAGAAACATCAAAAAGACAGCACTCCATCCATATTTTAAAAATATTTTTGAGGAATTGCTCTGGAAAAATGCGTTTTAAAAATATCATACTAGTTCTTGTATTTTGAAACTCTTAAAAATTCTTAATGGAACTGCAATGGAAAAGATCTCCAACTTAGTTTTTAAAAGTGCTGGTTTAAAATATGGAGTCCATCAACATGGAGAAAAAACTAAAGCTATCTAGTACCATCTGCATTTTAAAAATTAGTATGGCTAGGGCTGCTATTTTTCAAAAGGAGAAAAAGACAAGAAAGAAACATGCCTATAAAAATGCCTTTACGTATCTTCGAAAATCCCCTGTAAGCATATAATAATCAATAGAGCTTCATGTCTATTCAGGCTGAAACAGTAGCTCCTAAGTTTCTTAAGAAGTTTGGGCAGTACTACTGTAATTAACTCCAAGAATAAAACAGAGCCAATATGGGCCAATACTTAGTAATCTTCTAAGTCATAATCAAATGCCCTGAGGGAATGAGTTGCTGATTCTGAGGCTTTGGGACTACAGTCTGGAGGGACATCAAGGTCAGTCAGCAGAACAAAGTCCATGAAAACAATGTGGACTATGTTCTCCTTTGGAGAATAGTGACTGGAATCTTAAACATTTGAAAGCAAACAACTACATTCCAACTACTGGTCTGTCTTTATTCAGAACAAAGAAGAGTTGACTATACCATGGACAGCTAGGAGAACAAACAGGTTTGCCCTGGAGAGGGTGAAGCCAGAATGCTCCTCGGACTCAAGGATTCTGAAGCTTTGTCTGGCATAATTTGGGCATGTTGCAAGGAAGGACTGGTCCTTGGAGAGGGACATCATGTTTGGGAGAGTGGAGGGACGGCACAGGAGAGGAAGACCCTCGATGAGATGGATTGATTCTGTGAGTGGAATGGTGGGAATGAGTGTGTTTGAGACAGCGAGGTTGGCACAGGATAGAACAGTGTTTAGGGCTCTTGTACATAGGGTTGCTATGAGTCTCAAGCGACTCGATGGCACATAACAACAACTTGTTTCTTGCAGGTTCTAACAGGAAGTATGTAGCAACCATATGTACAACAGCCCTAAACCCTGCTCTATCCTGTGCCAGTCCCATGGCCTCTGACACACCCATCCCGATTATCCCAGTCACTGAATCAATCCACCTCATAGAGGGTCTTCCCCTCCTGCGCTGTCCCTCCACCTTACCAAGCATAATGTCTCTCTTTAAGGACCTGTCTCTCCTTACAACATGTCCAAGTATGTCAGACAAAGCCCCAGAATCCTTGCCTCCAAGGAGTAGCCTGGTTTAACCCTCTCCAGGATTAATCTGTTTGTTTTTTTGGCAGTCCAGGGTACATTCAATACTTTTCTCCAGCACCAACCACAGCTCAAAGGCATCAATTCTCCTTCTATCTTCCCTAGTCATTATCCAACTCTCTGATGCATAACAAGTGATTGCAAAGACCATGGCCTGTATCAGGCGCACCTTAGTCTCCAGAGAGACACCGTTGCTCTTGAGTACTTTAGAGAGGTCCCTAACAGCAGGCTTTCCCATTGCAATATGTTTTTTTTTATTTCCTGGCTGCTGGTGCCAAGAGTGTTGACTGTGGAGCCAAGCAAACTAAAGTTGTGAACAGTCTCAATCTCTTTACCATCCATCCTGATGCTACCAATTGGTCCAGTGGTGAGAATCTTTGTCTTCTTGTTATTGAGCCTCAGTCCATACTGAAGGCTGCAGTCCTTGACCCTTCGCAGCAAGTGCATGAGGTCCTCCTCAGTTTTGGCAAGCAGGGTTGTATTATCTGCATAACACAGATTGTTAATAGATCTTCCACCAATCC
Organism: Elephantulus edwardii; assembly: GCF_000299155.1. Taxonomy (NCBI): domain Eukaryota; kingdom Metazoa; phylum Chordata; class Mammalia; order Macroscelidea; family Macroscelididae; genus Elephantulus; species Elephantulus edwardii. The sequence continues at coordinate 853,491 of NW_006399764.1, read as the reverse complement.
TGACTCCACACTTCTCCTTATAGAGCCCGGCTTCTCAGATAATCTGCTCTGAGTACAGGTTGAAAAGGTATGGAGATAGGACACATCCCTGGCATACACCCTTTTCGATCAGCTGAGTTAAAATATAGATATCACCAGCATATCTCTGGATATTATCAAAACTTTGTCTTGATGGAATTCAAAGGTTGTAATTTCCTGGTACTCTGAGTTGAGCCAAAATGTAGCCTCCACTAGGTTCAAGGCTGTTGGAAATCATGTCTTAGCCTCATTCAAGCTCTGTTCCCCTTAATTTTGTTTCAACTAGCAAGTGATGCAAAGCTTAGTTACATGCTAGATATATAAGTGAGAAAGTTGCTCAGCTCACTTATGGCTTTGTAGTTTTCACAGTTGTTGAGTTGTTAAATGCCAGAAGTGAATGACTCGTAGCAACCCTATAAACAACAGATCTGAACCCTGTTCTATCCTGTGTCATTATCACCTCTGATACACTTGAGCCAGACTTTCTCATCTTGGAGTCAGGTATTACTCAAGTCAGAGGTTTCCTCACATTTTACTCTGTGCTGACAAGCTAAGATCACATTCTTTAATGGGTCTACATGCTTCCAAGTTCTTTTTCTCCCTCCAGAAAGCCTGCCATGTCTAACACACATAAAATTTGTGACTTTGAGAAATTATTTCTCTGCTCTCTCGCTGCTATTTTCCACAATTTGTTTATAACTCAATTGCATAGAAATTTAATCATTCTTTTGGATATATAATAAAAAGTAATAACCTAAAAAATAAGTTTATAAGTATGAAGACATTCATGGCAGTGTTATTTATAATAATGAGAACTGGAAATAATTTTAAGGTCTAAAAATGTAAGAATAATTATGCTACTTATACGGCATTTCCATTACATGGAATATTATGCAGGCATTAAAATTATAATTATGAAAATTTATCACTATCTTGAAATGTTTGGACATAACTAAGGAGGCAGGAAGGCATAATAGGGCATAAAATTATACTCTGTTACTTCCATCATTGTAATTTTGCAAAGCAGCGATTCAAGTAGACTATAAGAAGAAGGGGATCTGGAAAGAAGCGATGAATTTTCTTGGGTAGAATAGAATTTAGGGCATTATTTTTACCTTGTTTTCACTTTATCTATTGGTCCATTAACTTTACCCAGAAATATGTCTAATAAAACCTTAAAAATGTTAAATTTGAGCTTCTCCCATAGGTAAGTCACCTTGCTAAATTTGTGGAATCACACAAAGATAACATTTGAAATTCTATTTCTGCTTTTGAAACTTAAGAGTAACTACTACGAACAGATAGCAGTTTTGCTATAGATTATAAGGCCTATCAAGTTCACTTCTAAAGATGTAGGGTAACAATAGAAGACACCTCAAGTTAAAACTCCTGGACTTCATGCAGGAACTAAATGTTTTACAATAATTTCAACAAAGTGAAAAATACATTAAAAGGGAAATGAAAATAAATTATTCATTTGTGTAAAATCCTTGGAAAATAAGTTCAGTGAGGTGGCATTTAGTAATATATATCGAGGTACTTCCCTAGAATAGAGGAACAAACCCAACAAAGAGAAGAATCAGGTCCTGAATCAGACCTGGTACCAAAGAAATCTTATAAAGCCTTGAAAAGTGAGTGTGGGTGTATTCCATTATCAGCATCTGGTAACATTAGGTACCAGAGTTTTTTATATCATTGCCACTATGCCATTAATACAAAAATTGGGAACAAGGAAGAACAATCAGTAGTTAGAAAACATGGACTTGGGGACAGAAAAGAGGCTGGGAACAGAGTGATAGAAATCTTCACTATCAATGATTTAATTCATTGCAAATACTTTTTTATAAGAAAAAAGCACTGGCTACACACATGGATTTCACCTGATCAAACACAGGAATCAGATCGATTACATCTGTGGAAGGAATCGTTGAAGAAGTTTAACATCAGCAGCGAAAACTAGGCCAGGTGCTGATTGCAGAACAGACCATCAACTATTCATATGCAAATTGAAATTAAAGCTAAAGAAGGTCAAATCATACCCACAGAAATAAAAATTTCATCTTGAGCCTATCCCCCCCCCCCCCAAATTTAAAAGCCAACTCAGGAACAGGTTTGAGGCCTTAACCACTAATGAACGAAGGCCAGGTGAGCTGTGGGAAGACAGCAAGAATATCATCCATGAAGAATGTAAAAGGTCATTACAAAGACGGAGGAAAATGAAAAGACCAAATTAGACATCAGAAGAGACTCTGAATATTGCACTAGAGCACCGAGAAGCCAAAGCAAAGAGAAGGAATCAAGAAGTTAAGGAGCGGAACAGATTTTAAAGGGCAGCTCAGGAAGACAAAGTAAAATATTATAATTAAATGTGCAAGGAGCTGGAGTCTGAAAATCAAAAGGCCTGAACTTTCTCCACGTTCTGTTTTTTTTTTTTAGATCAAACCATTTTTATTCAGAGCTTTCCAGTAAGAGCCAAAGAGGCGGGGGAAATGAGGTTCAGCGATCGCAGTCTGTCTATGATTCATTTGCACTTTGAAAACACTGAAAGCTCCACATTTCTTAAGCTGAAGGGGCTAAAGAAGAAATTCAAGCTTTGAGGTGAGATACTGAAGGATGCTATGGGCAGAATATTGATGATTCAGGAATCACTAAAGAAGATGGAAAGAGTACATAGTGTCATTATACCAAAAAGAACTGGCTGACACAGAAGAATTTCAAGAAACAGCGTATGACCAAGAGGCAATCTATGGTGATGAAGGAGAACGTTCAGGCTGCTCTGAAAGACTTGGCAAAAACCAGATGGAATACCGAGTGACATAATTCAACAAACAGATACTGCACTGGATGTGTTCACCAAGTTGTCCCAAGAAATCTGGAGGACAACTACCTTGGCCCACTGACTGGAAGAGATCCATATTTATTACCTCTTTAAAAAAAAAAAAAAAAAAAAAGGTGACTCAAACGAATGTAGAAATTATCAAACAATATCATTACTACCATATACAGCACAAATCCTGGTGAAGATTATCCAAAAATGACTGGAACAGTACATTGACAGAAAACTACTAGAAATGCAAGCTGCATTTAGAAGAGGTCATGACACTAGAAAGATTATTGCCAATATCAGATAAATCTTGGCAGAAAGCAAAGAGGACCAAAAGAATGTCTGTCTGACTGTGGATCACAACAAATTGTGGCTAACCTTGAGTAGAATGGAAATCCCAGAACACTTGATTGTGCTTATAATACAAAACCTATACTTGGACCAGGAAGCAGTCCTCAGAACAGAATAGGGAAACACTGCATGGTTCAAAATCAGGAAAGGAGTGTGTCAGAGATGTGTCCTCTCTCCATACTATTTTAATTTATATACAGAACGTATCATTCATGAGGCTGGACTTTATGAGGAGAATGTGGCATCAGGATTGGAGGGATAATCATCAATAACCTATGTTATGTGATGACACAATCTTGCTTGTCAAAACTGTGGATAACCTTAAACACTTGCTGCGGAAGGTCAAAGACTGCAGTCTTCAATATGGATTGAAGCTCAGCATCAGGAAGACAAAGATTCTCATCACTGGGTCAATTGGCAGCACCAGATTGATGGTGAAGAGATTGAG
>NW_006399764.1:843455-848857 GCF_000299155.1 Elephantulus edwardii | reverse complement strand
CACACAAACAAGCACATAAATAATTTTTAGAAATCTGTTTTCAAATAAAGATTACTAACCTGCAGGAAACTTGCCTGTTAATTTTATTATCAAGGGAGAAATAATAACAACAAATAATCTCTTCTATTGTTCTGCATCTACAAAGCTGAGCTTCTAGCACAAAGTCTGATCACCTCAAATTGTCCTTGTCTTTTCAGAGTTTGTCTGTATAGCCACTCCTGGAATATTTGTCATTTACGACGTAAATAGGCGCATCTTGAAAACACTATTTCCTATTCTAACCAAGCATAGGGAGCTTGACATAACTCTCCACCAAATAGTCAAGAATCTAAATACCAGCAGAAACCACTAACTTTCCAAGTGAGTTTCATAAGGGAGCTCTGGTGACCTAGTGGTAAGAAGCTGTGCTGCATTGCTGAAGGTGTGTGGTTCAAATCTACCAGATGCTCCACTGGAGAAGGAAAGTCAATCTCCTCCTGGGCCAGTCAGATCTGACCCAATGGTACACAATAAAAAAGAAAAAAAAAAGAGTTCAAGTGAATTTGAATGAACATTGGTGAGAAATGTGGCTTACTAAGTTGTGAGTAGAGGTTCAGCATTTGATTTGTTCATGAAAGTGCTACAATTGCAATACAATCTTCAGAAAGGAAATAATAGATCTTTGATTACACAATTAAACTTCCTGTAATATTGGGTAGATTATTGTTTGCTACTTAAGAAAATTCCCAACATTAAAAAAAAACAAAACTCAAACCAGGTAATTCAGAATCACCTTCTATCAGTTCCCAAGGTTGGAAATATTTACTGGAGGAAATGAGTGCCATAGAATAGAAAGTAGATTTGAACCACTGATCTTTCAGTTAGCAGCCCAATAGATTACACACTATGGCACAGGACTTGAATCTCAAAATGTATTGGTTTAAAACAAAATCAAACGTTTCTTTCTCATAGTTTCTGAGGTTCAGGAATTAGGGAGTAAACTGCCTAGGTGATTATAGTTCTGATTCTCTGATAATGTTACAGGTAGTTGGCAGCTGGGCATACAGTCCTTCTGAGGGTTTCTCTTTTCATATGCATGGGGAGATGAAAACAGCGGGGGTTGTAGGGGCTGGAATCTCGAGAGCATCTTTCTCTGCTCAACACAGAAATATCTTTTCTGAATGATGATATCAAAGCAGGTATATTTATTACATAGCAGCCCAGGGATAGAATGCTGTGTGTCCCAAGAAAGAACCAGGTGAAGACTATATATTGAATCTTATCAAAGTCACGCCGAAGTTGTATTTTCATAGTATTCTATTGTTTAAAGGACTCTCCTTCATAGGGTCGCTATGAGTCACCTGCGACTCGACGGCACTTAACAACAATAACATCAACAGAGAGAGAAAGAGAGAGAGAGAGAGATCAGCTGGCCCAGCGAAGAGAAAACCATGTGACCAAGACAAAGGTGGGTGACTTTTAGTTCGCGGCCCTCCGGCCAGTCTTTCATTGTGTTTTGTTCAGACATTCCTCTAGGTTGTATAGCCCTGGTGTACAAGTTGCCGTCCCTCGGTCACTTGTGGTTGCTGTGAGGCTGAACACTGACACGGATGTGTCAAATGCGTTAACGGTTGGCTACCCAATGCGGACTGAGAGTGGGGTGGAGCTCCCCGATTGAACAAGCGTGGAAGGAGGTGTGGCGTCCACTTCCATAATAGCTTGCCTCCGGAAACCCTATGAACTTGGAGAGAGAATGAAAGGCACCCAAGCGTCAAGGACTCTCCTTCATAGGGTCGCTATGAGTCGCCTGCGACTCGACGACACTTAACAACAACAACAACTATTGTTTAAGGTTGTTCCAAAGGTCTTTGCAGGTGCAAGATGAGAGATTCCCACCTCCTGACAGAAGGATGCCAAGTGTCACACTGCAAGAAGATTTAGGGGAAATATCTATCCATGAAGTTATCTAATATGCACTTACATCGTTACATTTTCTCTGCTCTTGAAATTTTGAGAATCTTCATTAAAGATGCCATTTTTTTTTCTAAAGCCATGATTTTCATATATCCGTATATAATATTGATGTGATAGGATCTTTTAATTTGTAAATACTTTGTAAACTGAAATGTTGTCATTCTGAGTTATGTTTGATACACTTTAGTATTAGATATTCTAGCAGCCGTATTTTTTTCTAAATCTTTCACAAGTCAGGATCAGTCTTTCTGTCACATTGAAAAGTTGTAGTAAATAAAGCTTAAAAAGCAGAATAGCTTTTTCGCCCTCTCAGTTAATATTAAGAGACATTATTCTTTCTCTCAGGATTATTTCAGTGTCTTAATTACAGTAAATTAGAATAATTAGAGAGAAATTATATGAACCCTACAATTCCCCAAAGCCTTTATCCTGCCTTTTAGTCAGATAATGAATGTTAATATAAATAATTGATACATTCTGAGAGCCTTTAAGTCTTCATACCTTACATTTTTCTTTTTAATTTTGCTCCAGATAGAAGGTAAATCATGTCATGCATTATTTCTCTGCTGTAAAGACTGCTAATTAAGCTTTGCTGAACCTTCTTGCAAATAAAACAAAGCAGTCCCATGGTAACAGAGAGACATATTCATTTCTTTCTTTTTTTTTATCTTTATCAACTGCTGAAGTGAGGGCAAAGTCTTCCAAATAAATGTAGTCAAAGTTTTTCGGTTCTGTTTGTTCTCATGAACATATTGCTTTATCCTTAAAATTTTTGCAAAATGCATTTAAGTTATATTTTATGCATGAAAGACTTGTCAGACATAAAATTATAAACTATTCTCAAATATATCAAATATATTCATATACAATATTCAATGTTATCATGTGTGTACACCATGTTCCCTGTGTGTACCAACAGAAAATGTTATGATAGTCTGAGGAAAAAAATTGAAGTTGTCAATGATTACATTTTACTTAATTCACAATCACTATGCATAAAACCAGCAGGTAAGAAGTCAAAAGATGTATTGCATTGGGAAATCTGCTGTCAAGCACCTCTTCTAAGTGTGAACATTAAGATATCAATTTAGAGACTAAGGTGCACCTGATCCAAACCACAGTATTTTCAATTGCTTCCTTATTTTAAGTATGTTTCCAGGAGGGACCAGTCCTTGGAGAAGGACGTCATGCTTGGAAGGGTAGAGGGTCATTGGAGCAAAGGAAGACCCTGGTTGGGATGGAATAATACAGTGACTGTGGCAATGGAATCAGGTGTGTCTGAGACAGTGAGATTGGTTCAGGCTAGGATAAAGCTCAAAGCTATTGTTCATAGAGTTGCTATGAGTCACAGTCAAGTAAAAGACCCGTAACAACAACAACAACCTATGCATCTGAAAGTTAGACAATAAATAAGGATGACAGAAGAACTGATGCCTTTGAATTACAGTGTTGGTGAAGAGTATTGAACAGTCCATAAATTTCAAAAGAACAAACAAATCTGCCTTGGAGAAAATACATCCAGGTTGCTCCTTAGAAGCAAAGATGACGAAACTCTGTCTCACATTCTTGGGGTATGTTGTCAGGAGAGATTGGTCCATGGAAAAAAGACATCATGCTGGGAAAGAAGGTCAGAAGAAGAGAGGAAGACCTTCCACAGGATGGACTGACGCAGTGGCCTGGGCCATTGACTGGAGCCTGATGGAGATTGTGAAGATGGAGAATATGAAGAGCAAGGTTCAGATGTGTTGTTCACAGGGCCACTATGGGTGGTATCTGATCCTACAGCATATAACAGCAACAACAATATCATGTGCAAAGGGTCACTGACCACAGTAGTTAAACTGTTTAGCTACTAAACCAAAGGTCACGTACCAGCTGCTCCATGGGAAGATGTTGCAGCTTGCTTCCATGAAGAATTAACCTCGGAAATCCAACAGGGAAGTTCTACTCTGGTCTATCAGAATATTCTCAATGGCAAATTACAGATGGACTTGAACCACTGACCTTTTTAAACTAAATCCTTTGGGTCAATCGATCGTCGCCATGAGAGGGAGACATGACAATTAGAATAATACCAACATTACTCTGAGTATCATTTACAATTAGAAAAAAATAAACCACTTGAGAATTTCAGAAGGATAGGAATCTAAAATAATTTCTATTCCAACCTTAGGCATCTATCAGGGATTTATAACATTATATTCTTGATTATAAACTTATTTTGAGTAAGAAGTTAATATGGATGACACTACTTTTTATAAAATTATCCATTGACAATTTTAGATCAATACTAGTATCAAATATAAATCATTTTTATGGCTAACTGCTAACAACAAATACTAGTGGATGCTGTTAAATCTGTTGTTTTTTTAACAGTATTTTTAAAAAGAATGTTTACTACGTACTCATCATTTTTTCTATATAGAATATAGTTTGATAGTGCATGTTCTTTTTAAATATTTGTGATCAACGGACATTTCTACATGCAACAAATGTTTATTGTGCAGTGGGACTGATACTGTGCTAAGTATTTAATGAACAAGTGACTTAGACTCAGCCTCATAAAACTCTGGCTTCTTGGGGCATGAAGAAAAGTGACTAAGTAACCATAGTACACTTTAATAAAGACTATGACATCAGTTTGTTATTTTTTTTTTTAGTTTTCATGTTCCTTTAATGCTTGAAACCATGCTACTGATATTTCAAATACTAGTAGAGTCAACGATGGTGAATATGTTTCAATGAACCTTCCAGAAAAAGACAAACTAGGAAGAAAGGGGCCTGACAATCTGCTTCCAAAAATTAGCCAATGAAACTCACCTGACACAATATTGTTTATACAAGCCCCTGATTTAGAGGGCATTATACAAAACAAAATTAATGATAATTTAGATGGTACAGGACCTGGGAACATTTCATGCTGTTATACATAAGGTCACTGTAAATTAGAGTCATCTCGATAGTAACTAATAACAAGACCGTGAATGTAAAAGAACTCTGAGAATATATTTGAGGAGCGCCTCATTCTGCCTCACAGTTGTCAGGGGCAGTATTAGTATTTGCTAAATAAAAGCATGAGGAGACCTGAACTGTACAAAGAGAAGTGAATGAAGATGATAATTAAGAGCAGAAAGAGAAACATATGCAGAGGTGTCAAAAGAGCATGATTCATCCAAGGCACAACCTGAAAATCAATGTGTTGGACAGTTAAGTAACAACGGGGTTTTTCATGTTTGCATTTCCAGCATTGTTGTTGTGTACCACAGAGTCAGAAAGGACCCACAGCTGACCCTCCAATGGGTTTTTTTTTTGTTTTTTTGGTTTGTTTTTTTTTAATAGAAACAAAAATCCCTTTTTTAATGTAAAAGAATCTCCTCATGATAGAAAAAAATTAGAAATGGGTAATGGTGATGGGAGCACAGCATGATAAACACACTCTGTTCACTGAA
>NW_006399764.1:831706-841951 GCF_000299155.1 Elephantulus edwardii | reverse complement strand
TTTATAGTCCTTGGTTTTAGTCCTAGGTCCATGATCCACCTTGAGTTGGTTTTTGTGTATGGAGTGAGGTGTGGGTCTTGCTTGAGTCTTTTGCAGATATTTTTCCAATTTTGCCAACACCATTTGTTAAAAAGGCTGTCGTTCCCCCACTTCACTGATTTCATCTCCTTGTCAAAAATCCTCCAATGGGTTTTGAGAGGAGCTAATCAGATGGGAGGAAATTACCCATCCTTATTCCATGGAGCAGCTAACGGCCTTGAATGAGGTGCCTTTGAGATTGCAGTGCAGCTTCTTGCCACCAGGACCTAAAATATATAAGGTGTATTGAGAGAGGGATAATGAATAAGGAAACAGTAAAAGTATCAATATCTTCAAGTTGTAGTGTTGGAGTATTAATATCACATGGACTGCCAAAAGAACAAACAAATATCTCTTGAACAAAGTAAGCCTGGGTATTTCTTGGAAACAAGAATGGCAAAGCTTCATCTCACACATTTTGGGCGTGTTGTTATGAGGGAATATTCCTTGGAAAGAGATGTGTTTGGAAAGATGAAGTGTCAACAAAAAATAAAAAGACCCTCAATGAGATCGGTTGATACAGTGACTGCAGCAATAGGCTTAAGTGTGTTAGAGAGAATAAGGACAGCACAAGATTAGAAAGAGTTCAGATCTGTTGTTCACAGGGTCATTAGGAATCACATCTGACTCCACCTAATACATTAAAAAGCGAGATAGTTCTAGTGATACAGACTATAATGTGCTGCACTGCTGGCCGGAAAAAAACTGTACCTCTATAGTAGTTCAATTTAAAAAGGCAGTTATTCAGCAGCCTGGGCCTGGAATCCAGGTGGGGAGTATTCTGAAGCAGCCTGACTCTACAGAGGTTTTGATTTCTGGTTCTGGTGAGAACTTGCCTCTGTAAACTCTATGAACTTGGAGAAATGATGAAAGTTAATACAAGTGTCTTTCATTCACAAGGTCTTTATAAGTCATCTGTGACTCAAGAGAACTTAACAACAACAAAACCTCTGTTGGCCTAGTGGAAAGAAAGTTATACTACCAAGCCAAAGGTGGGTGATTTTAATATGTGGCCCTCAGGCCTGGTTTTAATAGTTTTTGGTTAAACAATCTTTTAAGTGGTATAAAAGTGGTCTGTCCATTTACTGTACAGAAGTAACTTGTGGTTGCTGTGAAGCTGAACACTGTGACACTGATATGCCAAATGTGATAAGGGTTACCCTTGGTAGACAGTGTTTGGTGGAGCTTCCTGATTAAAACAAGCTTGGGAGCAGGAGTCACATCCACTTCCAAAATAGCTTGCCTCCAGAAACTCTATGAACTTGGAGAAACGATGAAAGTTATACAAGTGTTCAGGTCTTTTGTTCATAGGGTCACTATGAGTCATTTAGGACTTGACGGCACTTAATAACAACAACAATGGTAGTTCAAGTCCACTAGTGGTTCTGAGGGAGAAACACGGGCAATATCTTCTCCTGTGATTTACAGCATTGGCAACCCAATGTAGGGTCAGTTATGAGTCAGTGCTGAATCAACAGCAATGAGTGAATGAGTTAGAGATTTAAAAACAAAATAGATTAGTTTGATTAACTACTCTGAGGCGACAAGTCAAGAACAGTCTTCAACATTAGTTTAAGTAGTTGGGATTTCTTGCTGTGGGCTGCCTGTGCCAGATCACAAACAAGGAAATGATGTGGTCTGGTTTGTTACGAACTGGTACACAAACTTATTATGATGTTTCATCTGACATCTTACTATTGAACTCCCTTCATCTCAGCAAAATTACCTTAATTAAGAGCTATTGCTTGTCTATAAAATCTAAAAAATGCAATTAAGTGCACTTAACAAGCTGCACTTATAAAGTTATTTTAGGATCATTTGTATCAGTAATTCCAACCAATAGAATTCATTCCAGATTCCAGGACTTTCAGAAATTTTGTTCTGAAAATACGCAGAGTCGGGGGGAAAAAAACCCCTCCAACCAACAACGCCCAAACTGGAACTATTATTAGTATTTTTCCCTCATACTTTAGTAAACCTAAATGCTGCTATACTTGCTAAGTTGTAATAGAAAAGAGGGAGAAGAACTGAGGGCAAGTGCAAGTGGCTGGACCTGTAGAATCTCAATGTGCCAAGAGATGGTATGGCAAGGTGAGGGCATGTGAGCAAGAGCTCAGACAAGATAGGGTGAAGGAAGTATTGCACTACCTTACTTCAAGGATATGAGGATGTGTGGGTTTTGACATTGTCATTTGACCTCAGTGATTGAGAGTAAGTAGAACAAGACGTGATGCATCTGTAGATGTAGGGAATTTCAAGAGGACAGATGCCATGTGCCTTGGTTATCTAGTGCTGCCATAAAAGGGATCACAAGAGGAAGACACTAACAAATAGAAACGTATTCTCTTAAATCTAGGACACTAGAAGTCCAAATTCAAGACCTTCAGGAGGAAAGTCTTCGCTTTCTTCAGCATCTGTACATCAGCATTCCTTGGAGAGCTCCATACGCTTCTCCTGTATCAAGGAGGCTTCAAGCATAGGGACCTTGGTCTAAAGATATTCTCCACTAATTGTCTTCCTTCTTAGTGGTACTGAGGTCCTCTTTCTCTGCTTGCTTCTCTCCCCTTTTACCTATCTCAAGGCAAAAGGTGATGTGGGTTATATCACAGGGAAACGCCCCTTAAATCAGTATTTCTATGATGAAGAATGTGGCATCAGGATCAGAGGAAGACTTGTCAAAAACCTGTGTTATACAGATGATACAACCTTGCTTGCTGAAAGTGAGGACTTGAAACACTTGCTACAAAAGATCAAAGATTACAGCCTTCAGTATGGATTACAACTCAACACCAAGAAATTAAATTCCTAACCACTGGATTGACATCATGATAGATGGAGAAAAGATAGAAGTTGTCAACGATTGATCTTACTCAGATCCATAATCAACAACCTTGGTATCAGCAACCAAGAAAACAAAAGGCATGTCGCATTGCAAAACTCTGCTGTGAGGGACCTCTCCAAAGTATTAAAGGCAATAATATAAGTTTAAAAGCTAAGGTGCTCCTGATCCAAGCCATAGACTTCTCGATTACTTGATGCACATCTGAAAGCTGGACAATGTATAAAGATGATAGAAAAAAAATGATGACTTTGAGTTGTGGTGTTGGAAAAGAACACTGACTATCCCATGGAGTTCCAAAAGAACAAACAAGTCAGTCTCAGAGAAAGTGTAACCAGGGTGCTCCTTAGAGGCACAGATGGTTAATATTTGTCTCACATACTTTGGGAATATTGTTATAAGAGGCCAGTCCTTAGAGAAGGACATTATGCTTGAAAATGTTGAAGATCAGCATGAGAGAGGAAGATCCTCAACAAGATGGATTGACAAGGTAAATGTAAGTATGGATTCAAGTATGTTGGAGAAGGCAAGGATGGCACAAGACAGCAATGTTGAGATTCATTGTTCATAGAGTCACTATGAATCACAGTTCAATGATGGCAAGGTGTTGATGTTGGTGTTGTGATTGTAGTTATCCACCATCGAGTCACTTGTGACTCATAGTAACACTATGTACAAAAACTCTGAGCCCTGCTCTATACTGAGCCAATTTCATTGTCTATGACACACCTACTCCCATTACTGATTCAGTCTGAATTACTGATTCATTTCATCCAGGGTCTTCTCTTGCACTGTCCCTCCCCCTTTTGAAGTATGATGTCCCTCTCCAAGTATTGGCCCCACCTGGCATGCCCTAACTATGCCAGACCGCCCTTCAAAATACTTGCCTCAAATAAGCAATGTGGTTTCACCCTCTCCAGGACAGACCTGTTTGTTCTCTTAGTAGTCCACAGTATGTTCAACATTCTTCTCCATACCACATTTCAAAAGTATCAATTCTTCTTCTATCATTTTCTTCTTAATCATTGTCGAGCTCTCTGATACATAGCCAGTAATTGTAAAGACCATGGTTTGGATCAGGTGCACCTTAGTATCCAGACTAACATCATTGCTCTTCAGTACTCTGGAGAGGTCCCTGATAGCACATTTTCCCTACGCAATTGTCTTTTTTCTTCCTCGCTGCTGGCCCCAAGAGTGTTGACTGTGGAATCAAGCAAGCTGAAGCTGTTAACAATCTCAATCTCTTCTTCAGCTATCATGATGCTACCAATTGGCCCTGTGGTGAGAATATTTGTTTTCTTGATAACAGCCTAATTTGACCATAATCCCATTCTAAGTGATTGACTTATAATATCTCAGCTTACATGATGGAGAATGATTATATCATTATATAACTGTGTCTAATCCTGCCTCGTTAATATAATAAAGGTTAGAGTTTACAACATATAATTATATTAAGAATCTCATGGTGTAGCCAAGTTGACATATACTTTGGGGTGCACAGTTTAATTCATGGCACCTTAGGTTGGTGAGATTTGGTAATGTTCCATCAAATGACAGAAGATAGACAACCCCTTGCCTCAGTAAACTTGTCCCAAGTATTATAATGTTGAGTGGCCCAGTGTTTTGTGGAAGCAATCCCACTTTTGCCTAGTTGCTTTAAAACTCTGTAGTGACAATGATGCATTTTAGAAGACATTTACGAATACAACCATAGAATTAGGGAAATTTAAATAACGTGCAATTAAAATATCAGCCAAGACATTGAAAAGCACCTGGAATGGAGGTGCCTATGATAACTGACAGAGTTCAGCAGGAACTAATGAAAACAGATTATACATGAAAGCTCTGAGCTATGTGACTGGAGAAATATTTATATCCTAAAACTTTTGTCTGCTGTAAAACACTGTTACTAAGGCTTGATGCTGTGCCACATTTTGAACACATAAAGGTTAATTTGTTCCGTCTGTACACCACATTCTATGAAACAAGTGTCATGCTATAATTCAGAAACTTATTACAATTTTCTTTGCCTCCAACAAGACTTCAAGTGGGATCCTCATGCATAAATAGCATTTACTGAATTACACAGTTATTTGCCATGGGATAGGTTAGGTACCACTGGCGTCTTCTGAGTCCCCAATGCCTTATCTAGGCAATGGGAAATTTAAACTTGATGATATGTACCTCTTCTAACTGCCAAAATTCTAACTCCAGGAGTTAAATGGAGAAGAAACAGTATAAGGTATTTTATCCATTACAAATATACTTTATTTATTAATTTATCTGAAAAAATAGATCATTTTTATATTATATAAATCAATTTATTTAACTAATAGGTATTAAACATTATTTATATCCTAGATGTGTGCATATATATAAAAGACAATGAAAACCAAAATAACCATAGTCCTTTCCCGGGATGAATTACTTAATAAGCAAGGTAAGTGTGGTTTACTTGTGTTTACTTATTAATTATTAACAACAAAAAAATCCACGCATCACAGAGGTGAATTATTCACTACAGATTATTCACTACAGATTAGTAGGCAAACACAATTTAGCTTGAGTTTACCTTATTTACTAGATACTCCATTCCTGCTAGAGATTATAAATTTTAAAAAAGGCTTTGCTGCTTTAGGAAAATGCCATAGGATTGGGAAAGATTCAGATTATCAGTCATACCTAGAAGCAGAATCACTGACGTGGTGAAAAAAAGGAGAAACTGTTCACAACGGTTTAGTAAGTAAGAACAAATCAACCCATGCTTACTTCCCTTAGTGAGTTATTAAAAAATACTCCGTTACCTATACTCTAAAGTACTCAAGAGCAACAGCATCTCTCTGCAGACTAAGGTGCGCCTGATACAGGCCATGGTCTTCGCAATCACTTGTTATACATCAGAGAGTTGGACAATGACTAGGGAGGACAGAAGGAGAATAGACGCCTTTGAGCTATGGTGCTGGAAAAGAGTATTGAGAATACCATGGACTGCCAAGAAAACAAACAGATTCATCCTAGAGAGGGTTAAACCAGGCTACTCCTTGGAGGCAAGTATTCTGGGGCTTTGTCTAACATACTTTGGACATGTTGTTAGGAGGGACAAGTACTTGGAGAGGGACATCATGCTTGGGAGGGTGGAGGGACAGCGCAGGAGGGGAAGACCCTCTATGAGGTGGATTGATTAAGTGACTGGGGTAATCGGGATGGGTGTGTCAGAGGCAGTGCAATTGGCACAGGATAGAACAGGGTTTAGGGCCTGTTGTACATAGGGTCGCTATGAGTCCCAAGCGACTCGATGGCACATAACAACCTAGACCTAGACCTAGACCTAGACCTAGACCTAGACCTAGACCTGAAGGCTGTTGTGCAAACAGAGCAGGGGAACACTGCATGATTTAAAATTAAGAAGGGAGTGTGTCAGGGTTATAGTCTCTCTCCATTCCTATTTAATCTGCATGCTGAACAAGTTATCCGGGAAGCTGGACTCAATGAAGTGGAACACGGCAGCAGGATTGGAAGGAGACTCATCAGTAACCTGCATTAAGCAGATGACACAACCTTGCTTGCTGAAAGTGAGGAGGACCTGAAGCACTTGTTGCAGAAGATCAAGGAACGTAGCCTTCAGTATGGATTACATTGCGATGTCAAGAAAACAAAGATTCTTACCACTGGACTGATAGGCAGCATCCTGATTGATAAGAGAAGAGATTGAAACGTCATCTTGCTTGGATCCACAATTAATACCCTTGGTACCAGCAGTCAGGAAATAAGGAGACGCACTGCACTGGGAAAATCTGCAGTTAGGGATCTATCCAAATTATTGAGGAGTAATGATGTCAGTTTGAGGACTAAGTTGCATCTGATTTAGGCCATAGTCTTTCCAATTACCTGCCGTGTGTCTGAGAGCTGGATAGTGAATACGGATGACAGGAGAAATGAGCTGTGGTATTGGAGAATAGCACTAAATGTTCTATGGATGGCCAAAAGAAAATATATGTCTAGGAGAAGGTGCAGCCAGAGTGCTCTTTGGTGGCAAGGTTTTGCCTTACCTTGAAAAAGGACATGAAGCTAGGGAAGATAGAGGGTTGGCAAAGGAGAGAAAGACCCTCAAGTGGGTGGACAAATGCAGTGACTGCTGCAATGGGCTTTGTGTTTCAAGAAGTATGAGGATGGCACAGGATAGAACAGGGTTCAGATCTTTTTACAGGTGTGCTGTGAGTCGTACTCATCGTGATGGCCTCGATGGCACCTAACAACTTCATTTCCTCTGTGGAATACTATAATGTGCTGTATATCCACAACAGGCAGGCTCGGGGTACCATAATGTGGACAATGACTAGGGAGCATAGAAGGAAAATTGATGCCTTTGAGCTGTGGTGATGGAGAAGACTATTAATGTACAATGGACTGCTAAGAAAACAGATTCATCCTGGAAAGGGTTAAACCAGGCGGCTCCTTGGAGGCAAGGATTCTGAGGCTCCATCTAACATACTTTGGACATGTTGTAAGGAGGGACCGGTCCTTGGAGAGGGACATCATGCTTGGGAGGGTGGAGGGACGGCGCAGGAGGGGAAGATCCTCTATGAGGTGGATTGATTCAGTGACTGAGGTGATTGGGATGGGTGTGTCAGAGACTGAGATTGGCACAGGATAGAGCAAGGTTTAGGGCTGTTGTACATAGGGTCGCTATAAGTCACAAGCGACTCAACAGCATATAACAACAACAACAATGTTCCTTGCATGTGATAAGCAGTTTTTAGATGTTCAATCTCTTTCTCTCCCCTTCAACCCTCTCTTTCTCTCTCAAGTTCTTATTCAGATATAAATAGACGTGGAAGCAGGAGTGGCACCCACTTCCTAAACAACATGCTTCCGGAAATTCTATGAACTTTGATGAATGTCGTTATTTATAGAAAGGCTTCAGGCCT
Source organism: Elephantulus edwardii (assembly GCF_000299155.1). Classification (NCBI taxonomy): domain Eukaryota; kingdom Metazoa; phylum Chordata; class Mammalia; order Macroscelidea; family Macroscelididae; genus Elephantulus; species Elephantulus edwardii. The sequence continues at coordinate 834,103 of NW_006399764.1, read as the reverse complement.
TAGGCCTTTTGTTCACAGGGTCGCTATAAGTCGTGCTAGACCCAAAGGCATTCCACAATTATAGCTTCTTATAGTCATAAATCACTGAAATATTATTTTCATCAGTTGCAAAATATTGTCATAGACTACTATGAGAAACTTGATATTTTCCTTGAAAGGAACAAACAAAAAAGTCTCCCTTCATCATTTCTCTGCACTATGTGTAACTCTTTGGAAGGAGGAGTGGTGTTCACTTCCATAATAACTTGCCTCCAGAAACCCTATGAACCTGGAGAGAGGATGAAAGGCACCCAAACATTGAGGACTCTCTTCATAGGGTCGCTGTGAGTCGCCTGCGACTTGATGGCACTTAACAACAACAATGTGTAACTTTACCACTTTAATGAACACTTTGGTAAAATATCTGATATTTATCATTATTTTCAACTTTACTATCATCAACTTTACTATCACTTATGCATGAGCTTTTGCCAAAGTATAAGTCAACCTTGTATCATGGTGAAATAGTCAAATCCTTTAGGGACAGTTTGAATGGGGGGGTGAACCCCAACAAATCCCTTTACGCAAAAACTAAGCATTTGAGTTGTTCTGGAAAGACAGAGCAAAGGATACTGCTTCTGTTCTAGGGGAGAAAAAGATTTTGTCACTCCATTCACTGCTCACAAAACACATAAAGGAAAAGCGTTTACTAAATGTCCAGGTTAAAGTATCATTATAAACATGAGTGTATTCATCTATATTTTAAGTGTAATTTTGTAAAAAATATGGATGTACTTTATATTTAAAACAAATATTAAACATGCTCACCTTTCAATTTGGAATAAGAAAAAAGTCTCACTCCACATATATATTTCAGAGATTTAAATCTAGACATATAATCCCTTTTGACGTCTCAGAGTTCATCATGCCTACAGTATTTTCCTTCAAATAACAAAACTATCTTACCTGATTTATATTGTGCATAGGTGGTTAATCTTCAGATTTTAATTGTAACTTGAATATACACCTTAATCTATTTTTTGTCTTACATTCAAAGGCATTTATTATATTTTATTTAAAAACAAAACTAGAGGCAAATCACTTATTCACTATGAATCTTCACTTTAGATTTGACATTTCCTTTAAGACTTAAAAATAAATTATGTCACCTGTCATCCATAAACTAGTTTTTAAAATTTTGTATAGAATTGTAGGAGATACATAAAGTGAACATATTCCTGAAATTATTAGGCAGATCAAAAAATAGTTTATCAGAACCCAAGACATTAATCATCTTCAGCATTCAAGTCATTAACAATTCCTTCAGAAATAAGTATTTTTATGACTTCTGTAAACATATATCAACTTTGTCAGCTTTTGAACGCCTCGTAAATAACAAAATTCAAATTCTCTGCTATGCACTTGAGTCTAACCTCTGACACCATGCATTACAAAGCAGGACTGCTCCACAGAGTTTCATGAGCTGTAATGTTTACTAAAGCCATTTCCAATGTCTAAGTAGGCTCAAAGGACCAAGTTCAGGTGATCCTCCAGCGGATTTGTGGGAGGCTGTGAATTACATGGGAGGAGATTGCCCATTCTCCTTCTGAAGAACAACCCGTGGATTTGAACTGGAAAACCTTGAGTAGGCAACGTGTAATCAAGCACATATGAGTGTGATTGTGTTCTTCCAACATTAAGTCTGTGAGCTTCAACAGGGCTACCATGTGTAGCACCAACTCATTTCTTTTCATGCCACATATTATTCCCTTGAATGAATATAACATGTATTTACCCATATTTACTGTGAAAATGATTTTTGGATTATTTCAAATTTGAAGACAACAACACACTGCTGTGAAATGTCTTGTAAAAAAGCAATGATGACACCCACTGTTCTAACATAGAGTGGTGTACCACTCCTGAGCCCCTCCAAGACTATGAACCTCAGGCACCTTTGGAACTTGGAAGGAAATTTATCACTTTTGCTCAGCTTTCAAAGATGGGCCCATAAGGTGACCAATAACACCAGAAAGTACTTACTCCTTACATCAAGCAATCATGTTCTTATTGTTGTTGTTACTTGCTGTCGAGTCACTTGCGACTCATAGCAACCCTATGTACAACAGCCCTAAACCCTGCTCTATCCTGTGCCCATCTCACTAGCTCTGACACACCCATCCCAATTACCCCAGTCACTGAAGCAATCCACCTCATAGAGGGTCTTCTCCTTCTGCACCGTCCCTCCACCCTCCAAAGCATGATGTCCCTCTCCAAGGACCTGTCCCTCCTTACAACATGTCCAAAGTATGTCAGAAAAAGGCTGAGAATCTTTGCCTCCAAGGAGCGACCCGGTTTAACCCTTTCCAGAATGAACCTGTTTGTTTTCCTAGCAGTCCACGGTACCCTCAATACTCT
>NW_006399764.1:828902-830206 GCF_000299155.1 Elephantulus edwardii | reverse complement strand
ACACCTCCTATCAATTCTAGACTTGAGGTACAAAGGGCTTCTTTACGTTTATGTGTCACCACCTCACTTTGGAGACCTCCCCTTTCCAAATGTTTTATCTCCCTGATCACAATCCTGTGTTCAGAACTCAGGCCTCCATAACATTTCACTTTTTTTCCCCCCTGTGCTCTTGTTACAAAATTTTCTATTATCTTCCATTCCGACGATCAGAAAGCTGCTTTCTAGTCCTTTTTCCCCCACACACTTCTTATCCACTGCTATTTTCTAGGCTTGGAATGGAATGATAAGAAAAGCCTTTTCCATATACTCCCCAGCGTTTGAGTGAAGATCAAATACGTGAAAACTCATTGATAGCAATAAATTGTACACAAAGATAACAGATGAGGTTTTCTGTTAGTATATTCTTAGCATGTTTACAGTATAAAACCAACAGCACCGTTTGAAGGACTCCTTCTCAACACCGGCATTCTGGCAAGTTTGGGCTTGTTTAACAAACCAATGATCAGCCTCTCTGAAACCTATTCCAGGACTTGAGGGGCTTTCTGCGAAAGATCTTAAATTAAATCAATTTCTAGATTTTAGGCAGATCTGGGCATGTCTGGACAACTGATGGGTAGCCAGAAGAAAGTCTGTAAGCAGAAACTTCAAAACTAGGATGAGGATGTGCGGAGTGGGGTGGGGAGATTAATCATGGTGTTGTACAATTTGATGGGTGGAAGGCTGAGGGAAAGTGGAAGAATCTGTTCTGGAAAACAATGTATTCGAATTTTGTAAATGAGCTAGTATTAAAAACAAACAAAACAAAAACAACCAAAACACTAGGGGCCTAACCCAAGGAGTTTAACTCAATAGTTATTGGTTAGGAATAAGAACTTTGAGCACAGCATGGTGTTAATGACTCAAAGACTTGCACCTGCTCTCAGTTCTGAACCCCAGAAGCTCTGACATTAGGATAGCAAAGACTTTAAGTAAAAACAGAAAGTACTACTCATGATGTTTCTCAGAGAGGTCATTAAAGTTGGACAGTAGAGGGGAAAGAATAAAATCTGAATATTACTCAACAGTTTATCAAACACATTACTGTTGAGAGAAAGAATATGGGCTATTTCAACTATCAAATTTCCTGCCTAGCTGTATCACATCAATCTTTCTCATTGTCTAAAGTAATCTTTTCAAAACCAAACTCTCATTATTTTATTTGCCTTTTAAATATCCGTACATGGCCCATTGTTTCTCACCAACAGCCATGCAAATCATTTAACATTATGCAAAGCCCATCAATATCTGTCTCCAGACTCATTTTC
>NW_006399764.1:823102-827587 GCF_000299155.1 Elephantulus edwardii | reverse complement strand
TTCACACAATGGAATACTACGTGCAGCACACAAGAGCAATGATTTTGTAAATTATTACCTAATTTGAGAGGGACTGGAGAGCATTATGCTGAGTGAACTAGTTCAGTCCCACAAGAACAAATATTTTATAAAACCATTATTGTAGAATGAGTATGAGGATCCAGTTGAGGGCGGGAGGGTAGAAGCAGAGGGATGAAGGTGTGGGGGAGGGGGGTTAATTATGGGGTTATACAATTCGGTGGGTGGGAGGTGGGGGAAATGGGAAGAATCTAGTCTGAAAAACATTGTATTCAAATTCTGTAAATAAACTGGTATTTTTTTAAAAGCTGAATAAAGTTGAATGTTGCTGTTATGTGCCACCAACTCATCATACCCCTTGTACAACATCCCTAAACCCTGCTCTATCCTGTGCCAGTCTTACTGTCTCTGACACACCTACCCCCGTTACCCCAGTAACTGAATCAATACCTCTCATTGAGGGTCTTCCTCTATTGCACTGTCCCTCCACCTTCACAAGCATGATGTCCCTCTCCAAGCACTGGTACTGCCTTGCAACATATCCAAAATATGTCAAACAAAGCTTCAGAATCCTTGCCTCCAAGGAGCAACCGGATCTCACCCTCTCTAGGATGAACCTGTTTGTTTTCCTCGCAGTTCATAGTATATTCAATGCTCTTTTTCAGCACCACAGCCTAAAAGCATCAATGCTGCTTCTATCATCCCTAGTCATTGTACAGCCTTCTGATGCATAACAAGTGATTGCAAAGACCATGGCCTGGATAAGGTGCTCATTAGTCTCCAGAGTTACATCATTGCTCTTCAGTACTTTGGAGAGGTCTCTAACAGCAGACTTTCCCAATGCAATTTGTCAGAATATTTTTTAAAAAACAAATCCTAGCCTCCAAGGAGAAACTGGTTTCACCCTCCCCAAGACAGATCTATTTGTTTTCTTGGCTGTCCATGGTATGTTCAAGACTCCAGCATAACTCGAAGGCATTGCTTCTTCTTCTGTCATCCTTAGTTATTGTCCATCTCTGAGGCATAACAAGTAACTGCAAAGACCATGGCCTGGATTAGGCATGCCTTAGTCTCTAGACTGACATCATTAAGAGGTATGATATATGCACACCCATGTTTATTGTGGCTTTGTTCACAATAGCAAGGAGTTGGAAACAACCTAAGTGCCCATCAGCAAATGAATTGATAGAGAAGCTGTGGTATATTCACACAATGGAATATTATGCTGCATTGAAAAACAAGGAACTCATGCAATATTATTCAAAATGGGTAACTCTGGAGGACATTATGCTGAGTGAAGTATCTCAGTCACAAAAGGACAAATACTGCATGGTGCCACAGTTGTAAAACAGGACTGTCCTTGGGGTTGGGGAAAGACTGAGAAAGATGGGTTCAATAATGTATACTGTATTGAAACAGATGAGGGAGAAAACTGTTTAAAAGGGATATGTGATTAGGTATTTTTGTCAAGACAGGAGTCTAGAGCGAAGGCTACTTGGTGGAGTGGACCTGGGAGAGGGTTTGTAAAACAATGAAAGAATTTGTCTTTTGCTTTTCCAAGAGGGTAGTGTACTGGGGGGAGGGTTGGGAGGGGAGAAAAGTACAACAATGAATGAATGAATGGAAAACCAAAGTCTCTGTAAATTTTTACTGAAATTAATAATAAGTTTAAATAAAATAATAAAGGGGAAAAAAGAGGTATGCTATGATGTTGTTGTTGATGATTGTTGTCAAGTTGAGCTCAACTCATAGCACCCCTATGAACAAAAAGCCTGAAGCCTTTCTATAATTATCATCATTTCTAAAATTCATAGCGTTTCCAGAAGCATGTTATCTAGGAAGTGGATGCCAAAAGAGAATCTTTGAAATAATGAGAATTAGTGATAAAGCATATTTAAAACTACATAATTGATCAGATTTTTATTTATCCAAACATTGATAAAATACTGCACTGTGAAACCACATACTTGATCGCAGACTATGTTACTTTCAATGCAGACGTTAGCAAAATTTTTCTTCTTTTTTTTTTTAGCAAAATAATCTTGGCATTATTGTTGTTCACATCTCATCTCGGAGACAAGTGGTTGTGAAAGTGACCTTTTCACATTGCAGTTTTTAACATGAAATTCAAAGCAAGATGCAAAATTGCTTCCACCTTAGGCAAAGCTGACAGAATCTTATTATGACAACGACATGATAAAGGCCTGATAGTTAAAACGCCCTTTGTCTTTGTCGGGTGTTCTGTGGGTTTTTTTCAAAGTGCTCAAGATAATATCATCACTTTCAGAAGTTCTTTTTTTTTTCTTTTGCTTTGTTTCTTTATCTTTTCTTAGGATCATTGCTTGCTGCTATTATTTAAGATATACGAAGGAAAACTATTTTTTATAACTTTGACATGTGACTTCACTATGTAATTTATTTTATGTGCAGATGTTACAGGAATTCTTTTTCATAAAAATGTTAGTTTCAATAAAAAGTATCATACCCAATAGTTCACCTCTTCAATCCCCTATTGGCTATTCTTGTTGCTTTAAGTTTCATTGCGTCTATGTTAGAGAGATCTGGTGGCTAACTGGATAAGAAGTTGCACTGCCAACCCAAAGGCATGCAGTTTGAATTCGCCAACAGTTCCTTGGGGAAAAGATGGGTAATGTCCTCCTGTTGATTAACTGCTTCTAAAACGGGCTGGAAAGCCAGCTGTAAAATTATTTCTGACTTGATGGTGCACAAGAACAAAAACAATATGTATACGATAATTTCCACAAATCAAGAACATTTCCTCATAAACTCAGGTGTTTGCTGCAGATGTTCACACAGAAGGGTTACTTATTTATTAATCTAAACTAGGCTTTTGAAGCTCCATCTCACATACTTGGAGCATGTGGACAGGAGAAGTACGTCATGCTCAGAAGGGTGGAGGAACAATGCACGAGAGGAAGACCCTCAATGAGATGGATAGATTCAGTGACTAGGATAATGGGGGTAGGTGTGTCGGAGACAATAAGATTGGTACAGGATAGAGCAGGGTTTAGGACTGTTGTACATAGAGTTGCTATGAGCCGCAGGGGACTGGACAGCACATAACAATAACAACATGCCAACTTTAAGACCCCGGATAAAGTGGATTGATACAGTAACTGGGTCAACGGTGTCAGAATTCACAAGACTGGCTCAGGATAGAGCAGAGTTCAGAGCTGCTGTATACAGGGTTCCTATGGGGTTGCGGGAGTCTTAAAAAAAAAAAACACACACACACACAAAGAAAACACCCAAGCTCTGGTGGCCTAGTAGTAAGAATGTGAGCAGCAATCACGAAGGCACTGGTTCAAATCCAGCAGCTGTTCCCCAGGAGAAAGATGGGCAATCTCCTTCCATGAGATTATTGCCTCTAAAAACCTGCTGGAGGGTCAGTTGTGGGTCGGTTTTGACTTCATGGTACACAACCACCACAAGAACAAGTACTCAGCCCCTTACCTAAGCAGTGTGTTTTGTTTTTACTTTTGGTTTTCCTTTTGAAAGGCTGCCCAGGTGGTGTAAATAGTTAACCACACATCTTGCCAGAGGAGCCTTGTAAGAAAGGCCTGGCAATCTACTGCTATTAACCTGTGGAGCATAGTTCTACAGTTACACACACGGATGATTCTGAGCCAGAACTGACTTGACAGCAACTACAAGTGGATGATTTTTATTGGTTTTTTTTTTTTAAATAAGCTGCCCAAGTTGTTAAACCTCAGATGTAGAGTGAGGTCGAGATGGAAAAACAAGAATAGTGCTAATGTATGATAAAATGGTTTGTTTTGGGCGATTAACCTTAAGGTTGGCCTTGAAAACCTTGTGGATCAATTCAAGCTTACCCAGAAAGAAAGGTCAGCTGGCACATTGAGTCATCAGGAGTCAAAATCAAACCAATGGTAATGGGTTCAGTTTTGATAGTAGCAAGTGAAACTTCACAGAACATGTTAAATTGCTTTGTTGTTATTGTTGTTGACGTAGCTCTTTATTATGAAAAGTTTTACAACCTTAAAAACATAATCATTTAAGTTTTCCCATAATTGTTGGATATGCAGTTCTGGTGCCCTGGTAAGGAGCTGCATTGTCAACCCAAAGGCAAAGAGTTGGAATCCACCCAGCTACTCTATAGGAGAAAGATAGACTATCTCCTTCTGTGCAATTTACAATTTCTGAAAACCCGCTATGAGTCAGTTCTGACTCAGTGAGACATAACAACAATAGTTGGTTATAGAAACAAGCAGCACATGCCCTCCAAATGCTGTGGAAAGTAGGTAATATGTCTTTTATGTGATGACAATAAAGGCAATGCTTGGGGGAAAAAACACATACACGGTACAGATTCAAAAATTGGAAGAGAAAAGACTCAAGCAAGACCCACACCTCACTCCATACACAAAAACCAACTCAAGGTGGATCATGGACCTAGGACTAAAACCAAGGACTATAAACTTCATT
>NW_006399764.1:799532-821531 GCF_000299155.1 Elephantulus edwardii | reverse complement strand
AAAAAAATTGGAAGAGAGGTCCCAGCAAAGTCGAGGTAAACCATAACCATGGCTGACAATGATTCCAAAGGTTTTTGGAATAAGGATGTTGTGTCACCTTTCTTTCCATCTTACTTTCCTCTTCACTCCTGAACACCACCATTGAATTAAAGTCAACTGGAGAATGTCCAGATAACAAGACAATATTTAACAGAACTCTGACTTCTTATGATGTTCACAGCATTAAGAATGTTGCTTAGATTTCTTTGTAATTTGGTTTTAACATAATTCAGAACCCAAAAAAGTGCTTTCAAAGACTTTGCAATGGTAGTCAAGTGAGTCTTTGAAAGCACTTTGAAGAAACACAAATAGGGGGAAAGGTAAACATACACACATACACACACACAAAAAAAAACAACAACAAAACAACTTATTTCTTCAAATACCCTGTCTGGGGAAATCATAATTGCTTGTATTTTTACTGCCAATACTTTCAGTCCTTCCTCTATTTGAAACCACAGTTTACATTACATCATGAGAATGTTTCTGTAAGAGCCATAATCATAGCACTCAGGAAAATATACTTGGTTTCAACAATATGACTAATTTTTTGTCATAAAGCACATTTTGATGGAAAAAGACATGTACTGTCTCATCTTGAACCATAAGTGGGTTAAACATATTGATTACTTAACTGGCCTTGGGAATTTAGTTCTTCAAGAAAAAATAATATTTCTTGTTCATGCTGGCATTTGACCCAGCAGTATCAGTGCAGTTCTTCTCAACATCTCACTAAAATGTCCGAAGGCAGAGAAAAGATAAATTCTCAAAGTCACCAAGGAAAAATATAACTATCAGACGACCTAACACTATAATCTTGGAAGAATTGGGAACAGTTGTGAGGCTGATGTGCTGGCTCTATTAAAGAAAAAAAAAAAAACGTACACACAACAACATTTCAGAATTCAGAAAATGGCATACGTGGGCTTCAGTTTATGGGAAAATAAAAAGACTATCTAAAATATAGGCAGGAAAATATTTGTTCTCCAAACTACCTATCCTTCTGACCGAGAAAACGAGGGGCTGAGTCAATCAGAAAACCACGTAACTGTCCTTCTCCACCTTTCAGGTGCGAAAGGAATGACAAATTCACGTATGCTCTGGCTGGTTGTGGTGTTTTGGGGGGTTTTTACTTTAAAAAAAAAATTTATTCCGATTTAGTTACAAAGTTTGAATACGTTGTTTTTCACAAATACATTGTTTTCCAAATTCCTTCACCCCACCACACCATTGAATTGTGCAACCCCATGATTAAACACCCTAAATCCCTACCCATCCTCACCTCTCTTGTTCCACCCTCCCCCTCCTTGCATTGGATTCTCACACTCATTTTTACAATAATGGTTTTATACAGTATTTGTCCTTGTGAGACTGAGTTAGTTCGCTCAGCATAATGCTCTCCAGTCCCTCCCAAGTAGTAATTTACAAAATGATGGCTCCTGCGTGCTGCGTAGCTTTCCATTGTATGAATGTACCACAACTTCTCAATCCATTCATGTGTGGTTGGACATCTGGACTGTTTCCATATTCTTTTGATGGTCAATAACGCTGCTATTCCAAGAAATGGAATAGCTGGGTCATACGGAATTTCTATGTTCAGTTTTTTTAGGAGGTGCCAAACTGCCTTCCAGAGAGGTTGTACCATTGTATAAGCCCACCAACAATGTAAAAGAGTTCCTATCTCACCATATCCTCTCCAACATTTATTACTTGCTGCCCTGTTAAATTTTGCCACTGTTACTGGAGTGAGGTGGTATATCACTGTGGTTTTAATTTGCATCTCTCTTATTGCTTGTGATTTATTTGGAGCATTTCTTCATTTGTCTGTTGGCCATTTGAATATCTTGCTCTGTGAAAAGTTCTCCATGTCTTTTGCCCATTTTTTTAATTGGGTTATCAGACTTTTTCTTGTGGAGGCGCAGGAGTATTCTGTAAACTTTCATTATGAGACTCTTATCTGAGATAGTATTGCCAGATGTTTGTTCCCAATCAGTAGGCTTTCTTTTCATCCTGTTGGAAAAGTTTTTGATGCACACAGGGATCTAATATTTAGAAGGTCCCATTCATCAATTTTATCCTCTTCAGATTGTGTGTTTCTGGCTGTATTTGGCAGTCTCTTTATACCTTGGACTATCTCTTCTAAGCTTGATCCCAGTTTGTCTCTTATGAACTTTATGGTTTGGGGCTTTACTCCCAAGTCTCTTGTCCACCTTGAGGTGAATTTTGTGTATGATGTGAGATGTGGATTTTGTTTCAGCTTCCTGCAGGTAGCAGTCCAGTTTTGCCAGTACCATTTGTTGAAGAACGCCATTTCCCCATTTGATAGGTTTTACTTCCTTGTCGAATTTGGTTTGTTGGTTTTGGTTTTGTTTTTGTTTTGACTATAGAAGATGAGATGAAAAATTCCCAGAAAACCATCAGGCACACTAATAATAAAAAATCTAGGGGTTGGTGGAAGCTCAGAGAATTCTAGTAATTAATAATGAATAATACATGTGACATTAAATTAAAAGTTGGGAAGTAGAGTCCACTCCAGCGTACTTCAGAAGGCCTGATGGTGATCTACATGCTAAACGCCTCCTCAAGCCCAGTTCTTAGCTAGCATGCCTGGGATCAACATGAGTTGAAGTCAAATAGACGTAGCTGGTACTGATAAGAAAGCCATCTTTAAGAAAAATTAGAAATTAGAAAGTAACATTTATTCACAAAAAGTATGGCTATCTAATATAAACAGAAATTCTTATATATTCTACTCTCCCACAAAAAAAAAAAAAAAATCCTATTCAGAAGTTACTTTTCCAGTGTCCCTGGACATAAAAATATAATCAATTCCATTTCTGGGTACTGTTGCTGTTGAAGAGTCAGAACCAATGCATCGTTGACCCTCCAGCACGTTGTCAGAGGCAGTATATCACACAAGGGGTTTAGCAGCAAGGAATTATGCTATCAACACAAAGGCACATGGTTCAAATCCACCACTTTCTCTTCAGGGACAAAGATGAGCATTCTTTCTTCTATGTGATTTATAGCCTCTGAAATCACTCTGGAGGCTCAGCTATGGATTGGTCTAACTCAACATTATACAACAACAATCGTGCGGGAGGACGTTGCCCATCTTTCTCCAGGGGAGCGGCGATGGATTTGAACTGTGTGACTTTGGGTTAGCAGCTCCTTACCACTAGGTCACCAGAGCTCCCTTTTCTGGGTACTATCAATGTACAATTAGACAATGAACTTGAAAAATACTAGTCATAACCCAAACCAAATGCCATCAAGTGACTCCTGATCCATAGGAACCCTGTAGCGTTTCCCCCTAGTTTCCAAGGAAGTAAATCTTTACAGGAGCAGATTGCCGCGCTTCCCTCCCAAGCAGCAGCAAATTGGTGGATTCAAACCAATGGCTTTTCAGCTAGCAAGCAAGTGCCTAGGCACTGCACCACCAAGGTATCCCTAAACCATAGATTCTAACAAAAGATAGTTATATAGGATTTCTATACTGAAAAAAGTAGAATGCTCTTGAGAGAAATGAGAGTACACAAATGAAAAGTTACATGACATTAGTGAATAAAAGAAATCTCAATATTATTATATTAATTCTCCCTAAATTCAGCGTCCAATCGCAACTAAATATTACTAGACTTTTTTGTCAACACGGGTAAGCCAGTTCTAAAGTTTGTCAAGAAATGCAAAGGAAAGGAGCTCTGGTGGCCTAGTGGCAAGAAACGGCAGTGCATTCCCAAAGGCTTGCTGTTTGAATCCACCAAATGCTCCACTGTGCCAGTCGGATCTGGTTCAACAGTACACAATCAAAAAACAAAACAAAAAAGTGCAAAGGATCTAGAAGTGTCACTTATTTGAGGAGGAAAAATATTTTTCATCAAACATTACTAAAATTTTATTGTTGCTATGCAGTAAACTTTGGAAAGAGTTAACTATGAATTCTTAACAAAAACTGTATGAGCATAAAAGTATTTAAACTAGGTAGTTTTACTTCTAGGGCTGGATAAAATATAACAAGCAGATGTCACAGTAGAATGAAGAATGATGAGAAAACCATTACAGGAAACTGCAAAGTGCCAACCCTCACTACATTTGTTTCAAAATGTTGCCTCTTGTTCAAGTTGAAGATAGTAAATGTACCTGATGAATTCACAGACTTGAGTAGTGAAGTTTCTAAGTAAAATGGGAAGCATGAACTGAGTACTTCAGGCTGCATTTAATAGGAATCTAGAAGAGAGAAAATAGCGTAGTATGTATGCAAGGTCTCCAAAAAGTGCAACTCAGTGTCAGGTCAGAAGTGATTCAAGTTGGCCTGTAGCAGGTTTTCAGGGGCAATAAATTACAATGGAGGAGATTGCCCATCTTTCTCCCCTGGAATAGCTGGTAGGTAGGAGTCATGTGCCTTTAAATGGCAGCTCAATCCCTTCCCCTCTAGACTACTAATAAAAGAATTCTTTAAAAATGTTAAGTCTTCCTGCACTGAAAAATAAAAATCATTACATCTGCAATCTCCATCTATGCCCATATCCATAGGATATCTGCTCATGATCTATTTCCTAGTCTCCTCTTCATAACTTCTCATTTACGTATTCTTTTTGCTAAGTAGAATCAAACTTTGAGTTATTATTAAAAGTAACAAGATTTAGATATATTAATCGGCATGAAAGACACTGAAATTTTAAAAAATGTCCAAAAAGTTTTAAAAGTTAGTGGTCCTTGTTTGATGCAAAATATATATATATCGTCTGAATGTTTCCTGTTGCTGTTGTTGTTAGGTACTGTTGAATACAACTCATAGAATACAGACAACCTCATGAATAACAAATCTGACTCCTGTCCTAGCCTGTACCATCTTCACACTTCTGACACATTAGAGCCTATTGTGGCAGGCATCGTGTCAATCCAAGTGCTCAAGAGTCTTCTCCTTTGTTGACCCTCTTTCTTTCTGAGCATCACGTCCCTTTCTAGGAAATAGCCCATCCTAGCAACATGTTGGTAGTATGCGAGGTGAAGTCTCATCATCTTTAACTCCAAAGGGCACTCTAGCTACACCCTCTCCAAGACATATTTATTTGTTCTTTTGGCAGTCGACGGGATGTTCAGCACTCTTCTCCAACACCACAGCTCAAAGCCATCAGTTCTTTTCTCTTTTGTATTCACTGTCAAGCTCTCAAATGCATAGCAACTGATCAGAAAGACCATGGCCTGAATCAGACACACCTTAGTCTTCAAACTGATATCATTACTCATCAATAATTTGGAGAGGGCCCTCACTGCAGACCTTTCTAGTTAAATACATCTCCTTATTTTCTGACTGCTGGATCTCAATGGGATTACTTGTGGATCCAAGCAAGATGAAGTTGACAGTTTCAATCTTTCTCTATCTATCATGATGTTGCCTATTAGTCCAGTGATAAGAACCTTTGTTTTTGTGACATTGAGGTACAATCCATATTGAAGGCTTTATTCTTGGATCTTCTGCAACAAGTATTTCATGTCCTACTCACTTTCAGCAAGCAAGGTTGTATCACCTGCAAATGCAGGTGATTGACTTCCAATCCCGAGGCCACGTTCCTCTTCATAGAGGAATGAATATTAACATAACATGCTAACTACATAACATAATAAACATTTACGTAATGTATTAATTGTTGCATAGTGCTCCCATGTGATGAATTGCCTCAGAAAATCCACTGGAGGGTCAGTTATGGGTCAGTTCCAACTCAACGGCACACAACAATACAAACAACAGTACATAGAAGTATACCAAATATTTTAGTGCTCTCTCTCTGAATATTTCCAGGACCTAACCCCTTTTTTTCCCTAATCTGCATTTTCTAATTTGTAAACAATAAATTGCTTTTAATATATATTCAAAAAGACAGCCACAAAGGAAGTTTAATTCAGAAATTATGATGAATCAAAATCTTAAATATTTTCAAGTTATATATTGGAAAAGGTACATTTCTATGTTTTAAAAAAATAAATAAAATAAAAATTTTAAAGAGATATATACAATAACAAAATATAATAAAGAAAACAACATCTGAGCTAAAACTACAAATTGCCAACAAGGCCCATAAATATTAAAATTGCTTTTCACTAAAGTGACATCTGAATACTGAGTTTTTCTACTTCCTAGAATAAGAGAGTCAGTTAATTCCATTTCTAACACATTCATTTTCAGATTTCAATCTCTAAATTCCCAACAGAATATTACTCTAGATTTATAATCAATATGAAACAATTGTTAGAATGGTGTATCAAGTGCATGATGATAAGAAATCTTTCTAAAACTTAAAAAATTCTTATCTTAAACTTAGAAATGTTATCTCTCCTAATATTAATATCCCAAATATTAAAGTATAATTATATATAATCATGATTTTATAAAGGTATAATAAAAGCAAATTCTCATCTTAAGGTCTACAAATAATGTAGTTAAATTCTAAAATGCATTTCCACAAGGCAAACAGAGGACATAAGAATGAACTCTGTCATCAAACACCATCAGTTTGAATTAAGTTGTGGAAGGGGGGCAGAATTCATGTTTGTGTGGTGTGTGTGTTGTTCTTATATGCCTTTGAGTCGCCTACAATGTATAAAAGCCAGTCTCACTGATTCTGACACACCAATCCCCATTGCCCCAGATACTGTATCAACCCATCTCATCCAGGGGTCTTCATCTCCTGTGCTGTCCCTTCACCTTTTCAAACATGTTATCCTTCTCCAAGACCTGGTCTCTCCTGGCCACATGCCCAAAGTGTGTATGATGGAGCTTCAAAATCCTAGCCTCCAAGGAGAGACTTGGTTTCACTCTCTCCAAGACAGATCAACATGTCTATCAGTTTACAGGATCAAGCAACCTTGGAATGTAGTTTCCATGGTAAATAGTTTCGTGTTCAGATGCAGCAGAGGTAATACTCCCATGGCCAGTGTTCTTTGTTAAGCTTACACAATGTACAGTGCCCACGTAATAGGGAAGCACAACTGTAGGAAGGCAAGAAGGTGCAGTGACAAAAGAACTTTATTTTATGTTACTTCACTTTATTGCTAATATGGGAGCACTCTTTGACCTTAAGGAAGAGTCTGGGCTCAACAAAAAGAGTATTCTGTTCCACTGGTTCAGAATTAGGTATGGAAGTAATAAGCCACATCATTTATGATGAATATTTGGAGCTTCTGTTATGAACACTGTAGATTTGGATTCCAGCCTAAACAGAGTTTTGCTAGAAGAATTTTACTAAATAGTCACAATCTGATATTTCATGGCTTTTGCTTTTATTTTCTAGACTACTTCACTCTGTAAACTTGGCAAAGAAAGATGTTTAAACTGTCAGTATTCTCTGCAGCTGGGAACAGCACACAGTGAAGAAAGACTCCAGTATTGAAAGCTATCATATGAGGACATGTAAGATAGCTATGAGTTAGGGGCACGTGCGCAAATAACAAGCAACCAAAACAGACTGAAAGACAAGTTCCTCAAACCTGTAAAGTCAATTTAGAACAACGATTATTGTTGTTGTTGTTATGTGCTATTAAGTTGCCTGTGATCCTATGTATGGCAGCTCTGAAGCTTGCCCTGTCCTGAGCCAGTCTCACTGATTCAGACACACCAACTCAATTCATCTCATCTAGGATCTTTCTCTCCTGTGCTGTCCCCCCACCATTCTGCGTATGATGTCCTTCTCCAAGGAGGGGTCTATCCTGACCACGTGCCCAAAGTGTGTGAGACAGAGCTTCAAAATCCTAGCCTCTAAGGAGAAAGTTGGTTTTACTCTCTCCAAAACAGATCTATTTGTTTTCTTGGAGGTTCATGGTATATTCAAGACTCTTCAGCACCATAACTTGAAGGCATCAATTCTTCTTCTATCATCCTTAGTCATTGTCCAGCTCTCTGATGCATAGCAGGTAATTGCAAAGACCATAGACTGGATTAGGCACACATTAGTCTCTATACTGACATGGATACTTCTCAGCACTCTAGAGAGGTCGCTGATAGCAGATTTTCCCGGTATAATTTATCTTTTCATTTCCTGACTGTTGGTGTCAAGAGTGTTGATTATGGAGCCAACAAGCTGTAGCTGTTAATAAATTCCATCTCCTCCCCATCCATCGTGGTACTACTAATTGGCCAAGTGGTGAGAATCTTTGTCTTCTTGATGTTGAGCTTCAATTCATATTGAAGACTACAGTACTTGACCTTTTGCAGCGATCACTTCAGATCCTTCTTAGTTAAAGCAAACAAAGTTGTATCATCTGCATAACTTATGTTGTTGATGAATCTTCCTCCAATCTTGATGCCACATTGCTCCTCATAAAGACTAGCTTCCCAAATTATCTGTTCTGTATATAGATTGAAAAGGTATGGGATCAGGATGCATCCCTGACACACTCCTTTCTTGATTTTGAACCTTGCTCTGTTCTGAGGACTGCTTCTTGGTCCAAGAAAGAACAAATTCAAGTTTCTAATTACAATGCTTAAGGATGCTATGGGCAGAATACTGGATGGTTCAAGAAACATTAAAAAAGATGGAAGGGCTATACAGAGTCATTGTACCAAAAAGAATTGGCTGACACAGAAGATTTTCAAGAAATAGCATATGATCAAGAGGAAGTAGTGAAAAAGGAGGAAGTTCAGGTTGCTCTGAAGCATGTGGCAAAAAATAAAGCCCCAGGAATTAATAGAATACCAATTGATGTATTTCAACAAATAGATGCTACGCTCGATGTGCTTATCAGGTTGTGCCAAGAAATCTAGAGGACAGCTACCTGGCCAACTGACTGAAAGAGATCCATATATATTCTCATTCCAAACCAAGGTGAGCTGATAGAGTGTGGAAATTGTCAAACCCTATCACTGATATCACATGCTAGCACAGTCCTGCTGAAGATTATACAAAAGCAACTGAAACAGTACATTGGCAAAGAACTACCAAAAATGCAAGTTGGGTTTAGAAGAGGTTTTGGCACTAGAAACATTATCGCCAATGTCAGATGGATCTTGGCAGAAAGCAAAGAGTAGCAGAAGAATGTCTGTGTTTCATTGACTATGCAAAGGCATTTGACTGTGTGGATCACAACAAACTTTGGCTAACCTTGAGGAAAATGGGAATCCTGGAACATTTGATTGTGCTTATACTCAACTTTAGTTGATTGGGGAGCTGGGGGTGGAAGTCTCTGTTAATTTACCGAGTATTAGGAAAAAAAAAACCAAAAACATGTCAAACCAAAAATCATGTTATAATATATATTTAAAAATTATCTAATTTCCTCTCACTAATAATTTTTCTAATGCTAACTGCCATATAATACGAATCACATTTGTCTAATGATCTTTACACAAAACTGATATTCGTTAAAAGAATCTCTCCTGTTACTCTAAGTAAAGAAGAAAGCTCACCTTTTTTCCTAACTTTGCATATGTTTAAGGGACAGAAAAGAGTTGAACAGTTGATTTTTCAAGGGCAGCAGGAGTAGACAAAATAAAGTGTTATCACAAAAAATACAAAAACCTTGAGTTAGGCGAAGAGAAAAGGACACTGAGCATTTCTTAAGATAAAGAAAAAAGTTAATTCTTAATAGCAATGTTGGATAATATCAAGAGGAAAATACTGAACAACAAAGAACATCAAGGGCAAATACATAAACAGTCACAGATTAAAACAAGAAAACAAAATCCAACCCAAAAAACATCAGTTACCAACAGTAAACCACTTTAAGAGCAAGTACATTATTGTTAAATACCCGTGAGTCAAGCAGGACTCATCGGACCCAATGAAGAACAGATCTGAATCACGTCCTACCCTTTGCCACCTTCATTATTTCTTTTTCTTGTAATACTTTTTTTTCTTTTTAACTTGCTGTGTGCCATCAAATCAGATCTTACTAGCATAGGAGAAGATTACCCCTCCTTCTCCAGTAGAGGATCTGGTGGATTTGAACCGTGTGCCTCCAGGATTGTAAGTGCAACTTCTTGCCACTAGGTCACCAGAGCTCCCTAACTTCATTATTTCTGATATTCTTGAGTCCACTGCTGCTGCCACTGTGTCAATTCATCTCATTGGGAGTCTTCCTCTCTTTTACTGGCCCTCCAGTTTTCCAAGCATGATATCCTTTTTCAAGGAATAGCCTCTCCCACCAACATTCCCAAAGTATGTGAGATGAAGCTTTGCTATCCTTGTCTCCAAGGAGCATTCAGGCTGCACTTTTTAAAAGACATATCTATTTGTTCTTTTGGAAGTCCATGGGATATTCAGGACTTTTCTTCAACACCACAATTCAAAACATCAGTTCTTCTCCTGTTAATCTTTATTCATTAAGGAAGTACATGATCAAGAAATGATGGCTTGAAAGAATGATTCCAAGCTTCACTGATGAAAAACAAGTCTCCAGGAATTGATGAAACACCTATACTGATATTCCAACAAACAGATGCTATGTTGAAGTGATATGAAGTCTATACCAAGAAATTAGGAAGACCTGTCCAGTTGAGTGGAAGAGACCCATGCACATGCCCATACCAAAGAAAGGTGATCAATCCAACAGAATTCAGCAATTACTAAACAATATCATCAATAGCATCACAAATAAAATTTTGATGAATATAATTGAAATATGGTTGCAGCAGCACTGTCAAAAATTCAAGACAGATTTTAAAAAGGTTTTGGGAAAAGGTATATCATTACTGATGTCAGATGGACCTTGCTCAAAAGCAATAAATGCCTGAAGAACAAAAAAAAAGTTTTCTTGTGTGTCATTGACTATATATGCGAAGTATTTGATTGAGTGGGCCATAATAAATTTTAGATGACAGTGTAAACAACGGGAATGCCAGGACACTTACTTTTGCCCCCATGGCACTTGAATGAATAAGGAAAGAAAAGTATTTAAGGAGAACAGTTTAAAACTCTGCAAGGTACATATCATGGTTTCACATCTAATCCATATGTCAGCAAACAACTCAAGAGCTGGTCTACATGAAGAACTGGTAACAAGATTGACCAATTAATAACCTGAGATGCTAGATAACACAATTTTACTGGTTTAAGCATTTATTGAGGATCAAATGTGTTTATTACACCTCAAAGTATAAACACAAAAATCTTCATACCACCATGATAAACAGAGAAAAGACTGAAGTCGGCAAGGATTTCCTTTTCCTTGAATCCACAATCAGCACACATGGACGTAGCAGCCAAGAAATCCAGCAGCATGTTGCACTAGACCAATATGTTGTAAAAAACTCCTTTAAACTTTTTAGAAGCAAAGCCGTGATTTTGAGGACTACGGTACTCCTGCCCCAAGCATTGGTATTTTTAGTTTCCTCATAAGCATGGGAAAGCTGTACCTGAATAAGGAAACTTGAAGTGATGCTTTTAACATGCCTCTGGAAACTCTATGAACTTTGATAAATGTCATTAGTTATAGACAGGCTTCAGGCCTTTTGTTCATAGTGTCGCAATGAGTTGTGTTCAACTCAAAGGTAATCAATAACAACAACAACAACAACGTGGTATTAGAAGTGAATATTCAATATATGAAGGACTATCAGAAGAACAAACAAATATGTCTTGGAACAAATCACCTAGAATTTCCTAAGAAGTGAAGGTGGTGAAACTTCTCAAGTATTTTGAGCATGTTATACCAAGGACCAGATGGACATGGACATCAGATGTCAGTGGAAAAGAGAAATGTTGGAGACCTCAAAGAGGTAGACTGATACAGTGGTTGCAACAATGGGCTCCAACATCATGTGAACATCATGCAAGACTGGACAGTGCTTTACTCTGTTGCACACAAATTCACTTGCTATGTGTTAGTACCTACTCAAATATACTCAACTAAAACAACAATAAGCTAAGAATATTCAGAATTACATCATTTTTTAAAAAAAATTATGATCTCTTGTAAAGTCTTTTTTTCATGCAGAGAAATCATTTTCTAATTCAAACTTTTTGGTCTGAAAATCCCCCAGGCTATGGTAGATTAAAATAATTCATCTGTATTTGGGTACTTCCCCCAACTATGTCACAAGAATCTTATCTTTTATTATAGTCCTGTGTTGTTTGAGGCATGCTTGAGTGTCTGAAAAAAAATTCGTTTAAGTTAAACTTTATGATCCAATGTATGTTGTGAGTACTTTAATTATCTCCTATTTTACTTCATTAATTTATTTCCTAATTTATATCTTTGCAAGCTTGAACTTTTTACACTAGTTTTTTCAAAGAGACTTTGCTGAGAAGTTGAGGTAAAATTTGTAGGAAGAACATATCAGTTCCTGGAACTTCAGACAATATGTTCCTTTCATAAGAAAAGTAACAACAGAGAGAGAAACCTGGGGGAAGGAAGGAGAGGGCCAAGCTGTTCGTAGTAACCATTTAGAGAGGAAAACTATTCATAATTTTTATCAATAAATGCTGACAGTATAAGTTTTTGTATAACTATCTAAATTTAAAATTCAAATGTTGTTTATTATTTGTAAACTCCTAAGCAGTACTTATTTTTCAGTTTCTCTGACAGAAAAGCAGGATTCAGTTAAGAATAGGAAGGGGAGCCACAGAAAGTCAAGACTGATAAGGATATGTTTGACAAAGGAGATGAAGTAATATTGCACTTCCTGCTTTGTTGATTTTTCCCCCACTATGTTTATGATCAATTTCATCATGACATTTAGTTTAGTGAACAAAAGCATTTTGTTTCTTATTTTCAGTGCTGCATAGTATTCCATTGTGTGAATATACCACAGCTTCTCTATCCATTCTTTTGTTGATGAGCACTTGAGTTGTTTCCATCTCTTTGCTGCTGTGAACAGAGCTGCAATAAACATGTGTGTATATATCTGTTTAGGTGACAGTTCTGATTTCTTTAAGGTATGACTTGGTAAAAGAGTAGCCAGAGTGCTCCTTGGAAGCAAGGATGGTGAACCTTCATCTCACATACTTTGGACACATTATTAGGAGAGGATATTCCTTGGGAAAAGGCATCATTCTTGGAAGGGTAGAGAATCAGCAAAAGAAAATAAGACCCTCAATGAGCTGGATTCGCACAGTGGTTGCAGCAATGGGATCAAGTCATCAGAAATTAAAAGATGGCACAGGACAGGGCAGGATTCAGATATGCTGTTCATAGGTTCGCTAGGAAATGCATTCTACTCGATGACACTTAAAACATGAAAGTGTCTTCCTGTAAGAAATTCTCACCAAAATGTGTCTTGAGAACATAATGCTGATAGAGTTAAGGTAACTTCTGATTCCACTGGAAAATAGTCAAGTAAAATGCAAGAATGAAACATAAATTACTCATTCATTGTTGTCCAATTGGAACAGACTCAAAGTCGACCCTCCAACGGGTTTTTCAGAGGCTGTAAACGGCATGGAGGAGACTGCCCATCTTTCTTCCACGGAGCAGCTGGTCAATTCGAGTTCCCATAGAGGCACCATCTTTGGGCTAGCAGGGCAACTTCCTATAGACTAGGCCACCAGAGCTCCCTGGTAATACTGGGGACAGTACTACCAGCAGTATTTGTAAGGGAATACTGATGAATGCCTATATTTCAAAAGAAGAGAGGAATTATGGCTGACTGCACAATTCTAGAACATTATAATGAAATCAATTATAATTTATAATATATAAACTAGAAGAGAAAGACAATCTCCTGCAGTGAGATCCCTTGCCTCTGAAAATCTGCACTGAGGTCAGCTACGAGTCAGTTCCAACTTCACAGTACACAAAAAACAGCAACAACATATAAACATATAAAAAGCCAGAAAAAATCTGTAGTTAGTCCCTTAGAGGGTAAGTTTGAGAAGACCTCCAGGGGCAATAGACAAAAGAATCTGTTCTTGAACACAATGTATTCAAATTTTGTAAATAAACTGGTATTTTAAAGAAGAATGAAAAGAAATTAAAGGATTCTTGAAGATGTCATTAGTTTAAAAAAGAAAGAAGGGGAAAAGGATGTAAAACCATTTCACTATATTTATTTTGATCCTTTATTTTACAAATACTATCATCCAAGAATAGTTCGTTTCTTAAACAATTGTTCATAATGCAAGGAGGATGTATTGATCAATTAATAGAGGTGCTTTAGGCTTCCATTTCTCTAAATAGTATTTCATCCACTCGTATTCTGTTCTGTAATGGGACCAATTGTCAATTTGTGAAGCAGAGATGAGCTCCATCTTCCTCCCAAGAAAAAAATGTCATTCTAGCAAGCTTACGAAATTAATGAAAAAGTAAACTAAGACTATTAAAACCTCAACAAGACTGATTTTCCCAGTGTTGCACTTTCCCAGACTGTATTCAGAAAAGTAGCATGTCTTTTAAGTATGAATAGAAATGTGTATTCTACATACAAGTTACATAAAAATTTAATAACAAGGAAAGAAACATCAGATATTTATATTTAATTTTATTCATTCACTGTGATTGGGTTCAGGTTTTTTTTTCTCCCTCTGTTATTTTGAAGAAAATATATGTGATCCTGCAAATAGCTTAGAAAACAAAGTCTAATGCAAGGCTATAAAAAGACAAGATTATTATTATAATTTTGTAATCCCTTTATCACTTCTGTTTCTTGGTTCAAGCAGAATATAAAATAATATTATTTTTCATGTTTTCCCCCAACAAGAGCAGCCAACCTAGTGAACTCCATACAATTCACTGTAGGTGTAAGTAAAATAATGCTCTCATTTAAAATCAAGGTAAAACAGACACCTTCTGATATCCTTGGGTGAAATTGCAGAACATTTATACAATCAATTTTTGCTTATTTTCCATGAGTGGGTTTATAGGCGCTAGGGCAATATTACTCATACCTCTTTTGGTTACAAGTAAAATAAACTTAAATTGAGTTTGCTCAGGCAAAAATAAAGGTGTTTATTGGCTCATATATTCAGAAAGGACAGAGCAAAATCCCATTCTTAGGAACAATTGGATGATGTAACAACAAAAGACAAGAACATGAAAACAGGCAGAAATCAACCAATTTTCTTTCTCTATCGTTTTTATTTTCAGAAATTCATTTCTTACAACCAGCAAGTCAAGACCTTGCGCTTCCAGCTCCACCATGAAAAATCTGATGGATCCTGTTGTTTCAGGCTGAAGTGGCCTGACCCTCTATCTCTGAAAAGTTCACTATAACCGCGGATGAAGTTGTGCTATGATTAGTCCAACTCAGTCAGGTACCTGCCTCTTGAAACCCTATTGCCAGAAAGATGTAGACCTAGAAGTACCTGTAAAAGACCAGTGTTGTGAGGAAGTAATATTTCTCCAACAGAGTGGAATACATCATAAATACAGAAAGAATACAGCAAGGTGGCGGTCGTTGGTAGGTGCCTCGGAGTATAACTCATCGCAACCCTACAAACAAGAGCTCTGAATCCTCTCCTATCCTGTGTCCTTCTCACCATCTCCAATACACTTGAGCCTATGGCTGCAGTCTCCGTGCCAATTCACCTCGATAGGGTTTTTTGTCTCTTTCATCAAACCTCCACCCTTCAAGCATGATATCCTTTTCCAAGAAATAGCCTCTCCTAGCAACGTGTAGAGTGAGATTGTTCTGTAGTTTCCACATTCTGTTGGGTCACTTTTCTTTTTTTTTTTTCCTTTTTTTTTTTTTTTTACAGAGGTTTTGCATTTCCATTCATTCATTGCCGCAATTTTCTCCCTTCCCATCCCTCCCCATTAGCTCGCTTCTCCACCGAAGAGAGAAAAAAGGGGGAAAAAAAGAAAAACATTCCTTCATTAGTATACAATTCCCACGTCCCTTCCCCCCACCCCCCACCCGAGTACACTTCTCTATGCAACCTTAATTCTGGATTCCTGTGCTAACCATAATACTCAATCATATATCACTTCTAATCTGTTCTTTCCCTCATCTGTTTCAATACAATATACATAATTTATCCAGTTTTTTCTGTCATACCCCCACCCTGGTGACAGACCCATTCTACAACAGTGGCACCATGCAGTATTTGTCCCTTTGTGACTGAGATATTTCACTCAGCATAACGTCCTCCAGGGTCACCCACTTTGAATAATAGGAACAAATATAGATCTCTTCCAGTCAGTTGGCCAAGTGGTTGTTTTCCAGATTTCTTGGCACAACTTGGCAAGCACATCCAGGGCAGCATCTGTTAACTGAAATATATCAATTGGTATACCATCTATTCCTGCAGCCTTATTTTTTGCCATTTCCTTCAAAGCAGCCTGAACTTTTTTTCATCACCATTGGATCTTGCTCATATGTTGTTTCATGAAATTCTTCTGTGTCTTCCAATTCCTTTCGATACAGTGACTCAGTATATTCCTTCCATCTTCTTTTAATACTTCCTGGATCATTTAACATTCTGCCAAAAGCATTCTTGATTATAGCAACTCACGGTTTGAATTTGTTCTTCAGTTCCTTGAGCTTAAGATATGCTGAGCGAGTTCGGCCCTTTTGATTTACTGACTCCAACTCGGCACATAACAACAACAGCAGCAGCAACGTGTACAAGGTATGATAATAGAAGCTTGTCATCCTTGCCTCCATGGAGCACTCCAGCTGCACCTTTTGCAGGATTCCTTTGTCAGCCTGTGAGATGTTCAGTGCTCTTCTTTAACACCACAGTTCAAAGGCACCAATTCTTCTGTCATCCATATTCATTGTCCAGCTCTCAGATGCATAGCAAGTAAATGAGATCACAGAATGCAATACATCCACTCCTATTAGTGTTAACTATAGTAGCACAAATGGTTAATTAAGCTGTATTCTATTAGAATAAAATGATTAAAGGTTCATATACACTGGGAGCTCTGGTGGCATAGTGGCAAGAAGCTGCACTGCAATCCCAGAGGTACACAGTTTGAATCCCCCAGATGCTTTGCTGGAGAAGGAGGGGCAATCTCCTCCTGTACCAGTCAGATCCAATTTGACAGTACACACACACAAAATAATAAAATAAAATAATTTTTAAAAGGTTCATATATACTCAGAGGCACCTGTTTACAAGAGGTCACAGCCTCGAAAACTTCATGGAGTAGTTATGTTATCCACACATTGGATAGTCATGGGTCAGAATTGACATGATAGCAAGTAACACCATAACAGCTGCACAGTGGTGTATGAAAGGTAGTAAAGAAATAATTGTCCTTAAGACAGGAAGTAAATAAATGAATGGATATATATCAGAGTGTAGCTTCTGTCTCTCCTATTCATCTTGTCTTCTTAGTAAAGTCTCACCAACTTCCTTTCAAACCTGTTTTTGGTAAAGATTCTTTTCCATTTGGAAAACAGTGGCAAGCAAATGGTCAAAGGCAACCCATCAGAAAGATCAAGTCTCTTACTTTCTGTGATTCCTGTTTGTCATTTAAAGCTTACAAGGCTTTTTAGATAAGAAACTAACCTATGATGCACATGCATAACAACAAACAAATTAGGTAAGAAATTTTTATAAGATCAGTATTTAAAGTCTATGGCAGATATGTGAGTTGGGGAGGAAAAAGGGGCATAACTTTTCAAGAAATTACAGGTTAAAGGCATATTTCAGAAGGTAGCAAAGTGAAGTGGGCAAAGTTGAATAGGAGAGGGGAAGATGGAATTTTTAGAGGTATAAAACTGGGTTTAGTTCTCATCAGTTTCTCAAACCTCTTCTGTAATTTCCTTTTTTGTTTCGTTTTCACACTTCTGCACGACCTTTGGTATTTGTTACAACTGCTGAGCTCTGCCATCACGGCACAAACACAGGCAGAGACAAGACATACATGAAAAACTTATCCAATAATGTTGTATTTACAAAAAGAGGCAGTGGGCTGGACCTGACCGGCAAACTATCATTTGCCCTGTTGTAGAATTTAAAGAATGTCTAAATAAACTGGCAAACTTGGCTTGATACCAAAGCTTGTCCCAGAGTTAGGAACCAAAAATTACAGGAACTGTATTCTAGCAGGAATTATATTAGCATTGCTCTCACTAATAGAATGAACAGGAGTGAATGAATTTCACCCATTCAGAAGAAATACAGATTCAAGAGGGAAATCCCTTGGCCCATTTCATGGCCAGAGGAGGCTGGTCCCTGATTATTACTCAACCACAATGTATCCAATGTGAAAAAGTTATTTCCCAGAAGGAAATCAGAGTGTTATTGAAAAGAATAAATAAATGATAAAAAGGTAGTAACAAGAAGAGTAAGACACGGTCCCAATTATTTTTCAAAATCCCTTCTATTCTTCAAAATTAGAAGCCAAAGATTTGTCTAGAGACAACATAATTAATTGTAATTAAACAGTCAGATCTCCTGGTCTGTACTAGTTCCAAGTCAGCGGATAGGCCCTGGCTGAAGCGAAGCACCTCAGGGAAAGCAGGCCCAATGGTAGACCCAGCGCAAGAAATGATATTCTTTCAGTGTCTGTCACAAACAAAACACATTTTTATAGCAAAAAAGACAAGGAAACATTATGAACAAACTCTCACTTTGTACGAAATTTCAAGATAACAGAATCCTCCCAAAGGCTTTCCATGCTTGTCACTTTAGTTCCTACTCCTCATTATTACATCTTTAAAAGGTTTGTGATGCCAACCCAAAGGCACTCGGTTCAAATCCACCAGCTTCTCGGTGGGCAAAACATGAGCAATCTCTTGTGTATGATGTCAGCCTCTAAAAACCCACCGGAATCAGTACACACAAGTCAGTACTGAGTCGACAAGCAAATAACAGTTCTTCCTACACAGCGCTCTGATGACACAGCCCGTAAGGAGTGACTGATAATGCAAACAGTGTGCCTTTCTGGTGCTTGCAGTCCACCGGTGGCTCAGCTGGAGAATGAGGGGCAATCATCTACTGTCTGATTTGTTGTTGTTGTTGTTGTTGTTGTTGTGTACCATCGATTCAAGTACAACTCATAATGACACTATGAACAACCAATCTGAACTCGGTTCTATCTTATGCCATCCTCACATTCCCTGACACACAAGAGCCCACTGCAGCAGCCATGGTGTCAATCTACCTGGTTGAGGATCTTCCTCTCCTTCGCTGACCCTCCACCCTTCCCAGCCTCATGTCCAAATAGCCCCTCCTAGCAACATGCCCACATTATGTTAGGCGAAGCTTCATCATTCTTGCCTCCAAAGAGCTCTCCAGCTGCACCCTTTCCAAGGCATATCTGTTTGTTTTCTTGGTCGTCCATGGGATGTTCAGTGCTCTACTCCAACACCACAGCTCAAAGGCCACAATTCTTTTCCTGTCATCCTTATTCGTTGTCCAGCTCTCAGATGCAAAGCAAGTGATTGGAAAGACTATGATCTGAATCTGACACAGGTTAGTCCTCACACTGACCTCATTACTCCTCAAAAACTTGGATTCACAACCTTAGAAACCCAACTGGAAGTCAGCTGTAAGTCAGTTCAGATACTTGGCGGAAGAACAGGATTGATACTAAAAAGAAAGCTTAGGCACCTTATGAGAAGTTCTAGCCAAAATTGTATAGGACAAAAATTCAACTAGGCTTTGCTTTATCCCTCTCTCTGGGTCATCTTTACCAGAATTGTGTCCCATTTCTTGTATTTGAATTTTTCTCCTCATTATAACTACTTGGATTAGCAATATGCTTATGTTTATGTGGTTGTCCCCCACAGCCTCTCCAAGTCTTCCCAGCTCTGCCTAGATGCCATGCCATATTCAGACTTAGTTTTTAGGCATTCATCACAGCTGGGATCTAGTATTTTGTATTATGCATCCTACAAGAGGGTGCATAATACACGAATATCCAGGACGACCTAATCTTGCATATATATGCATATTTCACACTTAAATTTTCACACTTTCCCTTGTGGGGAAGATACATACCTCTTTTCTATCCTAACTTGTGTTTGACTTTAAAAAGCATAAAACCAGTTCTAGATCTCCTGGTATTCCTGTTTTGGGCAATCTCTGTGTGTACCTTTCATGATTTATGGACTTTGATCATATATTCCTTCATCCTTCACCTTAGCTGAATTTTAATTTTCACTTTTCTATTCTCTAAAGGGAGATGTTCCAAACTTCTAAAAAGCAAAGCAGAGGCCATTAATTTTTATGTCAACTTATCTTATTCTTCTCAATGTATGTTAGAGATTTTCAGAGTTCTTAGGCCATGTTTCATTCAAGGGACTGAGGGGATGAAAGAGACAGTCATGTGAGGCCAGACACACTCGCAGTTAACTTCCTGCTTGTTTACCTGAATGCACTTATTCAAGTCCTCTATCTTCACCTTTAATTTTTGTATTTATAAAGCAGAGATAGTTCTACTTACTTTGCAAGGGACTTTTAAGGATTATGTTGTTGTTATTATTATGTGCCGTTGAATCACCTATGACTCATAGTGACCCTATGCACAATAACTCTGAATCTTGCTCTATCCTGAGTCAATCTCATTGTCTCTGATATACCTGCTTCCCTAACTCTGGTTATTGTGTCATTCAATCTCATTTAGGATCTTCCTCTCCTGAGCTGTCCCTTGACCCTTCCAAGCATGATGTCCTTCTCCAAGGACTTGTCCCTTCTGGTAACATGCCCAAAGTATGGAAGACAGAGCTTCAAATTCCTTGCCTCCAAGGAGCAACTTGGTTTCACCTTCTCCAGGACAGACCCATTATTGTTGTTGTTAAGTCAACTATGACCTTATGAACAATGGATCAGAACCTTGGCCTATTCTGTGCCATCCTGGGCCTCTCTGACATACTTAAATCCACCATCTCAATTCATCTCATTGAGGGTCTTCCTCTCCTTTGCTGGTTTCCATGTTTCCAAGATTGGTGTCTTTTTCCAAGAACAGGCCCCAAACCACACTATAAGATCTGGAATATAGATGCTTCTATTATGATAGAACATAAAGTTACAAGGCCTCAGCAGTGAATGTGACCAGCTATCATTTCATGCTATTGTTCTGTTTAACATCCTGTTGCTTCTGATCTCTGTGCTCTTTCAATATACACAGCTGGCGAAACTTCAGCTCCAATATTCCATTGCTGCTGGTTCAGGTCACAACTCTATTTCTCAAGACTCATCACCTAGAGCTTTGCTAAGACTCCATGTCCAGCATTTCCTCCACACAACCCACAGCACCACTGTCATAGCTACTTCTTTCAGGATCGCTGTTCTTTAGGCAACTGAAAATATTGGTCTATCCCTGCCTTTCATGGAGCTCCTTAAAAAGAACAAATATTCATAAAGTCACTGCTTATCCAAACAATGATAAGATATTTGAACAAACCTAAACAAAAAGAAAAAATTAACCAGGTCATTAAAAAAAACTAAAAATAAATACCCCCCACGAAAAAAAGTCTTGGCCCAGACCACTTCAAGGGTAAATTCTATTAACCATTCAGAGAAAAATCTGACACCAATTTTACTCAGACTATTTCAGAATATGGTGAAAGGATGAGATACTCCCAAGTTCATTCTAGGAAACATGCATAATGCTGATACGAAATCCAGGAAAAGATGCCATTGAAAAAATAATATCTTGGATCAATATCTCTAGTGAACATTGATAAAAAAACTCTCAAAAAATCCTAATGAGTAGAATCCATTATCACATATTAAAAAAAAATTCTTCATGATCATATGCGATACATACCAGGTGTAGAAGGATGGTTAAAAAAAAAAAAATAAAAACAGTCTTTATCTTACCCACCACATAAATTTAAAAAAATAAATAAAAATAAAAGAACCTATCTATACATACATAAAAGGCATTTGACACAACTCAGCATCCTAGGAGATCGGAAAGGGGAGAAGGGGGTAAAAAAGGTAGAAATGATTGGTTTAACAGAATTTATTGAGTGAATGGGGGGGATAAGGAATAGGAAAGATTCAATGGGAACTTGAAAAGACAGTGTAATAATGTTGTTTGTTGTTATGTGCCGTCGAGTCGTCTGCGACTCATAGCGACCCTATGTACAACAGCCCTAAACTCCGCTCTGTTCTGTGCCAATCG
>NW_006399764.1:795157-798492 GCF_000299155.1 Elephantulus edwardii | reverse complement strand
GCGCATGGTTCGAATCCACCAGATGCTCTGCCGGGGAAGGAGGGACAGTCTCCTCCTGTACCAGTCAGATCTGATTTGACGGTACACTCACACAAGTGTAATAATAGGCACAGATTAATTGTAACTAATTCTATAAATACATGGATGTGATTGCCCTCTGCTGAGGGCAATCTTCAAGGAGGAACTAAATCTAAGGTGTTTGGATAGGAGTGGTCACAGGAAGCTGGGAGTCATTGGCAAGCAGTATCCTAGCAATTGGAAATGAATGACTTGGGTCCTGAAAGAGGGTTGTTTGTTGTGGTTAAGTGCTGTCGAGTCATAGACAACTCATAGTAACCCTATAAATGAAAGACCTGAACACTTGAATAACTTTCATCCTTTCTCCAAGTTCATAGAGCTTCCAGGGCAAGCTATATCGGAAGTGGATGCCACTCCTGCTTCCAAGCTTGTTTTAATCGGGGAGCTCCATCAAACACTGTCCACTATGGGTAACTATATCACATTTGACACATCAGTGTCACAGTGTTTAGCACCACAACAACCACGAGTTACCTCTGTATAGCAAATGGACAGACCAGTGCTATACCATTTAGAAGAACGTTTGACCAAAAACAATTAAAACCAGGTCTGAGGGCTGCAGATTAAAGCCATCCATCTTTGACTTGGTAGCATAACTTTCCATCCACCAGGCCCACAGAGCTCTATGTTGGTGTTGCTAAGTACCATCGAGTCACAGATGACTCAGAGCAACCCTCTGAATGAAAGAACTGAACAGCTGTATAACTTTCATTGTTTCTCCAAGTCAAAGGTAGGTGATTTTAAGCTGCGGCCCTCAGGCCTGGTATTACCTGGTATTGGTCAAACATTCTTCAAGTGGTATAGGACTGTCTGTCCATTTGCTGTACAGAGGTAACTCATCATTGCTGTGATGCTAAGTACTGTGGCACTGATGTGTCAAATGTGATAATGGTTACCCATGGTGGACAGTATTTGGTGGAGCTCCCTGATTAAAACAAGCTTGGAAGCAGGAGTGGCATCCAATTCCTAAATAGCTTGCCTCCGGAAACCCTATGAACCTGGAGAAACAATGAAAGACGGTAGAAAGCCTGAAATGCCTCAGTGTCCTTTACATCTAGGGAGTTCAAATATAGCTTCTGTGCTATATACAAAATTATTATTTTCCAACAATCTTAAGAATTTAAATTCTGTTTTATAAAGCTTTCTTCTATCTGCACCCACTTCAGTCTTTCATATATGGCTGTGAATATATAAGCCTTTATAGATGTCACTTGAGTTTGTTTCTTTTCCACAAGATTCCTTGGACACCATATGAAATCATTTTTAAATGTACCAAAGATTTAGGATATATACCAGCCTCATACAAAGCACACCACTGATTCTTTGCAGGGTATCCTGTTCCAATTAGTATCACTGTACCTGAAACAGGTGCCTCATGGCTGTTAGTACTCAATTGTGTTAACAACGTTTTTATAGCAGATGTTTAGCTTGTGAAATAAATGGGGTTCAGGGTCAGCAGGAAGGAAGAAGAAATCATTCTCTCATTAGTTAACCAGGCAGTTTGAGGAAGACCTTGACATATGGACAATGTTCTTAGAAAGTTTCAGAGGCACAGTTATATGGCAGTAGTAATTAGCCTCTAACAAGGAATTAGATTTGTTTATAAACACTTCAGGGAGGCAGAACTTCAGGGAGCAGAAAGATTATGAAGGATACTTTCAAGGCATTGAGTGTGCTTGGAATTGATGAAATATTGAATGACATCCCAAAAAAAATATAACCTTCTGGAACTGATACTCAGGTCTCTATATGTGACCATGCTGAGCAAAGATGCTAATAGGTTTCCAGTGATTTTTCTAGCCAAACAAACTTGGAGTAGTTTATGCAATTAACAGGCTTTCTGGGCAGATGCAAGACTGTAGGAAAAATTATTATGCACAATGTCCTCATAAGGGAATCTTTAAAAACTATCTCTGTGATTACCAAGTGATAAAGCCATAATCACAAGGTTGGCATCCACAGACCCTTTGACTTAAGAGGCTTCTGTAAATTCAATACTCTCATTAATTAGACTCTTTTCAGGGATCTGCATCACAAATTAGAGGGGATGGGAAACGAGTTTTTCTGTAGAGTGGCAAGTTAGGACATCTTAATGTTCATCTATACTTATTCCTGACTTCATACTCAAGTTGGCATTCTCGCACTAGATTTATAAAGGAAGGTTGGAACTCATTTTTATAATATTTTAATAAATAATAAAGAATTTTCTTTTCCTTCATCATTTTGGGTCCAAGAAACAAATAATGAAGTGTAGATATAGTTTGGGTATATCCCCTCTTTCCCTCCTTGACTCCCAAGCAGTTCGAACACACTACTGCTGTGAACTATGATAGGAAACCGGCCTTAGAGCATTTTCTGTTAAGGTGGAGCAGGAGTTGAATTATCAGATCAACTTATGTGGGAACCCTTCAGAAGACGTAGTTCTAGAAAACATCAAGGGGTGAATTACTATTGCTACAGAAAACCTACACAAAAATATTGTCATCAGAACTTGAATTATAGAAATTATACTAAAGTAGGCTCCTTAGTAAAGACTTTTTTTCATTGTTTATACTTCAATTTCATAAGTAGTTTTGTACATGACTATTTTGGTACTATACCCATGCTAGTACTTCATATATTTAAGATGACACTATTGATGGAAACCTGCCCAAGTTCCACTCATTCTTCGTTTTACCTCAGGATCATTTGCCTTGCCTTTGGCTTCCATAGAAGTCTTTTGGATTCTCAGTAATCAAAGAAGAAACCCAGCCACTAAGCCACAGCAATATCCCCCAGAAGAACAATGTTACCCTGTATGATTCCCCAGGATTCCCAGAGAATGCATCATGATTTAATGCAGACTGTTGACTGATACAGTATTAGTCCTATTAGAATTGTAGTGCTAGCCGCACAGTTCTGCATGTGGACAACCACCATAAAAGCATACTCAGAATTTGTGAGAGCAAAAAATTATTCTTCTTCCTCTCGACAGGGACCACAAATCCCGTGATGCGTATTTCTCTTCTGCAGATATTGTTTTATGCTCATTTCTATCTTCATTGCCCTTGTTTGTTGTTGGACATTGCTGATGAGTCAGAATCAACTGCCTCTCAAAAGAGGAGAATGTCCAGCTTTCACCTGCGCAACAACTAGTGGATTCACACCACCTGGCTTTGGATTAGAAGGGAAACTCCCTACCCATTATTAGCTCCCTA
Organism: Elephantulus edwardii; assembly: GCF_000299155.1. Classification (NCBI taxonomy): domain Eukaryota; kingdom Metazoa; phylum Chordata; class Mammalia; order Macroscelidea; family Macroscelididae; genus Elephantulus; species Elephantulus edwardii. Next base: position 795,217 of record NW_006399764.1, on the reverse strand, counting down.
AGTCCATTTCTATTCCTTAACTAATTATGTATAGTTGTTGTTGTTGTTGTTGTTGTTGTT
>NW_006399764.1:771614-792277 GCF_000299155.1 Elephantulus edwardii | reverse complement strand
TATGCAAAGGCATTTGACTGTGTAGATCATAACAAACTATGGTTGACTCTGAGAAGAATGGGAATCCCAGAACACTTGATCGTTCTAATGTGAAACTTATACTTGGACCAGGAGGCAGTCATCAGAACAGAGCAAGGGAACACTGCATGGTTCAAATTATGTATAGTATGATTCTATTATTTTTAACCACGCTTTTAAAAATTGGTTTCCATATGGTGACACTTATGTGTTTCATTTTATAACAATATTTACCATTGGCTATGCAGAGTTAACTCGTGGTGGCTGTGATGTTAAACACTGGGACACTGATGTGTCAAATACGACAATGGTTACCCATGGTGGACAGTGTTTGGTGGAGCTCCCTGATTAAAAGAAGCTTGGAAGCAGGAGTGGCATCCACATCTAAAATAGCTTGCCTCTGGAAACTCTATGAACGTGGGGAAACAATGAAAGTTATACAAGTGTTCAGGTCTTGCATTCACAGGGTTACTATGAGTTGTCTACAACTCAATGGCACTTAACAACAACAACAATACCATTATTTATAATATTCTATGAAACCTCACCGTGCTCTCTCTTTAGCTTCTCCTTACCTCTCTATATTACTTGTTTAGAAAGTCAAACACTCTCTGACTGTAGAAGTATACTGCTTGGCAGTTTCCTGCTAAACTCTTCTAGTCCAAAGAACCACATGAAAAGTGAACCACCTTCCCCTGCTGCTACGGACAGAGTCTTTCCAGTATTTATTTCAGGAATAGTGTATCACTTGAGATTATAGCTTTACACAAGAAGTTTGAGATTAGTTCTCTATGCATTTGAAAGTTCTTTAGAGAATTGCACTTTAGAATTTTTTTTTTCTGTGTGTGTCTAAAACACAGACTCAAGTTGTTAAGATCTCAATTTCTTTTCAATAGCCTGTCGGGATGCTGATAACAGCCCCATCTCACAGTTCTGCTGTTGCATATTCTCTTTGCATCTTTTTAGGGTGACTTAACTCTCTGTTTCCAAATATTCCTTAGAATATTTGGTGACATAGCACAGTATGTATCTATTATGTGCTGTGTATTGCATGTTGGGCTAGTTACCAAATGATCAGAAGTTCAAATCCACCAATTGCTCTGCATAAGAATGATGAAGTCTCCTCATGGAACTCAATAAAGGATCACCATGAACTATGTCAACACCTCTCTGCTTTTATTTCACTGAGCATTTACTCATAGGCTGTTTTCACTCTATTAGCAAATTTATTCAGATATTTTTGTAAAATCTAAAATATAACCTTTAGGACATTTTAATCAACAGACCTGTTATATTGGAAATAGGTGGCTCGGCAAAAAGGTTTTAGATTTAATACATGTAAAACATGAATATCTGCCAATAAGCTAATTCTCATCATTTTTATCTGTGTCTCTGCTTACTTTATTGTTTGCCGTCAGTCAGAAGCACTAGCAAGATTTCAGAGGCAATAAATCATACAGGAGGAGATGGTCCATTCTTCTTCTGTGGCGCACGTAGCGAATTCTAATAGCATGCCTTTGGGATTGCAGCACAGATTCTTAGCAATAGACTACCAGAGCTCCATATAATTGTCATTTGTTGTGCCCTACAGAATTGGAACTGACTCATAGCTGAACCCCTGGAGGGTTTTCAGAGGCAGTTAAATGTACAGGAGGAGATTGCACATACTTCTCCCATGGAGCAGCTGGTGGCCTCAAACCATGTGCCTTCAGGATTGCAGTGCAACTTCTTGCCACTAGGCCACCAGAGCTCCACATTAGTTGTTGTTGTTGTTGTTGTTGTTGCTGCTGCTGTTGTTGTTGTTGATGATAATTGCCTTTGAGTCAAACATGACTCATAGCGACCCTGTGAACAAAAGGCCTGAAGCTCCTCAACAGCTATTGACATTTATCAAAGTTCATAGAGTTTCCAGAGGCATGTTGTTTAGGAAGTGGTTGCCTCTCCTGCTTCCAAACCTGTCATAGTATGTTATTATTGCTATGTGCCATTGAGTCACCTGCGACCCATTGCATTACATTAGTAATGATCTAAAAATAATTGTTTTCCTAAATTTGCCAGTAATTAATAGAGATAAAAATATAGATATAAATACTAAGCTTCTGTTTGGAGGCTATCACACTATGCTTCACAGAAGATGTGTCTTGAAAGAAAATGGTAACAGAGTTTAAGAAAGACTCAGATGTAAAAGATGGTTTTGAGTTATGACTGAAAACACTTGATGGCTCAGATATAGACAAGGGATAGAGAAGATTATGGCATCAAGGATAGCTTACAAGTTTCCTTTTTTAATACTGAGATAAAAAAAGACCAAATAAGGAGCAAATGAATAGTAATGATGGACAGATGAGAAGCTTACTTTGTCATAAATTTATACTTAATACCCTACTTGTAAAATTTTATGTCTTTAAAGAAAGGTACTTTGAGGTAAGACACTTCTTTGTGGAAATATATGAGCCAAGAGTAGAGAGTAGCTAGAGATGTCAGGGTTGAAGGGCTAATAAAAAGTTTGTCAGAACCTCCTTCTCCTATAATGTGTTCTGATGAGTTTTGGTGAGGAGTTTCTACCATCAGCAGCTTCTTGTGTTGCTGAAGAAATGATTGTGAAATGATATGTAAGAGTACTCCATTTCCATATCTAGTCCATTGGAACTATTCAATGTCGTTCCAATGTTCTAAACCTTCAAAGCATTGCATTCCTGGAAATAAAATATCTAGTTGCTTGAAATAGTCTAGTCTGGCAGTGGAAAGACATCTCCTTCTCAGTGGTACTCTAGTCATCAACATAGTCATTAGCATTTTAATTTAACTATGGATATTCACTGTATGAACTAAATGGAGTACATTTTTCAAGGGGTTTACTGGAAGGTCCGGCGGAGATGAAGGGTTGAGAGATAGCCTAAAGCATTTCCTGTCCAATGCTGTGCATGTCCTTAGTAAAAGGAGCGATTCCATTGCCAGACAAATATGTGTGAGAGACTAATGAGCCACGTTATCAGATCTAATTAACTACTTAAGTGACAGCATGAAGGAAGTGTAGATGACATTCTCCTCTTCCTTTACCTGCAAACATAAATCCACATGCAGGTGAATTCTCTGTCAATATTCTTAAGAAAACAAGCCTAGATTTTAACCATGTCAAATATTAGAACTGGATTCTTCCGTGGTGGATTGCTTTAAAGAAATAATTTGATTGTTATTTAGGTGAAGTCATATTGTTAATTTGGAAGCAGGAGTGGTATCCACTTCCTAAACAACATGCTTCCAGAAACTCTATGAACTTTGATAAATGTCTATAGTTGTAGAGGGGCTTCAGGCCTTTTGTTCAGAGAGTTGCTGTGAGTCATGCTCGATTCGGAGGCAATCATCATCAACAACAACATATTGTTAATAGACCATTCATTCATGTGTATTTTGTTCTATACCATTGATTGCAACTACCTGTGTCTAATAGTCCATTCATTCTATATTGTCTGTCCCTTAATCCATATTGTTCATGTTGTAGTTGTTGTTACATGCTGCCAACTCGAGTATAACTCATAGCAACCCTATGAACAATAGACCTGAAACCTGTCTTTTTTCAATTTTTACTTTTATTATTTTGTATGTGTATGGTCAAATCAGATCTGACTGGTACAGGAAGAGATTGTTCCTCCTTCTCCAGCAGAGCATCTGGTGGGTTTGAACCACGTACCTCTGGAACTGCAGTGCAGCTTCTTGCCACTAGGCCACCTGAGCTCCCTAAAACGAAATCTGTCTTATCCTGTGCCATCCTTATCCTCTCTGATACTCCTGAGCCCATTCCTCTAGTCACTTTGTCAATTCATCTCATTGTTGGTCTTCCTTTCTTTTGCTGCCTCTACAATTTTCCAAGCTTGATATCCCTTACCAAGGAATAGCCTCTTTAAGCAACATGTCCAAAACATGAGATATGAGTCTTCACCATCTTTGCCTCCCAGGAGCACTCCAGCTTCCCATTTTTAAGATATATCTGTTTGTTCTTTTGGCAGTCCATGGCATATTCAGTTCTCTTCTCCAGTATCACAGCTTAAAGGCATCAACTCTTCTTCTGTAATCTTTGTTCACTGTCCAGCTCTCAGATGCATACCAAGTGACTGAAAAGACAATGGCTTGAACCAAGTGTACCTTAGTCTTCAAACTAACATCATTGCTCTTCAGAATTTTGGTGAGTCTTTGACAGGAGACATGCTCAATGCAATATGTTTCTTGATCTCTTGACTGCTGATACCAAAAGTGTTGATTGTGGATCCAAGTAAGATGAAGTCATTGACAGTTTCAATATTTTTCCATCTACCATGACGTTAGGGAGCTCTGGTGGCCTAGTGTCAAGAAATGGCACTGCAATCCCAAAGGCACATGGTTTGAGATCACCAGCTGCTCTACTGGAGGAGGATGGGCAATCTCCTCCCATGTGATTACCTGCCTCTGAAAACCTACCCTATGGGGTGGTTCTGACTCTAGTATAAACAACAACCACCATTATGTTGCCTAGTGGTAAAGATTTTTATTTTCTTGATGTTGAGATGTTATCCATATCGAAGGCTATAGTCCTTGGTCTTCTGCAGCAATGCTTCAGGCCCTCCTCACCTTCAATTAGCAAGGTTCTGTGCAATCTGCATAATGCAGGTTGTTGATAAGTCTTCTTCCAAACATGATGTCACGTTCTTCCTCCTAGAGTAAAACTTCACAAATTATGTGCTCCGCATACAGATTTAGCAGGTATGGAGAAAAGATATATCCTCCCTGATGCACACCCTTCCTGATTTTAACCATGCAACGTTCCCTTGTTCCATTTGGATAACAACTTCTTGGTCTGAGTATAGATTTCATATGGGCACAATTAAGTGTTCTGAGATTCCCATTCTTCTCAGTGTTAGCCATAGTTTGTTGTGATCCACACAAATGTCTTTGCGTAGTCAATAAACAGACATTCTTCTGTTATTCTTTTCTTTCAGCCAGGATCTATCTGACGTCAGCTATGACAATCTCTGGTGCATGGCCTCATATAAATGCAGCTTGAACTTCTGGTAGCTCCCTATCAATGTACTTTTCAACCCATTTTTGCGTCCTCTTCAGCAATATTTTACTTGTATTTAGTAATAGTGATGATATTGTTCAATAATTTTCACATTCTTTGGGAATGGGAACAAATATGAATCTCTCCCAGTTAGTTGGCCAGGTGAACTCTTAACCAATATAATGAATATTTATCATTTATTAATTAATTTTTTGTCCTCCTTTCCCCTCTCTGGTAACTTACCATGCTAGTATGATTGTGTGTATGTGTAACTCTTCTTCTTTTTAACTTAATTTATTTCACTTTAAATGTTCTTCTGAACAAAAGAGGTAGATATATTTCCACATATGGAAAATGTATGTTACAGACAGAAATCAAAACAAGGAAAGGCCCAATGTTCTTATTGTTACATGCCATTGTGTAAAGTAGGGACTCATAGCAACCCTATCAACAGTAGATCTGAACCCTGTCGTATCCTGTGCCATCTTCATCATTTCTGACATACTTGAGACCATTGCTGCAGTCACAGTGACAACTCACCTATTTGAGGGTTTCTTCTCTTTCACCTACACTCCACCTTTCCAAGAATGATGTCCTTTTTCAAGGAATAGCCTCTCATAAACAATATGTCCAAAGTATGTGAGATGAAGTCGTGTCATCTGCCTTCAAGGAGCATTCTGGATGCACTTCCTCCATATCTGTTTGTTCTTTTGGCAGTCCATGGGATATTCAGTATTTTCTCTGACACGACAGCTCTTTAAAACATTCTTCAGCTTCTTAAAATAGTAATTCTATGCATTATTCGTTATTGCATCACTGACTCATTTCACTCAACACAATGTCTTCTAGATTTGCTTATTATACAATGTTTAATGGATTTTTCATAGCTTTTGAATGTAGCATATTGTTGTTAGGTGCCAGCTGTCAACCACAACTCATAGTGACATGATGAACAGCAGGCCTGAAATCTGCCCTATCCTGTACCATCCTCATCAACTTTGATATACCACAGTCCATTCCAACAGCCACTGTGTCAATCCAGCTCGTTGAGGGCCTTCCTCTCTTTCACTGACTCTCCTCCCTTCCAAGGATGATTACTTTTTCCAAGAACCGAACACCCTTCCTAACACCATGCCCCATAGTATGTGAGATGAAGTTTCTCATTCCGGAAATAACAGGGTACACTGTTACTCCCATTGTTTCTCTACTGGGTCAAGGAAATTACAGGTCAGGAATCTCAACTCCAAGGACACGCCATTGAATGGCTCTTTTTTCTGGGATGGTTCTGCTCTGGGATAACTCATTGTAAAACTGGCAGGATGACTTATCTCTACATTAACATTCTATACAGCTTATTTTCATGGTCCCGTCCCACAGATGCCCTTATGCTTTCATTAAATTGTTAGTAAATTATTCAGTCCTCTTGATGGGCCACAAACAGTTCACATTTGCAAAAGAGCCCTAGTGGCTTAGTGCAAAATCCTACGGTTGTCAGTTTGAAACCTGGTGGAGGATTGCTATGAGTTGGAAACAATTTGCTAACAGTGAATTTGAAATTTGTGTTTACTCAGTTGCACAGTGAAAGTCACAAAGGCAATGATTAGAGGAGTCAGACAAAATCATTACCAGTTTCCCGGTCTCCTCATTGAATGCCATGTTGCAAACATCCCCAAAAGCAGCTAATTCTGAGCACCACTAAGTTAGCTAAGCCTTACCTTGACCTAAGGTTATTATCTCTGTTTTTTTTCTACAATTATATTTTATTAATTTTCATAAACATTTACAGAGATTTTCGGTTTTTGTCCAAATGCCACAGTGCTTGTCAAAGCCAGTTCTGATTAATCTTCTTTGTCAGTGTGTCCTTTGCCATTCCCTATCACTCCTCCCTGAGAGAGACTTCACCCTGAGTCATAAGGAAAAGGGGATGGCGTATTCTCTTAGCTACTTCCTGCTGAAAAGGGATGCTGTGGGTTTCAGGGTGAAGATCTTCTCTCACTACTCTAAAGGGCCCCTTTGGCAGTAGGAAACGCATAGACTATTATGGAGATTGATTTTGGAATTTAGATGCACTCTTATTGATTGTGCTTGGCCGTACATGTTCATATCCTTGAAGATGTATCATGGGGGTGTTGCAACCTAGAAGACACAAATTTGACTAACAAGTTATAAGTACATGAGTCAAAAATTATGGAAAAGTAAAAGAAAAGATTCTTTCATTGTTTTACAAACCCTCCCCCAGGTCCCCTCCACCATGTAGCCCTCGCTCTAGTCTCCTGTGATGACAGAAATACCTAGTTATACATCTCTTTTAAACAGTTTTCTCCCTCCTCTGTTTCAGTGCAGTATACATTATTGAACCCATCTTACTCAGTCTCTCCCCAACCCCAAGGACAGTCCCATTCTACAACAGTGGCATCATGTAATATTTGTCCTTTTGTGACTGGGATATTTCACTCAGCATAATGTTCTCCAGAGTCAACCATTTTGAATAATATTGCATGAGTTCCTTGTTTTTTAATGCAGCATAGTATTCCATTGTGCGAATATACCACAGCTTCTCTAGCCATTCGTTTGTTGATGGGCACTTGGGTTGTTTCCAACTCCTTGCTATTGTGAACAAAGCTGCAATAAACATGGGTGTGCAATTATAGAAAAAAAAACACATGGGTGTGCATTATCTCTGTTTTCTATCAACGACCTTAAAATATGTTCTTCCTTTCTTACATTTCTTATGCTGGCAGCCTGGGGACTTACGGTGTCACGTGACTCTACTTCCCTTCCATTCACTGTCTCATGTTTTCATTATTAACTATATGGTTTGATTATTAACTACCAAGTACAATTCCTGGAAGCAAGAGTGGCATCCACTTCCTAAACAGCATGCCTCTGGAAACTCTATGAACTTTGATAAATGTTGATAGTTATAGAAAGGCTTCAAGCCTTTTGTTCGTAAAGTCACTATGAGTTGTGCTCAACTCAAAGGCAATCAACTACAACATAACAGTTTCAACTCAATGGTACATAAGAACAAATAACAAATGTGAGCCTAAGATCATGTATTCTAGGCCTTTATGTCCCACATCGTTATGGGGCCTATTGCAAACTTAAGAATAAATCCAGACAGCCACCTCTGGATGCAGCACTGTTAATTTTATTATGTAAGTTCCCCTAAAGCAATTATTTATTGATATCTATTTGAGGTCTTCCAGCCTAACTCTTGGTCAATTCTTTTGGTCTTTCTCTGAACACTTATAATGAGGGAATTTGTGTCCCGGATGAATCCCAACATCCACGAAAGGTGAGAATCTTAGCACAGAACCACCACTGCTCCCCAGGATTAATGGAGATAACAAAACTAAGATCATAATCTTTCGGCCAGGCTACCATTTTAGATTTCTTTTGAAAGTGACAGCTGAATCTACATTAAACCTTAGTCATTCCATTTTCATTTACTAAAGTAGTATTTATCTTCCATTTAAAGTCATGAGTAGCCTGACCTCTTCTCCTTCAGGGATAATGCTTTGAAGCACAAAGATAAGAAAATACAATCAAAGATGATTCTGTCGTTTCAAGTGAATTATGTATGTGTACCTGTAAGCCTCTCCACACACACACCCCTCTAGTACCAAAAAAATTCAATTTAATCATTCTTCTGCAAAACACGAAATCTCTTAACATCAGTGAGAACATCAATGAGGTTACTGAGGATTCTGGAAGGAAAACCATTCCATGTCTGTATAAAATTAAGCAATAGACAAAATGTAGCCTTCCACAGGAAGTAATATGGGAGGCAGCTTTCTGTTAAATGTATAGATCACTTATTAGAGGTGTGACTATAGAGAAGTTACGTAGTCATTCTAGGCCTCATTTGTCTTGGCCAAAAAATGGGGACAAAAATACCTGTCCTCTCTCTCTTTTTGTCCTAAGGGTCAAACATTAGCTATGTGAAAATGCTGTATAACACTTCCAGGGATTGGAAAGACTTGTGATTGAATTCTTTTCTTATGATGAGGGGAAACTACTTTTTCTTTCCCAGGCAGCTTTATTCCTCTTCTGCTTAGTTTCCTTATGGAGTGAGTAGGGAGTGTTTGAGTTGGGCCTGAAATAGAGCTTACATTGTCTATTACTATAAATGTTTGTCACCAGGAAAACATTTTCAAAGCATACTCCTCTTTTGCATAATAATTGCTCTTGTTGTTAGTTGTTGTGGAGTACATTCCAACTCCTGGTAACTTTACTTAAGTTTGTTTGAAAGATGATATTAGAAAAATCACTAAATAATTTCAAAATTAGTTCCATTTAATTGCAGCTCCATTTATTTACCAATGTTAATCTATTTGGACACTTGAAAAAAGAATATGCAGTAAGACAAGTATGGGGCTTTTTTTCTTAGAAAAGCAGATCAAATGAGAGAAAGCAAGAAACTTTGAAAAACAAAACAAAATTGCACAACCTACTTTTCATGAAATGGTTCAAATAAGAAGCAAATCGCTGTTGCTCTCATTTAAATAGCTCAGCAATATCTAAAAGGAAAGAGTCATATGCTTGTTTTTGTACCACTTATCTCAGATTTCCCTTTCAGGAACACTTTTGAAAATAGAAATAATGTCAGTGATAGCTTCATCTCATGTTCTGGAAAAATAGAGCAGAAAATTACCCACCACCGATGCATTGGATACAGAACTGCCTAAATTATTCAAACAAACCATCACACCTATATTTTCACTGGCTTTTGAATGATTCTCTTTGATATGAATTAGTACTCTATAGTGAGCACTCAGCTCTAATCCCCACTGCCCTTCATTTATCTGAATTTTCGACTTTACAGTTCTGTTTATCTATCACAGAATTGTCAAAGCCCTAGTTAATCTGTTAGCTACCATGTGGAAAGGCTTATGTCGACTGTTTTCAATGGACTTACCTAGCAAAGGGATTTAGTGTCTTTCATTCATTCAATAATTTGGAAACACTGGACAATCCCTTGGATGGTAAGATTATGCTAAACACGAGGTGGGGGATGGGAAGAGATAAAACCGTAACAGTTATCTCACTCAGGAGTGTCACAACCTAGCTTATGTAAAAAAAAAAATTACTATATACATATAGAGAACCAGTGATAGCTAGCTAGACAGATAGATAGACAGAAAGAGATAAAGAGACAGACAAATACATAGATAAGGATGGATGGATGGATGGATGGATGGATGGATGGATGGATGGTTATATAGATAAATGATAGATGATAGATAGATAGATAGATAGATAGATAGATAGATAGATAGATAGATAATGGATGAATAGATGGATGAAGGATGGATGGATGGATGTAGATAGATAGATAGATAGATAATGGATGGATGAATAGATAGATAGATAATAGATAATGGATGGATTGATGGATGGATGGATGGATGATTCATTTATAGATGATAGCTAGATAGATAGATAAGATAAGGGCTACAGAGAGTCTTTAACTTTTTGTAGTTAAAATACTCGGCTGTTAAGCAAGAAAAGCCAGCGGCTTTGAGATCTACTTCTGAAAAATTGCCCATTGAAAATCCCATGGAGCACAATGCTACTTTGATGAACATGGAGTTGTCATGAGTCAGAATCGATGAAGGGCACTTGGGTTTTATTTACCATTATTTTGGTTATATAATGTTTCTGTAACAGAAAGTAAGGAAAACCATTAGGGAGCTCTGGTAGCTTAGTTGTAAGGAGTTGCTGTTCAAAGGCATGATGTTCAAGTCTGTCAGTTACTCTACGAAAAGATACGCAATCTGAAAACTCACCAGGGGGTCAGCTATGGGTAGGTTCTGACTCAACGTAACATAAAGAAAGACCACAATAAATGGTTTTAACCAACAGACATTTACTCTCACAGGTTGTTGTTGCTGCTGTTGTATGCCACTGAGTGGGAACCAAGCCATAGTACATCACACAGGAGATTACCTAGCTACCTGCAGGGTAACTGGTAGATTTGAACCATGTGCCTTTGAGTTTGCAGCACAGCTGCATCCAGAGTGCCAACGATAGGGAAAGACTTTCTGTGTCCTTGTCTCCTTTTAGCACCTTGTGACACCTACATGCCCAGGGTTACTTGGAGAGCTTCCTATGTCTTGTCCTTGCTAACATAATGGCCTTGGATCTGATCCTGACTCTTCCTGCTTGGTTCACTGAAGCACCTGCTTAATTCTCTCTCCTTTTATCTCTTGTACGACAAACTGCATAGTGGGCTAAAGCCCAAGAAAGTGTCCCTTATGTCAGAACAGGGCTGTGATTTAACGTAAGGTGTTTGCAAGTCTCCTTTTTACAATTTTCAGTCATTTTTACAATTGATAGGCTTATTGGATCATGGGAATCATAACCTAACTTTCACATGGCATCATCTTTTCATCCAAAACACTGAGAATCATGGCCCAATCCAGAAAATACAAGTTTTAAAAGAACACTTCTCAATCCAATATAGCCATAATTTAGAGGAGCTTGATAATTAGAAGAGCCTAATAGTTGAGAAGGACAAAATTAATTAAGCCAGCTCACAGCTTATTGACCACACTTAGATGAGTTCTCCTCCATGAGCCTCTATTTACTCATTTGTTTTTAAATTATGGATACTATCAAAAGATATTTACAAAGATTGAAGCAGTTATATTTCTGATACCTGATGTCATGCCCAAAGAACATGACAATCTAAGGAAAGGTAGGTTTATGCCTCTATGTCCTAACTCACCAGAGAGTGCACACACTGATGAAAATATACAAAGACCAGAGGAGAACAAATAGAGTGTGTTAGTTATTTAAGCAGAATAGAGAAAGAAAAGGCCATTTACCATGACTCACATTCGGCAGAAATTCAAAGGCAGGCTTTTGTTTTCATAGTCACCCACAAGCTGACTCCATGCACTAAGAAAGACCACCCCATGTTCCATAGGGCTTTTAAGCCTTGCCTTCCAAGGTGCCTCCAGGCAGGTTCCAATGTCAACCTTTTGGCTTAACCGTACGTATTCATATGGACTTCTCAAAGGCAGGTAGGAAGTGTAAAAGCTTTAAAGTAGATGAAAGGAAAGCTTCAGTTACACTCCTATTGGAGGTAGTTGCTAATAAGAAGGTGAATGCAGGCTAGCTGAAAGTAGAGTAGTCTATGTGCTCTGTTTGGGAAAAATAGACATCATCCCCCAGTTGAGTTAGAAGCAGAAGTAGATACTAGGAAATCTACATGTTCTTGATCAAATCTTGGCTAATTGTTATAGAGGTGGTTATTAGGTTTCCTGGACTGGTTGTTGAAGATATTGTGGGCCAGAATTCTATTTTTACATTGTGGTCCAGCCATTGTCTATTAGTATATTCAGAAATTCATATAACAGGGCAATTGGTTTCTACAGCACAGATATCAGAAGCTATGGTGTTACTTTAACCCTCATGACCCAAAAGTGTAGCATACTATTTGCATGTAATTTTTTTTTTCTTTCATGAAGGGAGGGCCACTTGTAGGCACCACTTTGGAGTCAGCATAGGCACTCACCTCCCATGCTATTAACCGCCTCTGAAAACCTACTGGAGGGTCAGCTACAGGTCGGTTCTGACTCAAAGGTATACAACAACAACACAGGTAGACATGAATCTGGGACAGCTGGAGAGAGTCTTGTATATAGCCGAGAGATGTGGAGTGAAAAGATAGCCAGCTATGAGAAACAGGGACATCCACATTTTCATCATAGTGCAGGGCTTTTCCCAAGCTGCCTGCCCATGGTTGGAGTTGTCTTCTCCAGCATTCACTGGGAAGTGATCTCCCTAGAGCTGTCCTCTCTGATCTTATTCTTCTCTAAGTCATATATTGTTTCATGCTAATAATCTACAACCCTATTTCATGAAGCGTTTGCAATAAATTCAATCTTTTGGGGCAAGTATCATTTTCTAATATTAACTCTCTCCTTTTATTAATACTTGTTCCCTGGTATTGAGAAATGTGAACAGTAAGTGCCCTTTTCACTGGTTTCACTCATCTGTTAAGTATCTAGGGGCTAGTACTTCAATCAATACAAGCAATCTTTCAGAATTAAATTGCCCTCTGTTAGGGAGCCAGAGGAAATATCTTCAGATGATTAAATACTTTGTGTTTTTCTCCATTTCCTTCATACCATTCTTCTGGAACAAATGCTTATTTGGGGGCTAATTTAAATACCACATAAGAATGTTTGTAACTATCTTCAGTCAATATAAAATCATAGGTATTCCAGGGAAAGTGGGCAATTTTTTATTTCTAGAAACATTATTACTTTTTGGAACGTTTCTTTAATATTGGTAAAGCAAATCATACTAAATGTGTAGGAGACCTAGGCTTTAAATAACATCTGTGATGACTGATTAGTTAAGGGAAGTGTAAGTCTCTGCTGAAAACTCCGCTCATTGCTTATCTAGAGAAAGAAGAATACTCTCAGTATCAGGTAGACTATCTAACACTAATCCTGCTCACCCCCATTCCCACCAGAGCTGGCATTTGATTTCCCTACCTGTGGTGATCAGGAACAGAACATTACTGTCATTGTGGGAGTGTATCATAGTGTTTGGGTAGAAAGAAAACAGAATTATTATGATAATCTGAGCTCCGTGATCCTGGAAAACAGCAACAACTGAAAAAATACCCCATCATTTTATGTATTGGGAAATAGTTTAGTAAAAAGAACCCTACTCTTTCCTATGTGCCATAGATAAAGTTCATTGATACTATTTTGAATGTCCATAGCAAGGTCAGAATATCTGGAAAATTCACATTTGTTGAAGAAGAAAAAGACAAAACCAACCCCAAAACCAAATACAACCTGAGCATCCTCGGAGCTTTCCCTTTATATCGTCTTAAAGATCTCACCCCTCTGCCTGCTTTGGAATATCCGCTAACTGCAAGTGAAGATGACTGACTTCCTTATAAGCTCTACGTAAGCTCACTGTGTGTGTTCTCATTAGAGGGTTCTTTATCTCCGCAACAAATGTTGTTGTTGTTGTTGTTGTTGTTGTTGTTGTTGTTGTTGTTGTTATGTGCCATCAAGTCGTTTGCGACTCATAGCGACCCTATGTACAAGAGCTCTAAATGCTGTTCTATCCTGTGCCAACCTAGCCATCTCAAACACACTTATTCCCACCACTCCAGTCACAGAGTCGATCCATCTCACCAAAGGTCTTCCTCTCCTTCGCTTCCTCTCCACTCTGCCAAACATGATGTCCCTTTCTAAGGACCAGTCCTTTCTTGCAACATGCCCAAAGTATGTCAGATGAAGCTTCAGAATCCTTTACTCCAGGGAACACTCTGGCTTCACCCTCTCCAGGACAAACCTATTTGTTCTCCTAGCAGTCCATGGTATATTCAACACTCTTCTCCAGCACCACAGCTCAAAGGCATCAATCCTCTTTCTATCAGCCCTATTCACTGTCCAACTCTCTGATGCATAGCACATAACTGCGAAGACTATAGCCCGATCAGGCGCACCTTAGTCTCCAGCCTGACATCGTTGCTCTTCAGTACTCTTGAGAGGTCCCTCACAGCCGACTTTCCCAGTGCAATTTGTCTCCTGGTTTCCTGGCTGCTGTTACCAAGAGTGTTGACTGTGGAGCCAAGTAAATGAAAACTGTTAACTATCTCAATCTCCTCACCATCCATGCTGATGCTGCCAGTTGGCCCAGTGGTTAGAATCTTTGTTTTCTTGACGTTTAGCTTCAGTCCATATAGGAGGCTGTAGTCCTTGATCTTCTACAGCAAGCGCCTCAGGTCCTCCTCATTTTCAGCAACAAATGTTAGAGAACTGAAAAGGCACAAAGGGATCAGTAGGTAACCACAGAGGATGTGATTGCTGGGGCAGCTACCATTGATAGGTCTGGGGGAACTAAGATCAGAAATGGGCATTACTAAAACTTAAAAGATTGGAGAAAAGACTCTTCTTGAGACCTTTGATAATTATGTGTCGGAAATTGAGGCATATCATCAACTCGTCCAGGATCACAGAGTCCAGATTGTCATAATAATTGTTTATACACAATAAAATTCTTAATGCTTAATAGTAATGAAATTAGTGCCCCTTGTTGTGTTGTTGTTGTTGTTGTTGTTGTTGTTACGTGCCATTAAGTTGCCTGCAACTCATAGCGATCCCTATGTACAAAAGCTCTGAAAGTTGCCCTGTCCTGAGCCAGACTCACTCAGATACATCTAATCCCATTGCCCCAGCTATCGGGCCAATCCATCTCATCCATGGTCTTCCTCTCCTGCACTGTCTCTCCACCCTTCCAGGCATGATGTCCTTCTCCAAGGAATGGTCCCTCCTGGCCATGTGCCCAAAGTATGCGAGATGAAGGGAGCTTCAGAATCCTAGCCTCCAAGGACAAACTTGATTTTACCTTCTCCAAGACAGACCTATTTGTCTTCTGGTGATCCATGGTAGGTATTATACCCTTCTCCAGTATCACAACTCAAAGACATCAATTTTTCTTCTGTCATCTTCCGTCATTGTCCAGACCTCTGAGGCACAGCATGTAATTGTGAAGATCATGGCCTGAGTACGTATTCTATAATGGGCCATATAATACCTAAAACGTATAGTGGCAGCTCAAAGTATGGCTCAAAAACTCCTGGGATCCTCAAGACTCCCTTGGGGGCTCTGCAAAGTCTAAAGCAATTTTGTACAAGTGCTAAGAAGTTCTTTTTCTTTCCAACATGTTGACATGCAAAATTTATAGTTATGATATTAAATCAATCATGGCTAAAACTGCTGGCCCTAACACAAACCAAGATAATGTCATCAAAATAAAAACGTAAAAATAGTAATTTTATTCATTTTTAGAGAGAAAACATAGCAAGTTTTACTTAAGAACGTCTTTACAGATGCTCTGCTGGAAAAGGAAGGACACTCTCCTCCTGTATCTGTCAGATCCAATTTGATGGTACACATAAAAAATAATAAAATAAAATAAAAAATTTAAAAAAGAATGTCTTTAATAAATCAGTAAAATTAATCATTTTATTACATTTTACATCATGAGTACTCATCTTGCTAATGTTGTGTATGATAAAACAAGAGATACATTTAAAGTATGTCTGTTGCAGACTGAATTTTGATGGTTGTCTCAAGGAAAAGCATGTGTGAGATTACTTGAGCTGCAGTCTGATCTTGTGGTTTCTTTTTTTTTCATGAAACACCATTTGTAATTGAATAGACAGCTGGCAGACAAACGATGGTTGTCAGACTCTGGTATTTGACAGATATTTTCTTGAAAATGAACAAAGCAAACATGCCACTTCAAGAAAAATAACTAACAATATTTGTGGTCACTGATAACATTTGAACTTTCAAGTGAAGGATAGAATTTTGAAAAACTTGTATCTACCACCATAAGCTTGACAGCTTTTCAATATGTTAGGATTTTTTTTCTATCAGATCTAGGTAACTCTAACAAATGTTTATTTTTCAATATATATATTCTATAGTAAAACCATCAACATTTGGAAGACTCTCATAACTCAATACACTAATATTTCCAAATAACTTTCATACAGTAGCTACATGAGCGAAAGATCTGCTCAAAGTGCAAACTAGATGAATAGACTTCAATGCTATAAAGTACAAAATGTTCAAGTTTTGATCTAAGATTCTAGACTGACACCATTTAGACTTCACCATTTATTGAGTCTGAGTGAACTACTGAAAAAAACTATTCACAATTATCTGAAAAAATCTGCAAGAATATCCTTCTCTGTGCAGGCCACATTTTCTCCATGTACTTTAAACAAATGGATTGCAACAGAGCAAATGTAGAGGCATCTATGTAAATCCATAGTTTTCTTTTATAATACAAAAAGTTGATATGATTATACCAGTTTGAAGATTAAAGTGAGTGAGCCACAGGGCTTTTTTTAAATTACTCGCTATAAATCTGAGAGTTGGATAATGAATAAAGCTGACAGAAGAAGAATTGATGACTTTGAATTGTGTTAGAGAAGAGCATTAAATATCCCATGGACTGCCAAGAAAATTAACATATCTTTATGCTTTATATCCCATTAAAATGGCTTAAGTAGGGGAAAGATTAAAAAAAAAGTTTATATGAGTTGGGAACAACCTCAAGGCATCTAACAGTAACAATAAAGGAGTCTTGAGTCAAAAACTTTGAAAGATGCAAAGAAATAGAAAAGTATGATACATACTTTCAAATCTGTTATCTGAGTTTGAATGATGTAAGTGGTTTGTCATATGCCCTACTCAGTGGCTCTGTGGATGAAAGGCCTAGAAAAAGCTTCTTTTTTTAGTATTTTTTTTTATTTTATTTCATTATTTTTTGTGTGTACCGTCAAATCAGATCTGACTGATACAGGAGGAGATTGTTCCTCCTCCAGCAGAGCATCTGGTGGATTTGAACTGTGTACCTCTGAGATTGCAGTGCAGCTTCTTGCCACTAGGCCTAGAAAAAGCTTCTTAAAAGATCATAGTCAAAGGGAGCTCTGGTGGCCTAATGGCAAGAAGCTACACTGCAGTCCCAGAGGCGCATGGTTCAAGTCCACCAGATGCTCTGCTGGAGAAGGAGGGGCAATCTCCTCCTGTACCAGTCAGATACAATTTGACAGTACACACAGAAAAAAAAAACCCCACAATAAAATAAAATAAAGAGGAGAAATAAAATAAAGAGGGTGGAAGAAAAGTGCAACAGTGAATGAATGGGAATCCAAAGTCTCTGTAAATTTTTATTAAAATGAATAATAAATTTTAAAAAAAAAAGAAGGAAAAGATCATAGTCAACAAAACCCTGTGAAACCACTCTTCCATGTACAGCTAGGGGTCATTATAAGTCAGAATCAACTCAACAGAAAAGGTCTGATTTTTTTGGGGGTCCTTTTTCACTCACTCTTAAAAATTTTTAAATTAAAAAATATAATTTTTTTATATTTTCAAATGAAATGGATGATATTTGTGAAGGAAATTTTATTACTATAGTAATAAAATGGCTTTGTTTCGCCAGCATTAATGGTACACCTAGCATAGACACACAGTCCCCAATACCAGGAGGAAGCCAGTGCCTTGCTCACGCCACTGTTCTCATTCACAAAAAAAAGTGATCAACAGAATATGGAAAATATAGAACAATATCACTAATACCACTTGCAAGTAAAACCTTAATGAAGATTAATCTGAAAATGGCTAGAGCAATACATCAACAGAGAATTACCAGAAATTCAAGGTGAATTTAGAAGAGATTGTAGTACCAGGAATATCACTGCTAATGTCAGATCTTGACTGAAAGCAGAGAACACCAGAAGAATGTCTATTTACGATTTATCAGCTGTTTAAATGTATATGACTATGTGGATCATATAACAAATTAAGGCTAACTTTAAAAAGAATTGAAATCCCAAAACACGTAATGCACTCATTTGAAACCTATGTTTAGACCAAGAAGCTGTTGTCCAGAGCAAAGGAATGCTGCATGGTGTAAAATAAAGCAAGCTGTGCAGCAGAGCTGTATATTTCCTCCGTATCTATTCAATCTCAATGTCAAGCAAATCAGTCAACAAGCTGGGCTTTCTAAAGAAGAATGTGGCACTAGGATAAGAAAATCCATCAACAATCTATATTATACAGATAACAAAAACTTGTTTGCCAAAAGTGAAAAGGACTTGAAATACTTGTAGAAGAGCAAAAGACTATAACCAATGGAATACTATGCAGCCCTGAAAAACAAAGAACTCAGTAAATATTAGACAAAATGGGTGACCTTGAAGGACATTATGCTTAGTGAGATAGCTCAATCACAAAAGGACAAATACTGCATAATGCCACTGTTATAAAGCGAGACTGACATGGGAATTGGGGGGAAATTAAAAAAAATAGAGGATAAATAATGAACACTGCTTTGGAACAGATAAGGGAAAGAACTGTTTAAAAGGAAAATATGATGAGGCATTATTTGCATGGCAACAGTCCAGTATAAGAGGTGCACAGCAAAACGGACCTGGGAGGGAGAAAATTGTACAACAGTGAAGGAACTTTTTTAAGAGAAAAGAAAACTGGGGAGGGGAGGAGGTATGGAGATAAATGTGCAAGAATGAATGACTGGAAATCCAAGTTTTCTGTAACTGTTGTTCAAATCATAATAAAAAATTATTTCTATTTTAAAAAATGATGTAGGAAATGTACACTCACTCTTCACTTATGAAGAAGCTTGAGCTCCAATGACCAAGCCATTTGGCAAAAATCATTATTATGCACAGAAGATGGCTACACCACATCCCAAAAAGGTGGCTATTATCACTTGACGGCCAAATCATGTTCCATGACTGCCGAATGACATACTTGCATACCTATCAAACCACTGAGATTGTGGCCCAACCAGAACCTTCACCATCACAACCAGGCTTGCCTTCAATTTGCCCTTTGTCATCTGTCACTATCACACTTATGTCATTAATATGCACAATATCTAGATAGCAAATTTTTTTTGCTATAGTTGTAAATGTGAAATATCAGATAATGAGATAGTAACAAAGCAAAAAGTAGGTAGAAAACTTTGGAGAAAGACCAGTTACACAGAACCTGACAATGAGGGTTATTATTAAAAAATAAAAATATTAGCTTTTGGGATGATTAACATTCAACTATGTTCACCTCTCTTCTCTCACTTGAGATAAATTTTTAATGTATTAAATTTGCATAATTCATCATTCCCAACTTATATGTTTTTTTTTCCTGACAGCTAGCTAACTAAAGATTGCAGAGGGGAAAGGAAAAAAAAAAAGATTGCAGAGGAGACTTATATGTTTTTTTTGTCCTGACAGCTAGCTAACTAAAGATTGCAGAGGGGAAAGGAAAAAAAAAAGATTGCAGAGGAGACTGAAGTGCTGTGTTGGAATGTGTTCTGTCCAAACAATAAGCCACTTTTATACCCCCTGGACAATACATCTTTGTTTCTAGCTGGGAAGGAGTAGAGTGGTCGAACTTAGCCATTCTCCTCCCCAGCAAGGCAACTTGGCCCCTCACAAAGACAATACTTCGAAGTTCATGTTGAGATTTTACTCCCTCTTCCAGACATTTTGGGGGGTGGGGGGGTGGGAAATGATAGACTGGGACTCTTCAGAAATTCTGTTTCTGGAAAATGTCTTTCCCTTACTCCATCCTTACTTTGTAACCTGGCTTATAATGGGCCCTCCATTTTTGTAGCACACTTTTCAAAAACAAATATAACCTGGTCTAATCTTTCTAGGGCCTGGATCTGCTTACACAGCAGGAAGAACAAAGCCACCAACTTTTACATAGCCAAGCTAATCATGGCAGTGTGTTCAAATAACTTGAGTTTTAAGTTTTTTTTCCCTTGGCAGAGTAATATCAAGTCAAAATGGGACAAGATATTTAATATTTAACACTAAGCTTTAAAAAAAATCCTGCTATCGGGGAGCTCTGGTGGCCTAGTGGCAAGGAGCTGCAACTACAATCCCAGAGGCACACGGTTCGAATCCACCAGATGCTCTGCCGGGAAAAGGAGGGCCAATCTCCTCCTGTACCAGTCAGATCTGATTTGACAGTACACTCACACAAAAATAAAAAAATAAAAATAAAATAAAAATAAAAAAATCCTG
>NW_006399764.1:755213-764474 GCF_000299155.1 Elephantulus edwardii | reverse complement strand
ATTCTACAACAGTGGCACCATGCAGTATTTGTCCCTTTGTGACTGAGATATTTCACTCAGCATAGTGGGGGGTAGGGGGAAAGGGATGGGGGAATTGCATACTAATGAAGGAATTTTTTTTTTCAGAGAGGGGAGCAAACTGGTGGGGAGGGGTGGGCAGGGAGAAAAATGCAGCAATGAATGAATGGAAATCCAAAACCTCTGTAAATGTTTATTAAAATTAATTTTAAAAAAGAAGAAAAAATTTGTTCCTCACATTGTCTTGTCTATCTAGAAGTCAGAATTAGTCAGATGTTGGTTTTCTTGGACACAGCGTCCAATTATCCAATCCTCTTATTTCTAATCAGTCACCATTTTGTTGTTTGACTCTACTTTCTTAACAATTCCCTAAACATTCTTTTCCAAAACCCTTTATTGAGGTTTTCAGTAAGGGAAAAATCATTTTTCATGTTCAAGAGCACTTTTCATTTCCTTTGATCGATCATTTATGTGGCACTGTATTTTTTTTTATTAAAAAGTGTCTTATCTCACTTAGGATAATAATAATAGACAGTTTGCTTTTTGAAAGTTTTCCCTCCCTGCTGTATTCTGTGTTGCCTGAATCCACACCCTATTCCATTTTTAAGTCTCTTAGGTGGGAGACTCTCCTTAAGTGTCTTAGGGGTACTATTGGCTTTATGTACCCATTTAAGAGCATTCACTCAATCACTCTCATTGACCTCATGCAAGAATCAACTCATAACTGACCCTTCAGTGGGTTTTCAGAGACTATAGATGGCACTGAAGGAGATTTTCCATTTTTCTTCTGCAAAAATAACAGGTGGATTCAAACCATCTGCCTTTGAGTTGGCAAGTTTCTCTGGGAAAAGTGGTTTGAGGATAAGCAGCTTTTTGTTGAAGAGATGTCAAATATTAATACCCAGGGCAGAGGTTCATTTGGAGCTCTTAGCCTTCTTCTGTATTAACTACGGAGCACAACTGGAATTTCTGAGACAAAGTGTTAAAATTACGGCTGACAGATGGCAGGAATTCAAGTCGAATATTCTACCAGCAAACTTTACTTAATCATTGCACCTTGGCGCATCCTCGGCTATCCCCCAGTCCTGAGCTCAGGGTCTCCTAAGTTTGGTTTCGTCAAGTTTCAGAATCTTTGAAGAAGGAATGGGTATATGGGGTGGGCATTCGGACAAAGAGGAGGGTAATGTGGCTGCTTGAGGTTCAGGCAGAAAATCCAGAAGAGGATATGAATATAATTGCACAAACTTTGAGCTACTCTTTCAGTTCCAGATTTATGTCTTACCCATGTTCTTGCCTTATCTGGCTCCTGCAAGTGTAAAATCTTCTGGGGTTTACAGAGTAAATAGGCTTGCTCCGCCGGTCTGTTCTTGCAGCAGCTAAGGCAGTAACTCCTCTGCTCTAAATCGCTCCCATTCCTTTATCTGATTTTATCCCCAAAACTGGTGCTATCTCCTGTCATACGCTTCTGTATTATCATCAGTTTTTTTATTAATAATTCCCTTTCAGTGATATTTTGATGGAGAAAGGAGATGAAATATGCATTCTATCAATGCTGTTTAACCAGAATCCAAAATTGTCATCTTAGATATGTGTTAGAGCCAGATTCATTTTCTTATCAACATGTAAAAGCATTTGCTGAAGTTTTTAATGCATTTACAGTTTGGTTTCTGATTATTGAGGTTTTTTTAGTTTAGTTCTTTTGAATGCTAAGTGTCTGAGAGACTGAACTATTATCACGCACAAAAATTGCTCTTATAAGATGATATGTACATTGTGTTGAGAAAATTTGTTCTAAACAGACTCTAGAGGCAGAATTTATTAGGTTTGATGGAGTTTTTGCAAGAGGCACTTATTTGGCTTTTAAATTGAGTTAATCTGGTGACTGTCAGGCAAATATGGCCAGATGATTTCAGTAACATGATTGAGCATGGAGGAGGAAGTTGGTGCCATAAAGGTAGGACTAGCTTTGGAAGCTGGTACCTCTCATACCTTCTCCTCAGAAGGTACACCAGAAAAACAGATTGCAATATGGCTGCCTGGAACTCATCTCCAGATGTGTCAACTACCAGAAAAACTAATTAAAGGCCTGTTCCATAGTAGCACTTATGATTTTTTTTTTTTTTTTTTATTTTGTGTGCGTGTACCATCAAATCAGATCTGACTGGTACGGGAGGATATTGCGCCTCCTTCTCCGGCAGAACATCTGGTGGATTCGAACCGTAGCACTTATGATTTTGACATATTATTTTGCACAGATTTTTTAAAGTCCTGAAAATGGGGCAATTTGAGTCATTTAAGAGTTCCAAAGATGATGGGAGTCAAAGATGGAGTGAATAATTACTACCAAAACGGATCTCGATGGTCAAAGCCTGTGAGAATATCAAGCCAGGCTTGGAAAGCTGAGGTTTAAATTCTGAGACCAAATTCTAATACCAAAGTGGAAATTATGAAAAATCCAAGGCCCAGATGTTCAGACCAGACTAGAAACAGGATCAAAATTAGAAGAGGTAAAAATAAACATGAACTAGGATTTTCACTTGAGTGGAACACAAGCAAATTGATGGTTCCCCAATTGAATGAGGAAAAGCACGTGTACAGGTGGGAGATGCCAGGAACAGCTGCAGAGGAAAGGCTGGGCCTGGCAGTGAGTAAGGTCTTATATTCTACAGGATGGAGAATGCAGAACAGATCTTTGAGAACAAGAAGGGACCCGAAAACCATACAAAAATGAGTGATACTATCCCTGAAACAAAATAGATTTTTCTCCTACTCAAAAAAAAAAACCTTAAATTTGATGAAACGTGACAATGGTCAATTGTAATAATTATAAAAATATAGTTTATAGAAATGATTATATGAAAACTAAGGAGAGGAAAGGGGGAAAAAAACAACCCTTCCTTAGAATACAGCTGGCGCAAACAAAGTCTCTGTCCTTTTTCTTTGTCTCTTCCTGTTTCTAGCTGGCTGGAATGTAGTAGTCATAGATGGAACTGAAGCAGCAATCATAGACCAAGAACTAACCATTAAAAAAAAAAAAGACTACACAGTGGAGAAAAAATATAGAGACATATTATTCTATTGGCTCTTATAAATCATACTGCTTTCTTAATTTCCTTTTCTGTGCTTTCTTTATTGCTATAGAAAAACTCCAACCCCTTTTATTTTTAATATTGATCTTATCCTATCCAGCCACTCTACTAAATTGGACTCCATGTCTAACAGGCTTTTGTTGTTGTTGTTGACTCTTTGGAGTTTTCTGTGTACACTATTATATTGTCTATATATAGCGATGGTTTTACCATCTCTTTGCCAGTTTGGATGGCTCTTACTTCCTTCTCCTGCCTTATTACCCTAGCAAGTATTTACAAAACAATATTGACTAGGAGTGGTGAGAGTGAGCAGCTTTGTCTGGGCTCTGTTTCCAAAGGGAATCCCCTTAGTTTCTCCATTGCAAATGATGTTAGCTCATGGTTTTGCATATCTTCTTTTTACTGTGTTGAGGAAATTCCCTTCTGTATCTCCTTTGTTGAGTGTTTTCATCAGGAAGGAGTGATGGATTTTGTCCAAAGCCTTTTCTGCACCAATTGATAGGATCATGTGGTTCTTGTTCTTTGCCCTTTTAATTTGCCAAATTATATTGATTATTGTTCTTACACTGAGTGTTTTTTCACCTAGGAGAGCTCATCTTCCAGAACTATACAGGACAATATGTGTGATTCATAATTTCCTTTGGCTATTATTTTAAACTAGATTATCAAGCCTTTCTTCTTATTCTATCTAAGTCTCAAAGCTCACAGGGAACTGCCCATGAATGACTCTGCTGGTATTTAAAATACCAATATAGAGCTTCCACCTTCACAGGAACATATGCCACCAGAGGACAGCAGTCTGACAAATCAGTGACTGATTGCATTAAAAAAAAAACAACTTGACAGCTTTTGAGAAAATAGCTACAGTATTCCCAAATTCAAGAAAAGGAAAAGGCAAAACACCCAAGGCCTTTTCAGTCCTGTCAGGCCACAGTTTCAATAATTCATTCTTTTTCCTCTTTACTCTGATTTTGTACAATGTTCTC
This sequence comes from Elephantulus edwardii, assembly GCF_000299155.1. Classification (NCBI taxonomy): domain Eukaryota; kingdom Metazoa; phylum Chordata; class Mammalia; order Macroscelidea; family Macroscelididae; genus Elephantulus; species Elephantulus edwardii. Next base: position 760,381 of record NW_006399764.1, on the reverse strand, counting down.
AGAATTATTAATAGCTGTGTATAGATATTTTCTTGCCATCAAGTTGGAACCAACTCATAGCTTAACCTCCAGTGGGTGTTTTGAGGCTGTGAATTGTGAATGAGAAGATTAGCCATCTTTCTCCTGAAAAGCCACTGGTAGATTCGAACTACCAAAGTAGTGCAGCCTGTGAACTGGCAGTGCAGTACTCTAAACCACCGAGTTCCTGAGAAATCACAAAAAGGACTGCTTCCAATTTTCACAAGACATACAATTAGTGCAAACACTGAGCTAGAAGACAATTCTCCAGTGGTTTTGGGAAAAATGATCACAGGCAACATTCTAATGTGATCTAGACAGGCTCTAAAATCAGAATAGTCAGAAACTCAGACACATGCTGTAAATCATTTCATATACATTCTTGTACAGTTTTCTTTCCTCTGGGGTTTTAACCAGTTTATAGAAACTGAAGTAAAGAAGTCAATTGTTTGGCATGACAGTTTATAAATTAAATGTGGTTCAAAGTAGCACAGTAATTAAACTTCATTCATGCAGATATAATGATGAAGTCAGTAAATAACATATAATTTAATTATATCTCTGGTACAAATGATACGGAAGTTATGCATCATAATAATTGTTTTAAGACATCTCTATCTTTTGTTGAAAGATAACTGAATGGATCATTTGGATTTTAATAAGTTTTGATTTGAGACTAATGCTCCTTTTCCCTGTAAGTTGAAGAAATTTATTTCAATTTGGGGGGGGGGCGTGTATAATACATGAAAGAAAATTATGGTGTTAAAAGGAAGACACCTTTATAAAATAATCAATGCTGAATTGACTGCTTCACCCAAAAGGGACGTGAACAGAGAGAACATCAAAAGACAGCTCCCATCAGAAGAGCAGCCTGTAGGGTAGGTATCGTTTCTAAAGTTCAAAAACGACGCTCACTCATCACTGCCACCAAGTAGGTTCCAGCTTATGACGATCCTCCATTAGGTTTCCGAGGCTGTAAATCTTCAAAGGAGAAAACTGTTCATCTTTCTCCTGTAGAGCAATGGGGATTTGAAACACTAACCTGCTGGTTAGCATCCGGTATGTTATGAACAATGCCACTAGGGCTTACTTCTAAATGGGGGCGGGGAGGGAAGCACTCTGGATTAAGTTCACTGTTTGAACCATGGAAGTAAAGAAATTCCTTTCAAAAATTATTAAACAGGCCAAGAAGAAACCTTGATAAAGCAGTAGGGGCAAGATCTCGCTCAACCAAAACCAGAACCTGTTGATTGTGTGTGGGTTTCAACTCATAGTGAAACCTACAGAAGAGAAAAGAACGGTACCATAGGATTTCCAGAGCTCTGTTCTCTGAGGAAGTAGGCCGTCACATCCTTCTCCAACAGAGTACTGGGTGGTTTCGAACCACCATCCTTTTGGTTAGCAATTAAGCACTTCACCACCGCATCACCAAGGTTCTTAAGTTATATGTAGAAAATATGTATTTCTTTTTATCAAAGAACACTCTACGTAAAAAATTCAATTATTCCACATAATGTACTTGTTGATGATGATTTACAGATTTTTCTTAAACAATTTTAAAAATAGCTGTGTTGTAGGGACAGCAGTGAGGAGGTTTAATCAGACCCTAGATCTCAGATCCCAGATCAACTCACTACTACACAAATCACCTCTTGTTCCTTACCCTCAATAAGGGTAAATGGGGGTGGGGGGGCAGGGAGAAAAGTGCAACAATGAATGAATGGAAATCCAAAATCTCTGTAGATGTTTATTGAAATTAATTTTTTTAAAGGTGGGGGGAGGAAAATGAGGGTAAAACATAGTGACTATTAAGATTTCTCCTAATTCTAAAATTGTAATGTTCTTGGATCCAGGAGGGGTGAGAGAGGCTGGAAGCACAGCGATATGGATGTGCAGGGGGAGGCGGGATTAATCATCGGGTTACAATTTGATGGGTGGTGGTTGAGGGAAATTGAAAGAATTTGTTCAAATTTTTATTTGAGTTTTGTAAGTAAACTAGTACAGAAAAAAAAGAAAGGATCATACTAACAGAAATTTGCTTACGTAAGTGACCTTGACACTGATATTTGTGGTCTTGTTAGATGCCATCAAATTGGCCCTGACCCATATGTTGTTGTTGTTGTGTAATGTAGAGTAGAAACTAACCATAGTTGACCCTCCAGTGGGTTTTCAGAGGCAGTTAGTGTCACAGAAGGAGACTGTCCACCCTTCTCCCACAGAGCAGTTGGTGGCCTCGAACTGCATGCCTGCCGGATTCCAGCACGGCTTCTTGCTACTAGGCCACCAAAGTATATATAAAATGAAAGCTTGCAGTCCTTTGCCATCTTCACATTGATATATTGCCATTATATTTCTTCTTTTTAGGCTAACTGGTGGTAAGGAGTTGTGCTACCAACCCAGTCAGGTAGATGAAATTCACCAGCTACTTCATAGGAGAAAAATGGGCAGTTTCCTCCTATGCAATTTACAGCTTCCAAAAACCCACTGGAAGGTTGGCTGTAAGTTCATTCCAACTCAATGACAGGTCACAATAACTTTTTCAGGAACTGGAGAGAGAAAAACACTAAATTTTGGATAAATGGTAATCTTAGCTCTCAGCTGCCCCTAGCCTTGTAGTTGTTGCTGTCGATTCAGAACATAGCTGACCCTCCAGTGGGTTTTGAGAGGCAAGAAATCACACGGGAGAAGACAGGCCATCCTTCTCCTGCAGAGCAGCTGGCGGATTCAAACTGTGTGCCTTTGGGATTGCAGCATGATTTCTAACCACTAGGCCACCAGATTCCTTAGCCTTAAGAAAGTAAAAACCTTCTTTGACTAACCTTTTCTAAGCTGCCTGCACCTCAGGATATTAATTTAATTTAAAAAAAAATATGCCGTTTCAAGTGTTCTATGTTGACCCAATTTCACCATCTCTGACTCACCTACCCCCGTTATTGCAGTCACTGTGTCAATACATCTCATCACGGATATTCCTCTCTTAAATTGTCCCTCCACCCAAGCATGACGTCTTTCTCTAAGGACTGGTCCCTCATTGCAGCATGCCCAGAGTATGTCAGATGAAGCTTGAAAACCTTGTCTCCAAGAAGCACCCTCTCCAGGACACACCTGTTTGTTCTCTTGACAGTCCATGGTATAGTCAATACTCTTCTCCAGCATCACAACTCAAAGGTGCCGATTCTTCTTTTGTCATACTTAGTTATTGTCCAGCTCTCTGATGCATAGCAAGTGATTGCAAAGACTATGGGCTGGATCAGGTACACCTTAGTCTCTAGACTGATATCACTGCTCTTTCAATTTCCTGGCTGGTGGTACCAAGAATGTTGATTGTGAAGCCAAGCAAGCTGAAGCTATGAACAATCTCAATCTCTTCACCATCTATCATAATGCTGCCAATAGGCCCAGTAGTGAGAATCTTTGTTTTCTTGATGTTGAGCTTCAATTCATATTGAAGGCCGAAATCCTTAACCCTCTGCAGCAAATGCCTCAGGTCTTCCTCAATTTCAGCAAGCAAGATTGTGTCATCTACGTAACACAGGTTGTTGATGAGTCTTCCTCCAAACCTGATGCCACACTGCTCCCTTCATAGAGCCCTGCCTCCTAGATGATCTGTTCTGCATATAGATTGAAAAGGTTTGGAGACAGGATGGATCCCTGGCATACACCTGTCATGATTTTGAACCATGTAATATTTCCTTGCTCTGTTCTGATGACTGCCTCCTGGTCCAAGTAAAGGTTTCTTTCTTTCTTTTTTTTTTTTTTCTCAGTGGGGCAGTGGGTGGTAGTCAGGCCAGAAAGTGTGAAGGCAAGAGGCTAACAGCTGGGAGAACTGCAGCCCCAAATACGGGTTTCTAATGAGCAAATGGATATGTCTTGGAGAAAGAATATACATGGTCCAGGGTCCATCTTGAACCTAAAACTGGAAACATCAAGAGCTAATCCAAATACTGAAATCCTTGATTTAGAACTGAAATAAAAACAAAATTCTGGAAGATGGAAGCCCACAGGCTTATTTTCAAAACTCCAAGAAATTCTAAGACACTTCAAGCAGCAGCTTTCTCTCAGGGGACTTTTCGTAACAAGCACATACATGTGCAAAGCCCCTTGCCGTGCAGCCTGACAGCTTCCTTCCTATCCCCGTCCATGTAAGATGATGTTCAATAAAGAGCCCCCTGATATACCTGAGACAGAGGTGCTGAGACTCTCAAATGGAAACATGCAAGCAATACACACGTGCTTTGTGGCCTGGTGACTCCACATATCCTCAATGTCATGGATTGGATTTGTCTCACACACTCTGAGTATATTGTCAGAAGGCTCAAATTCTTGTGGGGGAAAAGACACCATGCTGGGAAAAGTAGGACCACAAAAGAGAGGAAGACCTTCAATGAGACAGACAAACACAGTGCCTGCGAATATGGGTTTGAGCGTGCCAGAGATTGTGGGGATGGTGCAGGACAGGGAAGGTTTCGATCCACTGTCCATAGGATGACTGTAAGTTGTGTTACGTGAAAACAACAATAACAAAAGTATGTGTCAAGTTGGTGGGACCATGATTCTGTAGCCTCCACCACCACAAAAGAACAAATGTGTTTGCTAAAGTCATGTATTTGTGATATTTCCATTATAACAGCACTAGATGTCTCAGACGCCCAACCAAAACCTTTAAGGTATTGTCGGAATTCCCTCCCTGCAGTAGGACTTCATTCATCCTCTTTCTCACAGGCTTCTAGGTAACTTCTCATCTTTTTTTCCTAGGCCTTCATCCTTTCCTCCTTCTTAAGCCAGAACTCTGATGTTGTTGTTGTTGTTGTCGTTGTTGTATGTGCCTTCGAGTCGCTTTGAGACTCACAGCAACCCTATGTACAACAGCCCTAAACTCTGCTCTGTCCTGTGCCAATCACACTGTCTCAGATACACCCATCCTGATTTCCCCAGTCACTGAATCAATCCACCTCATAGAGGGCCTTCCTCTCCTGCGCTGTCCCTCCACCCTACCAAGCATGATGTCCTTCTCCAAGGACCTGTCCCTCCTTACATGTCCAAAGTATGTCAGACGGAGCCTTAGAATCCTTGGCTCCAAGGAGTCACCCAGTTTAACCCTTTCCAGGATGAATCTGTTTGTTTTCTTAGTAGTCCATGGTATATTCAAT
>NW_006399764.1:745623-755113 GCF_000299155.1 Elephantulus edwardii | reverse complement strand
AAAATAAAAATAAAAAAATCCTGCTATCATTGCTATGTATCTTGATGTGAGGACTATGATGATGATAATAAAATAAAGTACAAATTTTTTTTTTTAAAAGTCACATGGTGGGGAGCTCTGGTGGCCTAGTGGCAAGAAGCTGCACTGCAATCCCAGAGGCGCACGGTTCAAATCCACCAGATGCTTTGCCGGGGAAGGAGGGACAATCCCCTCCTGTACCAGTCAGATCTGATTTGACGGTACACACAAATAATTAAAAAAAAAAAAAGAAAGAAAGTCACATGGTTGTAAAGTCATAAAGTGTTCTTTGTTAATGATATGTCCATGATATATCTCTTTGTTTATATGTTAAGATATTTATATATTAAAAATATTTTGTACTTCTTTTCATAAGAGTACAGTGTACACAGGATGGATGTTTGACTGTGGATGAATGTTCAATCAACTCTTTTCTTTTTCTATACTTCTGCATAGGAGACTCTAACTGATCTGAAAATAAACTCACGCTTTCACTTAAGAAAAACTACCTTCCCTAAACTGCTCCCATACTAAGACCACTGTCACAGGAGCCTGCAACTCGTACCACCCACCACATGATCTCACAAGAAATTCAAATGCTGAAGTAGCTCTCTGGCTTCCTTATGACTTTTCACAGTGTCTCAGTCACTGGAGACTACAAATCTCCAGGAAAAAATTCTTAGGAGAGACTGAACCAGAAAATTTGTCAGATTAAAGGTACAAACTAATATCAAGTTCTACCTAACCTGCATATAAAAGGCCACAAAAACAATTTTACAAGCAATGTCTTATGAAACATTAAATAAGATTAACCTTAAAAATGGTGCAAAATTAATTAAGGGAAGACTAGTTCTAGGAAGGTCTGGGGGTCTAGTGGTAAAGAGCTATACTGTAAATGCAAAAGCATATAGTTCAATTCTACCAGCTGTTCCATGGGAGAAAGATAGGCAATTCCCTTTCATGCACTCAAACTACATCTGAAAACCCACTGTATGGTCAGCTATGAGTTGGTTCCAACTTGACAATACACAATAACAGAAAGTAGAGAATAAATGGAGTTTAAATAGTGATGAGAGAATTGAAACTGTTGGCTTCTCCACCTTTGCAACTATTCACTTTGGTCTCTTGCCTTATCTTTGCCAACACTTTTTGCACCAGGAAATGAAAAGATTAATTGCATTGGGAAAATCTGCTGTCAGGGATCTCTCCAGAGTACTGAAAAGCAATGATTGGGCGCACCTAATCCAGGCCATGGTCTTTGTCATTACTTGCTATGCATCAGAGAGATAGACAATGACTAAGTATGACAGAAAAAGAATTGATGCCTTCAAATTGTGGTGCTGGAGAAGAGTCTTGAATATACCACGCAGACTGCCAAAAATACAAGTAAGTCTGTCTTGTAGAGGGGGACACCAAGTTTCTCCTTGGAGGCTAAGATTTTGAAGCTCCATCTGATATATTTTGGGCATGTGACCAGGAGGGACTGGTCCTTGAAGAAGGACATCATGTTCAGAATGGTGGAGGGCGGGTGTAGGAGAGAAAGACTCCAGATGAAATGGACTGAAACAGTGACTGGGGCAATGTGGGTGTGTCGGAATTATTGTATAGGAATTAGTGAGACTGGCTCAGGACAGAGAAGGTTTCAGAGCTGCTGTACATAGGGTTGCTATGGGTCAACTCAATGGCATATAACAACAACAACAATCATTATAATTCCCCTGTCCTTTGATGCATCTCCTATCCTCTGAGATCTAACACAATGAATGTCTCTCTATGGTCTTTGATGAGCTTTGTTCCTCAAAATTAAGAAGCTGAGTTAGTCTCGTTGGGGTAAAAGGTGTATGTATTCATTATTTCTCTTCTTTGCTAGAAGGAACCTCCTCTTTCTTCAAGTTCACAAATTAAGGTGTTAATGGAGCATTCTTGAAAAGTAACTAAGCAGACTGGTGACTATAGGATAAAATCGAGGCGGGGCCAGCCTAACTTCAGAAAGCACATTCTATGATCTGCTCTTCAAAGCATTCAAAGTTTTACAGAAGTTGACTCCTCTACAAGAGTTGTTTATGCAAGTGATTGTCACATAGCCTTTGAACCGTATTGGTTCATCAAAGCTTATGAGCTTCAACTATTGGTTGCCTGTTTCATATGGATGGTTGCAAACAACAAGCCATAGAACTGTATCCATACCCACTAGGTGAGACTCAAGCGGAGGCTGCTGCAGTCTGACCTTGGACCCCATAGCTTGGTCCCCCAAAGAATGAAATATTTTGATGGAGTGAAGCGTTTAAAGCTTCCATTCATTTCATGGTATTCCAGAAAGATATGAACAGCAGAATTGTATAGAGTCTTGGAGAAGTTCTGGCATTAAGTGTTTGAGTCGCAACTAGATAGACCCTAAAGGATTGATCACCAATTCTTCATTCCATTCTACATCAGAGATCAGAAGAGAACAAGAGCAACTAAACTTTAATTAATTAATCTTGACCACAGATTCAGTAGCTTCTTTACCACTTGAGACTTTAGAATTAAATTAGGGCCAAAAAGAATGGTAGATTTTCAATTACCAAATAAAAGAAATAAGATCTTTATGATAAAGAAAATATGTCAACTTCTTAGATTGCCTTTCAGTTACAGTAGGAACAATTCATGAATGAAAATTAAATACAGACAGATATACTGACTAAGCAGAAGTAATAGACTTGCTTAAGAGGACAACTGATATGTTCCACAGATAAAATAAAGATAAGGAAGAAATCATAACTCAGAAGTAAGAATAGATGGGTGGAAATGGGAAAGGCTCTAACTACTGTTAAAGTGTTGAAAACGGATATGTTTTGGGTCAGTGTTGTGGATATACCTGATATTAAAATTAACTAGGGACTGTAGCCCAGGTCAAATATATTGGATATTTCAGATTCTCAGATCACAAAGCCATAAAATAGAAATTCATAACAAGAGAATGTTGGTGTTATGTGCCATCAAGTCACTTGTGACTCATAGCGACACTATGTACAACAGCCCTGAAATCTGCTCTATCCTGTGCCAACTTTACCGTCTCTGACACATCTACCCTCATTACCCCAGTCACCGTATCAATCCATCTCATTGATGGTCTGCCTCTCAAAAACTCCTCATAAGGAAGCTATATAACACCTTCCTTGAGCACTCCCCTTTTCACTTTATACACATCTTACTAGTTATCCTTTTAGTTTAATAGGGTCCCATGTAGTACTTGTCCTAATGAGACTGAGTTAGTTCACTTGGCATAATGCTCTCTAGCATGCGACTCATAGCGACCCTATGAACGAAAGACCTGAACGCCTTTCATTGTTTCTCCACATTCATAGCGTTTCCAGAGGCAAGCTGTTTTAGAAGTGGAAGCCACTCCTGCTTCCAAACTTGTTTTAATCGGGGAGCTCCACCAAACACTGTCCACTATGGGTAACAATTATCGCATTTGGCACATCAGTGTCACAGTGTTCAGCATCACAGCAACCACGAGTTACCTCTGTACAACAAGTGGACAGATCAGAGTTATCCAACCTAGAAGAATGTTTGACCAAAACCAATTAAAAACAGGCATATATTTGAAATAGTTGTTCCTGAGTGCTGTATAGTATTCCAATGTGTCAATGTATAATTTCACAATTTGTTTGCTAATGGACAGCCTTTTAAAAAAAAATAGAAAAAAGAGCTCTGTTCAGCTTCAGCTCTTGTTTTTATCACTGACAGCCCTTCTCATAAAAGGTCATCTTCTTTTACAATAACCATCTAGTTTTCCAAACATGATATCCTTCTCCAGCAACTGACCCTCCTGCTAACCTGCCAAAGTATGTGTGATGAAGTCTTACCATCCTTCTTTCTAAGGAGCCACCTGACTTCAATTCTTCCAAGATAGATTCTTTTTGTTTGTTCTTTTGGCAGTCCATGACATTTATAGTCAATATTCTTCATCAAAATCACAACATGAAGGCATCAATTCTTCTTTTATCTACCTTGTTCAGTCCTTGGCAAACGCTTTACATCTTAGCCTTTTTTATATGTTCTGCACCCCACTTCCACCAAGCACCTATAATAAACACAGACTTACAGACAAAGATGTCCTTCCAAGAATTACAATGAGAAGTTGTTGTAGCGGGTTTTGAGGGATCAGAGCAGTAAAAGAATGAAAAGTCCATGTACGGTATTCAGAAGTTTTCTTTGCTTAATTTTTTTAAAACACGGATTTTTTTTAATAAGTTCAAAGAGGGGAAAGAGATTTTTACAAGAAGATCTCCTGAAACCAAATGTGTAACTAATTCTGCCTGCTCTAACAGTCTGTAAATCATTTTTCCAGCTACTAGATAAGAACATTAAAGAGCATCTAATATATCAATTCTGATTCCCCCAAGTTAATTTCTGAGGAGGAACCAATCTTTCGCCCATTTTTGCCCTGCTTAGAATATCTTCATTATGCAACAGCCATCCATGAAAGAAATGGAGACATTATTCCAGAGGACATATGCCCAGATTATTTCTTCTTGTTATGTATGCTTTACAATTCTCCATTCTAAATCCAAACATTTTCCCTTTTACACATTCATTGGATCAACCTGAATTTTGAAAAGATGTAAGGGAAAAAAACCCAACTCATTTGGCTTCTCATATATGCAAATGAAGTTTACTGTGGCTCTTTGGAATTCCAGTTTAACTCATGTTTCAGTCACTAAAGCCTTGCTATTCCATTTGGGCCTGGGCACAGAGTCACCAGCCTAAAACTGCCAATTCCTTCATATCCAGCACACAGACTACTTTCATTTAATGAGAAGTTTTATTCTTGAATTTTAATGGGTCCCATTCCAAGTTTTAACTGCCTTGGAAATTTTAGATATTTTTGGAGGAATCTACACATATTTGGTACAGTCATAAATATTTTAAGAGGAAAAACCTCATGATGGAGGACCATGAAAGACTCATCATTACAATAGAGAGGGGAAAAGCAGTTGTAGGATTAAATTTGCAATACTTCCTATCAGAATGGGGCAGCAAATTAACATGTTAAACTCTAGTTGACATCAAATGCAAAGGATGCGTTAAACTTGTCTCTTAAATTATTAATTGACTAAAATGATTTCATTACCAATTCTCTATTTTCTCTTAGTACAGAAACATTGTTCTCCCTTGGCCACTGACTTTAGAAGCTCATCCCCATCGATACTGAATAACAACAGATTCTGAAGAGAAGTTCATCTCGTTACAATCCACAACCATAAAGCACTACTAAACACTGTTATTTGACACTGATGTGTCAAATGAGATAATGGTTATCCATGATGGATAGTGTTTAGTGGAGCTTCCAGATTAAAAAAGGCTCGGAACAGGAGTGGCATCCACTTCCAAAATAGCTTGTCTCCAGAAACTTAGAGAAACAATGAAAGTTACACAATTTCAGGTCTTTCATTCATAGAGTCACTACAAGTCATCTACGACTTGACAGCACTTAATTATTATTACTACTGCTACTGCTACTACTACTACTACTACTACCACCACCATGACTGATGGCCTAGTGGTAAGAACCTGAACTGCAATTCCAAAGGCAATCAGTTCATATCCACCAACTGTTCCACAGGAGAAGGATGGGCAATTTCCTCCTGTGCATTTAACTGCTTCTGAAAACCCGCTAAAGGATCAGCTCTGAGTCAGTTCTGACTCGACAGCATACAACCACAACAACATAGTCTTTTAAGAGAACACTGATGGCCTAGTGATAAGAAGCTCTGCTGCAATTCCAAAGGTGCATAGTTGAAGTCCACCAGATGCACTGAGGGAGAAGGATCGGCAATCTCCTCTCTTGTTATTTACAGCCTCCCAAAAGCCCAATGGAGTCAGCTGTGCGTCTGTTCTGACTTGACAACAGTGAGTTGACGGTTGATAGTCTCTCAGTCCTGCTTATTACTGTTTTCCAGAACCATGAAATGTCCCCAGATTTTTTCATCCTTCCTACTCTTTCATGCTGTTCTGATCCAATAGGTTTGTTTCCCAGTTCTGCTACATAAGCTGTCATCTGTGTACCCTGATTTTCTGCTCCTCTGTCTTGTTGTTAAGTATCATGTGGTGGTGGTGGTGGTGGAGGTGTTGATTGCTTTCAAGTTGAGAGCACTACTCCTAGCGACCCTATAAACAAAATTCCTGAAGCCTATAGCTATTGACATTTATCAAAGTTCATAGAGTTTCCCGAGGCATATTGTTTAGGAAGTGGATGCCACTTGGTTCAAATTCATGACAACTAGGCACACAGTTCGAGTCCATCATCTGGTCCATGGGAGAAGGGTGGGCAATGTCCTCCCATTAATTTACTGTCTCCGAAAACCCACAAGAAGCTCAGCTGTGCATCAATTCTGACTCAAGTGTGCCCAACAGCAACAACTATATTCAACAGAGCATATCACTACCCAATCTTTGGCCATCCTCATAATCACAATCTAATATTGCCACCACTGTGTCAATGTAGCTCATTGAGGACCTTCCTCTCTTTTGCTGACCTTCTACTTATCAACATGGTGTCCTTCCCCAGGGATTGGTCCCTCCTAACAGCCCACTCAAAGTATGTGAAGTGAAGTCCTACTGTCCTCACCTCGAAAGGAGTAGTCTGGCTGCATTTCTTTCAAAATGTACTTGATTCTTCTGTTGTCAGTCTACAGGATAGTCAATTATCTGGAGTCAGTATTTTCCTTCCCCTGTCCCACTCCCTCACATTTTTTTCCCATCCAGCTTTGGTAGGAACACGTTTGGTATTGGTTTCTTGAGACAAGGTGCATAGAAAAGAACATTCTGAGGCATTGCTGTCTGAAAATGTTTATTCCAATCTCATTCTTGATTAATACTTTATCATGGTAGAAAAGTTATTTTTGTCAAAAACTGGAAGATATTTAGCTTTGTAAATTGCTGGCGATAAGACTTGCATATTCCTGACCAGACTTTGTAGATGTGCTCTTTTTTTTTTTTAATTTAGGTTGTTTATTTTTCATTTCAATGAACATCTACAGAGATCTTGGATGTGCTCTTTTTGTGTGAAAACTGCTGTACTAACGTAGTTTGTTGAGTTTTCCTGTTCTGTGATCTTGATACTGATGCGCCTTTTCAATTACAAAGCACCTCAAGAGATATTACTAAAACACTTTTAAAATAATTTGTTCCCCGAGTACACTTCTCTATGCAACCTTAATTCTGGATTCCTGTGCTAACCATAATACTCAATCATATATCACCTCTAATCTGTTCTTTCCCTCATCTGTTTCAATACAATATACATAATTTATCCAGTTTTTTTCTGTCAGACCTATTCTACAACAGTGGCACCATGCAGTATTTGTCCCTTTGTGACTGAGATATTTCACTCAGCATAGTGGGGGGTAGGGGGAAAGGGATGGGGGAATTGCATACTAATGAAGGAATTTTTTTTTTCAGAGAGGGGAGCAAACTGGTGGGGAGGGGTGGGCAGGGAGAAAAATGCAGCAATGAATGAATGGAAATCCAAAACCTCTGTAAATGTTTATTAAAATTAATTTTAAAAAAGAAGAAAAAATTTGTTCCTCACATTGTCTTGTCTATCTAGAAGTCAGAATTAGTCAGATGTTGGTTTTCTTGGACACAGCGTCCAATTATCCAATCCTCTTATTTCTAATCAGTCACCATTTTGTTGTTTGACTCTACTTTCTTAACAATTCCCTAAACATTCTTTTCCAAAACCCTTTATTGAGGTTTTCAGTAAGGGAAAAATCATTTTTCATGTTCAAGAGCACTTTTCATTTCCTTTGATCGATCATTTATGTGGCACTGTATTTTTTTTTATTAAAAAGTGTCTTATCTCACTTAGGATAATAATAATAGACAGTTTGCTTTTTGAAAGTTTTCCCTCCCTGCTGTATTCTGTGTTGCCTGAATCCACACCCTATTCCATTTTTAAGTCTCTTAGGTGGGAGACTCTCCTTAAGTGTCTTAGGGGTACTATTGGCTTTATGTACCCATTTAAGAGCATTCACTCAATCACTCTCATTGACCTCATGCAAGAATCAACTCATAACTGACCCTTCAGTGGGTTTTCAGAGACTATAGATGGCACTGAAGGAGATTTTCCATTTTTCTTCTGCAAAAATAACAGGTGGATTCAAACCATCTGCCTTTGAGTTGGCAAGTTTCTCTGGGAAAAGTGGTTTGAGGATAAGCAGCTTTTTGTTGAAGAGATGTCAAATATTAATACCCAGGGCAGAGGTTCATTTGGAGCTCTTAGCCTTCTTCTGTATTAACTACGGAGCACAACTGGAATTTCTGAGACAAAGTGTTAAAATTACGGCTGACAGATGGCAGGAATTCAAGTCGAATATTCTACCAGCAAACTTTACTTAATCATTGCACCTTGGCGCATCCTCGGCTATCCCCCAGTCCTGAGCTCAGGGTCTCCTAAGTTTGGTTTCGTCAAGTTTCAGAATCTTTGAAGAAGGAATGGGTATATGGGGTGGGCATTCGGACAAAGAGGAGGGTAATGTGGCTGCTTGAGGTTCAGGCAGAAAATCCAGAAGAGGATATGAATATAATTGCACAAACTTTGAGCTACTCTTTCAGTTCCAGATTTATGTCTTACCCATGTTCTTGCCTTATCTGGCTCCTGCAAGTGTAAAATCTTCTGGGGTTTACAGAGTAAATAGGCTTGCTCCGCCGGTCTGTTCTTGCAGCAGCTAAGGCAGTAACTCCTCTGCTCTAAATCGCTCCCATTCCTTTATCTGATTTTATCCCCAAAACTGGTGCTATCTCCTGTCATACGCTTCTGTATTATCATCAGTTTTTTTATTAATAATTCCCTTTCAGTGATATTTTGATGGAGAAAGGAGATGAAATATGCATTCTATCAATGCTGTTTAACCAGAATCCAAAATTGTCATCTTAGATATGTGTTAGAGCCAGATTCATTTTCTTATCAACATGTAAAAGCATTTGCTGAAGTTTTTAATGCATTTACAGTTTGGTTTCTGATTATTGAGGTTTTTTTAGTTTAGTTCTTTTGAATGCTAAGTGTCTGAGAGACTGAACTATTATCACGCACAAAAATTGCTCTTATAAGATGATATGTACATTGTGTTGAGAAAATTTGTTCTAAACAGACTCTAGAGGCAGAATTTATTAGGTTTGATGGAGTTTTTGCAAGAGGCACTTATTTGGCTTTTAAATTGAGTTAATCTGGTGACTGTCAGGCAAATATGGCCAGATGATTTCAGTAACATGATTGAGCATGGAGGAGGAAGTTGGTGCCATAAAGGTAGGACTAGCTTTGGAAGCTGGTACCTCTCATACCTTCTCCTCAGAAGGTACACCAGAAAAACAGATTGCAATATGGCTGCCTGGAACTCATCTCCAGATGTGTCAACTACCAGAAAAACTAATTAAAGGCCTGTTCCATAGTAGCACTTATGATTTTTTTTTTTTTTTTTTTTTT
>NW_006399764.1:717775-738408 GCF_000299155.1 Elephantulus edwardii | reverse complement strand
CCCATCACAATACGTCTTTTAATTTCCTGGCTACTGGTGCCAAGAGTGTTGACTGTGGAGCCAAGCAAACTGAAGCTGTGAACAATCTCAATCTCTTCATCATCCATCCTGATGCTGCCAATTGGTCCAATGGTGAGAATCTTTGTCTTCTTAACATTGAGCCTCAATCCATATTGGGGGCTGCAGTCCTTGACCCTCTGCAGCAAGCACTTCAGGTCCTCAGTTTCAGCAAGCAGGGTTGTGTCATCTGCATAACGCAGATTGTTGATAGATCTTCCACCAATCTTGAGCCCACATTTCTCCTCATAGAGCCCGGCCTCCTGGATAAACTGTTCTGCATACAGGTTGAAAAGGTATGGAGACAGGACACATCCCTGGTGTACAATGAGCCAGTTAAAAGGCAATGACGATTCCTTTAAAAAAAGGTTTTTTATTATTTCAAATTTACAGAAAAAGTGCATGAATAATACAAAAATTCCTGTATACTACCCCCTACATTCATCAATTGCTAGCATTTCACCACATCTATGGATACATAATTGTTTTCTGAAGCATATGAGGATAAATTTCACATATACTATTTCAGGGTATATTTTCCAAGCATATAACCTTATTTAATTAGATTATGATTACCCATATCAGGAAATAAATATTGTTGATACAATAGTTATTAAATTATGTATCTCATTCAAATTTTACCAGTTATCCCAATAAAGTCCTTTTTTTTTTCAAAGTATTTTTCCTGTTTCAGAACCCAAGCTGGGAACACACCTTACATTTCATTTTAATCTCCTTTAATCTTCCTTGACATTTTGAAGAGCATAGACCATTTATTTTGAAGAATGTTCCTCAATCTGGGTTTGTCTGATCTCATGATTAGATTCAGGCTATAAATTTTTGGCAGGAATATGACATAAGTGATGTTATGTCCCTCTCAGTACATCACATCGGGAGGCACATGATGTTGATTTGTCCCAGATAGCCCATCCACAAATGTCCAAAGCTCAATAAACCTTTACAACTACAGTTTTTGCAATATGTTTTTGGCAGAAAAGTTTCATATGCCCCTTTTGTCTCTTTAAATGTGCTTTGCTTAAAATTAAATACAATCAAAATAAAAACTTATGTTCACACGGAAACCTATACATGAATGTTCATAGCAGCTTTTTCATAAGTCTAAAATCTCAGATTTTTTCACAAATAGATGAGTAGGGAAACCTGCAGCAGATATGAATCATGGAATCTCTCTCAAGCATAAAAAGAAATGAATAAACTACAGATGCATGCAGCAATAACGTGAATGAATCTTTAGAGAAATAGATAGAATAAGGTGGGGTTGTGGAGAAGATCGGTCCTGAAGGATTACATATTATATGATTTCCCTTTTACAACACCTTTGAGATGACTAAATTATAGAAATGGAGAACAGATTAGAGGTTAAAGCATTAAGTACGGGGAAAGAAAACTGGGCGGAGGATGAATATGGTCATAAAAGGTGATGGAACTGTTCAGTATCTTCACATGATGTCAGGTACCCAAATCAGCATGTGATAAAATTGTGCAGAATTAAATATGCACACAGCCACATACAGACAGATAAGTACATGTTAAGGTGGAGAAGTCTGAATAAGATCAGAGCTTCTCAGTCAGTAGCCTGACTCTGATGCTGTCCTATAGTTTTGCAAGTGTTCCTACTGTAGGGTGACTAAAGGGTATGGAGAATCTCACTCTATTATTTCTTACAAGTGCATGTGAATCTGCAATTATGTTAATAAAAACTTACATTTTAAAAAATTCACAGCTAATGCTAGCAAAGTCCATCAACCAAAGCTGAATAAAAACACTAAATGACTCCTGTACACCAGTTGTTTGATGAAATTTATAGTACAACTTTTACATCATTTACCCAGACTGTTTTTGCAATATATTTAAACTGCCCATTTGTCTGGGAGTTTTCAAGACAGTCCTTGCACTGCATAAACAGTTAAGTGCTGAGCTATTAGGCAATAGGCTGGAAGTTTGAATCCACCAGAGGTGCTTCAGAAGAAAAATCTGGCAATCTACTTCTGAAAGGTCAAGGCTGTGACACCTCTATAGAACACGCTTACTCTGCAACGTGTAGAATCATCTTGAGCCGGCACCAGTTCAACAGCAAATGTTGTTCTGTGCCAATGAGTCAGCACTCATTCATTGCTGACGCTCCTTCCATGGGTTTTCAGAGACTGTAAATCATATGAGAGGAGATGTGTCCACTTTCTCCCACAATGAACCACAATGGTGGTTTCAAACCACTCACCTTTGGGTTGACAGTGGAACTCTTTACCTCCCACTGAGCCTAACAGTAACTAGTTGCTTTTAAAATTTTCTCAGCCATTAGTCTTGAGTGTTCTTCCAAGATTACTATTTTGTCTGTTCTTGTTAACGATACTTTTATCCTCTAAGTTACTTTTTCTCCTCATAAAAAAATAAAGAAATCTGCAATAAAATGACTTTCAAAAAAAAAGAGACAAAATTACTTTCAAGACAAGTGGGGGAAAGTGAGTATAACTCTGGAGAAAATAAAAGTCAAGAGAATTCAAAGGCTCAAGGAAAAATTAGTCCAAAGTGCTAATGAACCACAGACAGCACTGTTCTGAGATCAGAGAACTAGACGGTGCCTGGTTAACACTATTGACCGCTCTGATCAAGTTCACAAAAGAAGGCCCTCAACAAAGAGGAAGGAAAATATAGAACATGATTCAAAATCCAAAAAAAAGCTTACTGATCTTACTTCAAACCTGACACTGACCAACTCCCGGAGATCACCTTTCAGCCAAACAGACAGACAGGCTTATAAACTGAACAATGACGCCCATGAGGAACATGCTTCTCAGAACAGTCAACCTGTGGAGACCAAGACGAGGGCAAATGCCCAAAAACTAGGTCCTGAAGGCAGGAGAGATGGGAGAACAGAAACGGGGAACTCAGAGAGAAAGGAAGAAGAGAATTGAGGGGATTACAGCTAATGTCATAAGACAAGATGTGGATCAGTTGCTGAATGGGGAAACTAGTTTGCTCTGTAAAGTTTCACCTGAAGCACAATAAAATGTAAAAAGAAAAATCGAATATACCTTATTAGTAAACTTTAAAGTTCTTGTCCAAATTCATTTTAACAGATCCCCGTATTATTGTAGGCACTAGTGGTACCGTTATTAACGTCTCTGCCTTCAATGAAATCAGTCAAAGATTAAAAAAACAAACAGATAATTAATTATGCAAGATATAATATCATGCATTACTAAATGCCACAATGGAAAATATTCAAATGATTTCCAATGTAGAAACATAGGAACACGGGAATAAATTAGATAGACCAGGGGTGGTCCAGTAGGACTTCTGTGAAGAAATGACATAGTAAAAGAGATTTGAAGGACATGGCAGAGAATAAACTATATAAACTTTATAGTCATCAAGGCAAAATCACTGCTAACTCTTCCCAAAACAGATCCATATTAACTATTGATTCCCATATGGATTGAAAAATGAGCACAAAGCCAATGTTCTTTATATTTCAACTGAAAGGTTGAAGAATTTGGTTAGAAGATAAAAAAGGGTCAAATACTTAATGCTTTTGCTCAGCCATCCCTCTTCCCTTTGATTATTTTTTTAAAAGCTCACATAGCGCTAAAAGACAAAAACACTATTTTAATGAGCATTGCAATTAAGAGATGCAACCCTGAAAACTAACTCCTTTCCACTGCTGTGATGTTGGCCTTTTCCTGATTTGAGGTCAATAAAGTCACAGTGTTTGTGTCTCCCAGGGAGAATCCCTGCATGTAAAATCATTTGAATCACTCTGGCTTCCTTGAATCCGCCCAAGAAGTTAAATCTGCAGATCAGAGCAGGCTACTCCTTTTCAATTAACTCTCTTTCAGACTTGATCATTGTCCTTGTCTTCATTTGTGTCGAATGATGTTCCCTGAGGGCCTAGGCAGCTGCTTATTCTGGGCTAACTCAGATAAACCATGTGAAAATAACCGCCTCTCTTGTGCATATCCATCCTTCACCTTGACAGCTCCCTGCCAGTCTACGTGCAGCACCATCTCTGGGTCTCAAATGATAGACCTAGGCCTTCCATTCCCCAAACACCAATAAGGGCTGGGACACTGCAAGGTGCAGACTACATGTGTCTCCTTGGATGGTAACAGCATTTCAGGAAATGTTAACTGAACAAATATGATCAGTTCTGAGGAAATTCATTTGTGACCATAAGATGGCCTTTGCCCAAAACATCTCTAGGGGTAGTCTCACGCATCAAAGCTGATACCCTATGAGGTCAAATTTTTTACAGGTGAATTCCATAGCAAGTAACACTATAAAGGATGTCAAGGGTTGGCTCCGATTCATGTTGTTGTTCTTGTTGTGGTTGGATACTGTCCATTCAACAATAACTTATAGTGGTTCTGTGAACAACAGATTAGAGTCTTGCCCTACCCTGCACCATCCTCACAACCTAAACTTTGTTCAAGCCCATTATTGTAGACACTGTGTCAACTCATTTCATTGAGGTTCTTTCTCTCTTTTGCTGATCCTTCACTTTTCCAAAGAAAATACCTTTTAGGAACACCCTGGTTGTACTTTCTCCAAGACATAATTGTTCTCTTGGAAGTCCATGGGATATTCAGTACTCTTTCTCCAATATCACAACTCAAAGATAGCAATTCTTAATTTGTGTTCCTTATTCATTGTCTAAATTTCAGATGCCTAACAAGTAATTAAAACACCAGAGCTTAAATCAGGTACACCTTAATCTTTAAACTACCATCATTGCTCCTTAACACTTTAGAGAGGTCTTTGGCAGCAGATTTTCCCAATGGAACATGTCTATTAATTTCTTAATTGCTGGTACCATGGTTGTTGATTGTGGACCCAAGTAAAATGAAATCATTGAAAACATCAGTCTTTTCTCCATCTAGCATGATGTTGCCTACTAAACTAATGGCAAAAATTATGTTTTCTTAATGTTGAAGTATAACCTACACTGAAGTCTGTAGTCTTTGCTCTTCTTTAAGAAGTGCTTGTTTGATTGTTTAGGGTTTTTGATTGGCTTGATTGTTTTAGGAATTTGTTACTATTTTTTATGATTTTGATTTTCAGCTTTCTTATAGCTAATAATGTTCAGCTTCTTTTCCCCTCTCCTAATATTTTTATTAGCTTGCATACAATAACACACATATATCTAGTAGTTTACTCCTGTACTTCATGTTTTATACAGTCTTTCATTTGCACTGTTTCATACAATCATTCATATGCATTGTATAATTGATTACTATTGATCTATGCCTTTAATTACCCTGGATTTTCAAGTCCCTGTTCAATGTTACCTATTCCTTCACCTTCCCCCTCACCCACCAACTTCTGCTATCCCTCCTTGCCCTTTTTCCACCCCCTCCTCCTTTCCTTATGCCCCTTTTGAGCATTTGTTCAAATCTTGTTGAAATACTTCAATTAGTACACTGGATCTTATTTTTTCTAGGGCCTTATATTTTGCCAATGCCTTCAGAGCAACTTGGACGTACTCCCTCAGTAGCATTTGTTCTTGATCATACACTACTTTCTGAAATGGTTGCATATTGACCATCTCAAAGCAACCCTACCGAAAACAGAAGTGAATCCTCTCAATCATGTGCCATCTTCACAATGTATGCTTAACATAAGCCCACTGTTGTAGATACTGAATAAAACCATTTCATTAAGGATCTTCTTCTTCTTCTTTACTAATCTTCTACTTTTCCAAGCATGGCATTCTTGTCTCAGGACTGGCCCCTCTTAACATGCCCAAAGTATGTAAGGAAAAGTCTCACCATCCTGGCCTCTCAGAAGCACACCAGGTGCTCATCGTCCGAGACAGATTTGTGCGTTCTTTTGACCATCCATGATATACTCAGTATATTTGCAAAGACCACAATTCAAAAGTACCAATTTTTCTTAGGTTTTCCTTATGAATTTATCAAATTGAGAACAGCAACTTGAAAGGCCAGATAGGAAAGTTAGAGGCAGTGAATTTATATCCATGAAAGAGAGATAACCCAGAAAAGTTAGGTATCAGTAGCATGTAATCAATATTGGTGAATGTGCAACCGTTTAATTGCTGTATGTTTTGCTCTTAACAACCATAGCGAAACAATTAACTTGTTTTTTAAAGTTGTTCTCAATCCCCTGCTGTGATTTGTATGAAGATTACTCCTGACAGGACTGTTATTGTTGTTGTGTAGCATCAAGTCGTAACTGATCCTTTAGTGGGTTTTCCGAGGCAGTAGATAGCACAAGAGAAGAACGCCCAGCTTTCTCCCATGGAGCAAGCCATGGATTCAAACCATGTACATTTACATGGGCAGCACATTTCTTAGATATGTCTTGGAGAGGGTGCAGCCAGAGTGCTCTTTGGAGGCTAGAATGATGAGGCTTTGCCTCACATACTTTGGGCTGGTTGCTAGGGGGGGCTATTCCTTGGAGAAGGAAATGATACTGTAAAAAGGTGGAGGATCAGTCAAAGGGAAAGAGGTGGATTGACACAGTGACTGCTGCAATGGGCTCTTGTGTGTCAGAAAGTGTGAGGACAGTGCAGGATAGAACAGGGTTCAGATCTTTTGTTCATACGGTTGCTATGAGATGTACTCAATTCAACAGCACCTAAGAAAAGAAGCTACCCTGAACAAGCCTTATCATAGTAAATGAAGAGCTGGTAAATATTGTTTCCTACTTTTACCTTCTAACTTGCATAACTGTATTGAGATTGACTATCTCTCTGTATGTATACACTTAGCATAATGGTCCTAAAGTGCATTGATTGATCTCCTTGGGACAGGGACATGCACTTTCACAAAAAGATGAATTGTTCTTAAAATATCATTGGAGGACTAAACAGGTCTAGAGTTGCAAAGAGCCCAGGTGGATAGAAAATCAAAACAAGGAACCTCATTCAAAAATAAAACAATAAAGAATGAAATCAGAGCTATAGCACCAACAGATGTATGCAAAACCATACTTACTACCATTATTCAAAATTGCAAAGACATGGAAGCAGTCCCAGTGACCATCAACAAACAGATAGATAGAAAAACTGTGGTAAGTGTATACAATGGAGCATTACACAGGATTGAAAACTTGAGAAACACTACATAACATGGGTGAGTCTAGAGGGTGTTATGCTGAGTGAAATGGCTCAGTCACAAAAAAGGCAAATACTGTATAAGTCCACTTTTACAAAAAAATAGGAGGGTTATGGTGGGTATTGCAGGGATAGCAAAAAAAGAATGGATGAATAATAAATACTGCACTGGAATAGGTGAAAGGAAGTGAAATCTGAAATGAGTAAGATGATCAGACATTATATGTAATAGTACATATTGTAAAATTAGCTATCTGGAATGGAACATGGACTATGAATTGAATGAGGGAAATGAGGGGAAATCAGTAAAATCACAATTTTTATAAAAAAAATATACAAGTACTGTGCCACTAGTTGAAACTCTGAATATTCAAAAGCTGGTAAACTAAGATCATAAGAGATAGAATCCTGCCAGAGAACATTGGATGAGATAGGTTATTACTAGAGGTATAATTATGGCTCCCCAAGTTATAATCACCAGCTGGAGTCAGAAATTTAAAGTTTAGGAAGAGTTACAGATGTCTCAAAATGAAATAGCTACTAGTATTCTTGTTGTATATCTTGTTGAGTCAGACTGACCCATAGCTGACACACACCCCCCCCCCCAGTGGGCTTTTCAAAGGCAGTTAATTGTAGGTAAGGGGGAGATTGCCTTGCTCCACGAGCAACTAGTGGTCTTGAATCACATGCTTTTGGAGTTACAGTGCAGCTTCTTACCACTAGGTCATCAGAGCTCCCTTCTACTAGTCTAGATGTAATCAATAATACATGTCACCTGGCAAGACTTTACCCTCCAGCAAACAAAAAAATGAAGTTTCCCAATTTTGGAACTTAGAGATATGACATTTGGTTACCAGTTCAGTAGAATAGCTAATATTTGTTTATTTGTTAATAAACTTAAGCCCCTTCTGTCACTAGTCAATGAAGAGTTTGCAGAGATGAGTCAGAGTAGTAGTGTTTATTTCAAGTTTTCTCTTGGTCTTCCCTAATTTATCATCCACATTTGAGCCTAAGTAATCTATAAAATAAACTTATATTATCGTTCTTTTTTTGATGGTCATTTAGTAAATTCCCATTACTGTAAATACCATATCCAGACTCTTCAGTCTGGCTTATGAAGCCAATTTTTCTCTCCAACTTCTTTCATCATTCTCAATGATATATGTAGCCAGCCCATGCATAATAACACATTTTTTCCCCTTGAATAAACCAAGTTCTCACATACAAAGTTATTCCCTCTGCCTGGTTCTCCTATCCCTTCACTAAACTAACTTTTCTCCATTTTCCAAATTGTAGTTTAGTGCATTCTCTCTCTCTCTCTCTCTCTCTCTCTATCTCTATCTCTCTCCCTTCCCTCTCTCTCTCCTTCTCTCCCTCTCTTCCTCATTTTCCTTCATCTGCAAATTAGATTATCAACTTCTCTGTGCTCCCATAAAATCTCATACTCACTTCATAATGGTATTTATCATACTGTTTTGTCGTTTCTTATTTCTCTATAATCCCTCATCAGCCTGTAAACTTCTTGTGGGTATATACACCATCTTCTTCATCTTTACACTGCCAGGACATATTGGAATTTCTTGTATAAATGAATGAAAAGAGTGCTAAAAAGAATCACTAAAAAGCCAGAACCTACCATGAAAATCACTGCCTCCCTGTTTACCCTTGATCTTAAGGAAATCATAGACTTCCTGAGGATGAAATGTAGAAACACAAATGTTATTATCTGCCCACACAAAACCAGGTGCATGGGATGGACCACTCCTTGTGGTTCTGTCAACAGCACTGTTTATGTGTAGTTCCATGTGTAAGAGATTGCAAAGCACGTTTGATTACTCTAAAACATATATAAGACAAGCACTACTGGGTACTCTGGAGAAGAGGAAAGATGTGAACAGCCGCTCTAAATGTACATGTTGAAAACCTACTCTAATTGCTATGGGAAAGAGAGAATTAACTCAAAGGACCAGTATAGAAACATGAATACTTAGATTTTTGCCCCAGGTCTGCTCCCTAAGATTCAAGTGTTATTAAAAACTAGCCCTAATTAGGCAGAACTATACTCTTGGTTGATTGGGATGTACTTATTAATTGTTAGCATGGCTCCCAGTTTTCCTGCTGGCTGTTAATTGAACCCTTTCTTTAGGTTAAAAAATGCTCACACATGCAGAATTTGAATATTCCCCGCACTAGCCCCCATTCCGTCTCTGTCGTGTTCAGTCAAGGGCAGGCTCCTCTCTGTTCTAGCAGAGCCTCTGCCCTGCTTTAGCTGGCATGCAAATGTAGAGTGTGATCCATCATGTTTTATTTAGTACAGTCACTGAGAGAAGGGGAAAAGGAAATTGTTGTGAATTAAATGTCCTTGTCTCTTCAGGCAAGAAGATAAAAGTTCTGATTGATTGCCGAGATGACTGGAAATGGAAGTATTAACACAAAACAATGGTTTTGTTATGCTCCTGTTCTCTGGAGTGTTGAAAACGGTAGAGAAAACTATTCCAGGGGCAGATTAAGAGAGACTTTCTCCTTGCCAGAACAACCAATTTGGTGAATGAGGCCTAGAGATCTGTATTGCAGTCTTAGTCTTGCTACATTTTTTGGTAACCTTGTTCGTTACTGTCATTACTTGTCATTACAAAGTTTCTTACTGTTCTGACCTCAAATTTCTTAGAATTCAAGTGTTTGGTTAGAAACCAGGTCTAAAATCCATTCCCTGCTTCTAATGTTGTCCAGTCCTCTGAATTCAACCAAATGTGAAGATGACCTGAATGTAAAAATAACTTGTTTGGCACGACCAGACAAGAAATGAACTCTAAGGTAACAGACTTCAGGAGATGCTACTGACCTACTTTAGGAGATGCTACTGAATTTGCAGTTTTGGGTTTCTTTGTTTGTTTTGGGTTTTTTTTTAATTTGCCATTTTGAAGAAAAGTACTGAATATCCGACAGACTATCAAAAAAACCAAACAAGTCTGTCTTAGAGAAAGTTCAACCAGGGGGCTCCATAGAAGCAAGGATGGTAAACTCCATCTCACATACTTGGTGCATGCTGCCAAGAGAGGCTAGTGCTTGGCAAAAACCAGCATGCTTGGAAAGGTGGAAAGTCAGTGAGGGAGCCTGAGAGACCTCCAGCCAGACACCTTTGAGATTCTAACAATGTGCTCCAGCCTTTCAGAGAGGAGGAGGACGGCACAGGAGAGGGCAAGTTTCCAACCTGTTGTTCATAGGGTCGCTGTCAGTCAGTCACCGTTGACTTGTCAGCACCTAACAACAACAACTGGCCAACTCAATATAAACTTGCATAGAAGTCATTGATGGGCTCTTCCATTATTCTGACTAATGAGATCCAGTTTCTCTATGTTCTCTTTCCATAGATGTAATTTTATTATTGTGCATACAATCCAGCGACATTCACCTGTACAGTCACTGTTTACACTGTTGAAAAAGAGAATTTGCGATGAATAAATTGTTGCTCATACAAATGCTATCATGCTACCTCCACTGTCCTTTCTATCACCAAGG
Organism: Elephantulus edwardii; assembly: GCF_000299155.1. Taxonomy (NCBI): domain Eukaryota; kingdom Metazoa; phylum Chordata; class Mammalia; order Macroscelidea; family Macroscelididae; genus Elephantulus; species Elephantulus edwardii. Next base: position 727,739 of record NW_006399764.1, on the reverse strand, counting down.
CCATATTTTCCAAATTTTTAATATAAAATTTTTATTTTATACTAGTTTACTTACAAAATTCATATACATTGTTTTTCACACCAGATCTTTCCCATTTCCTTTACCCACCCCTCCCCTCTACCCATCAAATTTCAGGACCCTTTGATTACCCCCCTCCCTCATCCTCACCCCTCTGCTCCTGTCTTTCCCCACCCCCCTTAGGTCCTCCTACATGTTCTACTAGTTATCTTTCTATTTCTACTATAATGGTCACACACAATATTTGTCTTTATGGAACTGAATTCGTTCACATAACGTAATGCTCTCCAGTCCCTCCCAAAGTAGGTAGGAATTTTCAAAATCATTGCTCCTGCATGCTGTGTAGTATTCCACTGTGTGAATGTACCATAATTTCTCATTCTATTCAATTGTGGTTGAACATTTAGGCTATTTCCATGTTCTTGTGATGGTGAATAATGTTGTTATGAACAGTGGTGTAAAAATCTCCATTCATGCCTCTGTTCTCATTTTCTCAGGGTATATTCCAAACAGTGGAATAGCTGGCTCATATGAAATTGCTATGTTTAGCTTTTTGAGGAAACACTAAACTGCCTTCCAGAGTGGTTGTACCATTTTACAATCCCACCAACAGTTCATATCGCTCCACATCCTCTCCAACATGTATTATTGTTGTCCTGTTAAACTTTACCACTGCTACTGGGGTATCTCATTGTGGTTTTGATTTGCATTCAAACATCTGAGAGTAAAACCCCAAGCCATAATGTTTTATAAGAGATAAACTGGAAACAAGCCTAGATAGCCTAGTCTATAGTATAAAGAGACTGCAAATACAGCTGAAAATGCACAAACTGGAGCGGATATAATTGAAGAATGGGACTTCCTAAAGATTAAATCCCTGTGAGCATCAAAAACATTTTCCAACAGAGTGAAAAGAAAACCTACTGAATGGAGTAGGGGGGCCATCTAGCAATACCATTTCAAACAAAGCTGTCGTTCCAAAAGTTTACAAAATACTACAGGGCCTCCACAAGAAAAAGTCTGACAACCCAATTACAAAATGGGCAAAAGACATTTTCCAGGCACTTATCCTTTGTTTATATGCACATTTAAGTTGAAGGTGAAGAAAATTAAAACTAGTTCAAAGAACCAAAATATGACCTAGAATATATTCTATCTAAATTTAGAGAGAGTCTAAAAAATATACTTGATATATTAAACAGTGGCTGAAGATCAGACAAATTGTGGAATAGTATCAAGTATGTTGTTATGTGCCGTTGAGTCACTTGCGACTCATAGCAACCCTATGTACAACAGCCCTAAACCCTGCCCTTTCCTGTGCCAATCTCACTGTTTCTGACAGTGTCTCTGACACACCTACCCCGATTACCACAGTCACTGAATCAATCCATCTCATAGCAGGTCTTCCTCTCCTGCACTGTCCCTCCACCCACCCCAAGCATGACATCCTTCTCCAAGGACTAGTCCCTCCTTGCAACATGTCCAAAGCATGTCAGATGAAGCTTCAGAATCAGATGCCCCTTAGTCCTCAGACTGACATCATTATTCCTTAATAAGCTAGAGAGGTCGCTAACTGCACACTTTCCCAGTGCAAAACATCTATTGATTTCCTGACTCCTGGTACCAAGGGTGTTGATGGTGGATCTAAGTAAGATGAGGTTGTTGAAAGTTTCGATCTTTTTTCCGTCTATCATGATGCTGCCTATCAGTCCAGTGGTAAGAATATTTGTTTTCTTGATGTTGAGATGCAATTCATATTGAAGGCTGTATTCTTTTATCATCTGCAAATACTCCTCATTTTCAGCAAGCAAGGTTGTGTCATCTGCATAACACAGGTTAATGATGAGTCTCCCTCCAATTCTGATGCCCCAGTCTTCTTCATAGAGTCCAGCTTCTCAAATAATTTGCTCAGCACACAAATTGAATAGGTATGGAGAGACAATACAACCCTTCTTAATTTTAAACCATGCAGTGTTCTCTTCGCACAACAGCCTCCTGGTCTAGATACAGGTTTCACATGAGCACAATTAAGTGCTCTGGGGTTCCCATTCTTCCCAAAGTTAGCCATAACTTGTTATGATCCACACAGTCAAATGTCTTTGCCTAGACAACAAAACATAAGTAGACATCCTTGTAGTATGTAAGAAATTATAAGGTGGGAATAAACGACCTCACACAATGGATGCCTTTGAAATTTGCCAGCATTAAATTAAACATAATTATATACATAATGAACAGCATGTAGTCATCAGTGTAGGTTTTGGTGTTAAATTCTACTACTTCCAGACTAAAAAATAAATCTGAGGACCGTAGTTAGTCGAGAAGACATAATAAAAACAAATAGCTCCATCCGGGTCTGCCTCAAATCTTCCATTTTTACCATTTCCTGATATTGCTAATTTGTGGAATTATAGTGTTCTGTTTCCTACATAAATAGGCACAAGAATTTACTCTTCAACATTTCATGGCCTCTAAAGTACATACAGAGAATTCTCAATATTTGGCCACAACTGTCTAAGATTTAGAATATAAACTGAGTCCATTATATTTCTTTTGCTTGCTCAAAGACTCAAACTCAGATTCCTCAAATTCACTGTAGTGGAGTCAGAACCAACTCATAGCTGACTGTCCAGTCAGTTGCCCATCATTTTCCACAGAGTTGCTGGTGATTTCAAACCGTCAGAGAGGTGTGGCTTTTGGGTTGATGAGCAACTTGCTATGTATGGACTAGGCCAGCAGAGCTCCCTACTCTAATTTGTTGTAGTTGATTACCATCTAATTGACACTGACTCATAGCTGACCTTCCATGAGGGCTTTGGAGGTAGTAAATCACATACATGGAAGAAATTGCCCCTCTTTCCTCCTTAGAAGGTGATGGATTTGGATTTTAACTGTGTGACTTTAGGTTGGCAGCACAATTCCTTGATACTAAACCACCTCATATTTGTCATTGTTGTTGTTGTTGTTATATGGTATCTAGTTGAACACAACACACAGCGACCCTATGCATAATAGCCCCAAACCCTGCTCTACCCTGGACCAGTGTAACTGTCTCTGATACAACCACCCTCATTACTCCAGTTACATAACCTCCTTTACATTTAAAACCACAAAAAGAGAAGAATGGGAATCCCAAAACACTTAATTATGATCATATGAAACCTATATCTAGACCAAAAAGCTACTGTTTATATTTTTTTGTTGTTTAAAAACATAAAAACCTGACTTCTTCTAATGTAGATTTCTTCTACAGAGGGCCTAAATGTTACCTCAGATATAGTTCCATCCTCTCACTCTGAGGCTTCTGCTGGGGTGTGGGGAAAGGGAGGGGGGAAGGGCAGGGCAGAGAAATAATAATAAAATAATTCTCTTTTTTGAAAGCTATGAGTAGAAACTGCCAAATTCTATAGGTCAGCAGAGTCTGTACAAGCTTTTCCCAATTTTACCCACTAAGCACTAAGTCAGTTGAGCAGAAGTGGAATCCAGCATGAGGCTAGATTTTGAAATGGAATTTAGGCTGTGAGAATTGTGCTACTAAGAAAAAAAAAATCCTCTATAAAGAGTCAAATCTTACTCGAAAGCAAAGAAGGGAATGAGGAGGCCAAGCGGCAGTCACAGAGGTGTAGAGGTGCAGATCTGGTGAAGACTCTGACTGGCAAGACCATCACTCTTGAGGCCAAGCCCAGTAACACCATCAAGGATGTCAAAGCCAAGGAGGGCATCCCCCTAAACCAGCAGCATCTGATATTTGCAGGCAAACGGCTACACATGGCCATCCACTCTCTGACGACAACATCCAGGAGTCCACCCTGCCTCTGGTGCTGAGTCTGCATGGTGGCAGGATCGAGCCTTCCTTGCGCCTGCTAGCCCAGAAGTGTAACTGTGACAAGATGATCTGCCACCAGTGTTCTGCTCATGTTGTTAATTGCTGCAAGAAGTGTGGGCACACCAACAACCTGTGCCCCAAGAAAGACGTTAAATAAGAGCCCCCCTTTCGCTGGCTCCCTTGCCCCTTGCCGGTGGCCTCTTTCTGAGCCTCCTGGCGTTGGGCCCTCAATAAAGTCTTTCCATTACCAGAAAAGGGGGGTAAAAAGCAACAAAGGCAAGAGGACAGGGAACTAAAATAGGAAGCAGAACAGAAATGATGAGAAAGTTGATTCACTGTGAAAAAAAGTAACCAAGTCACATTGTGGAGGAATTATTAAGTGCGGATGAAATTGTTGGTTTTGTTTCACCAAAAACAGAATATATTTAAATGTAGATACTGGCCTTCATAGAAAAACTTGACTGTTCTCAGATTTTACTCCAACCATAATGTGCTCTCTAAAGATGGTCTGGAAATTATACTTTGTTTTATATGTGTTTTGGCTTCTTTTTTAATAATATCATCGTCTTAAAACAGTTCGTACCTTTCAACATCTGCAAAAGCTTTTTCTTTGAATGGCAAAAGGAGTTTATTTTTTGTTTCACTTTTTCCAAAACTATTATTTCATCATTTAGATGTTGAAACATTGACACAGTGAGTATAATGGGCTTGAGTATGACCGAGGTCATGGTGAGGATACAGGTTAGGGCAAGGTTCAGATATGCTGTTCAAAGTTGTAGACTCAACAGCACCTAACAATAATACCTAAATTCTTAACACTGAGGACCCTGCTTGTACTGGATTAGCCCTAGTACTTTGATGGTTTTATTCTTTTCAAGAGTGGTTTCTGGATGCAGGGAGTCAAACATCGAACACTGAACTGTGGTGTTATGGATGTAACTGATTAAGCGAAATCTTTCCCCATGGTGAAATGACTCTCAGATAATAAACAATGATCATCCTCTCAGGCCACTGGGGCAGAGCCACACACACAGTGTGAGTAATTCTCTAGCAGAACAAATTAACAAATGTAACTCAAATAAACTAAACTTGTGAGCTAATGAGCCTGAAACATGTGAGATTAGTTTTAGGAGAGTGAGCTTGGGCAAATTCCAAAGCAACACAGTGCATCCCAAACCCTGGGGAGTTTAGGCCATTCGTCACAAAAGCAAGCGAAAGGCAGTCAAAAGATCAGCCTACATCCATCATTTCTGAAGTAAAGACAACCGAAGGCACAGCTCCTGGCAGAGAAAACCATCAGATCACTGTGTAAAAGATAGCACTTCACGCCCACTCCCTACCTTCCCATTCTTTTATGTTGTACAGAGTAAGAGTAGGACACGGGTCTCTAGCTTTTTTAATACAGAGTTACTTTTATGGTTCCTCCCTATTGTTGTTAGCTGTCATCTAGTCAGCCTCAAAGTCACAGTGACCACATCAAGCACAATGGAACAAAATGCCACCTGGTGCTGCACCTTGACATGATTGGTTGGGGGGGGTGGGTTCACACTCTTGTGAGCCAGAGAATTTCCAATGACTGGTTTTCAGAAACAGACCAGCAAACCTTTCTTTCTAATCCATCTTGGTCTACATGATCCACTGCAACCTGATTAACGTCATAGAAACTGTCAAGCTTCAACTGACGGGCAAGTGATAACTGCACATGAAGTGTGTCAGACAGCAATCAAGTAACGTGGGTTCTCGCACACGGAAGGCGAAAATTCTACTGCTGAACAACCACTGCCCTCCTTCTCCCTGCTTACAATTCCAAGATTCAATCTCCATATCAACTTGTGCATATTAAGTAGTGATTATTGCCAGTTTCAATTAATATAAGACACATAACTTGGAAGCACAGCTTATGAACAAAGCTAAATAAATAATAATGCAACCCTAGGTAATGCCAGCAACAGTGCAGTCTATCAAGAATTAATACACACCTCTCTGAAATGTTTTAGACTGTAGAAAACCTCAATGACACATGGCAATGCCTTTGAGAGCCCCTAAAAACTCAGGGGTGCTCAGTTAAGACTTGTTGTGACAAGAAACCACTAAATGTTTGATTCCTTATCCATTGCTTTTTTATAACTGTCCCACTGGTTACATTCATGAATTCTTATACAGAAAAGAGCCAAGCTGTAAATTTGAGAAGACATCACAAAGTATTAATGATCTGTCACAGAAGAGAGAATCTACTTTACAGGGTCAGTGCTCACTGGCTGAATCTGAAAACCACTCTCACACATGCGCTCCAAACACACAGAAATGTTTTACTATGATGGTTTCAGAATTAGAAGAAAAATAGAAGATGTTCATGAAAAATACCATTACTCTTAGTTAAGTGGAAAACAACTCATTTCCATTATCAAAACATGTCAGTATTACAAGGTTTATGGTACTTTCAAGTGGTAGTAAGTATAGTGTGTCAGGGAGTTTTTACCCAAAAACAGATGGGTAAAATTTCAAAAGTTACTATTGTTATGGGAATGACAGATATATTATCAGATATATCAAGTTTGAAAGACACATTTAAAAATATGTATGTATGTATGTGTGTATATATTCACACACATATCTGTGTGTGTGTATGTATAAATGCATACATACACAAATAACTGCCTCTCGGCTATGGGTCAGTCCCAACTCAGTGGTACTCAACAATAATAACAAACTGTTGTGTACTGTCAAGTCCAAACCCTTTCAGTGGGTTTTCAGATGCAATAAATCACTTGAGAGGAGATTACGCACCCTTGTCTTGGTATAGAAATACAGAAACACAAATAATTGCATATAATATATGCATATATATGTTTATACCTATGTATACATAGATAGATAGATAGATAGATAGATACTGCTGTTGTTATGAGCTGTCAACTACAATTCAAAGTGACAATATGCACAATAGCTCTGAACTCTGCTGTTCAGAGCTCACTCTTACATACCTACCTCATTACCCCAATAACTGAGTCAATCCATCTCATTCAAAGTCTTCCTCTCCTGCACTGACCCTCCTCCCTTCCAAGCATGATATCCTTCTCCAAGGACTGGTCTCTCTCAGTTGTTGTTATTGTTGTTGATTGCCATCAAATTGAGCACAACTCACAGCTACCCTATGAACCAAAGACCTAAAGCCTTTCTATAACTATCATCATTTCTAAAAGTTTATAGAGTTTCCAGAGGCATGTTGTTTAGGAAATGGATGCCATTCCTGCTTCCAAACTGTCTTAAGCAGGTGACAGCACCACTGCCCACCATGGGTAACCATTATAGCATGTGACATCCCAAAGGCACAAGTTTCAGCATCACAGCAACCCCATGTTACCTCAATACAGCATATTAGCAGAAGAGTGCTGTACCACTTAGAAAAATGTCCCTCCAAATTATAACAACTGACTTTTTTTAAATTGTTAACATTTATTTCTTTCCTACCAAATTAAAATCTTGAGGTTGCCCCATGTTCCTTTCTGCTTCCGGGAACACACTCTGCTTCTGCTCCGGGAGGTGCGCGGCCAGACCCAATAACAATTGACTTTTAAATACAAAGGCCTTCACCAAGGTCTTGTTAATTCTAAACAAGAGGCTTAAATAAAACAACCAACATTTGTTGTTGTTATGTGTCATTGAGTCACCTGTGACCTATAGCAAACCTATATACAGCAGTTCTGAACCCTTCCATGTCCTGAGCCAGTCTCTCTAACTCCAACACACCAAAACCAATTGCCCCAGACACTGTATCAGTCCATCTCATCTGGTGTCTTCCTCTCCTGTGCTGTTTCTCCACCCCTTTGAGCATGATGTCTTTCTCCAAGGACCGGTCTTTCCTAGCTGTGTGCCCAAAGTATGTGAGACAAAGCTTCAGAATCCTCCAAGGAGAAAATTGGTTTCACCTTCTCCAAGACAGACCCATTTGTTTTCATGGTAGTCTATGGTATGTTCAAGATTCCTCTCCAGCACCACAACTTGAAGGCATCGATTCTTCTTCTGGCATCCTTAATCATTGCCCAGTTCTCTGTAGCATAACAAGTAATTGCTAAAATCATGGCCTGGATTAATAGCACTTTTGTCAGTAGACTTTCGTCATTGCTTTTCAGCACTCGGGAGAGGTCCCTGATAGCAGCTTTTCCCAAAGCAATTCCTCTTCTGATTTCCTAACTGCTGGTGTTAAGAGTATTTATTGTGGAGCTATAAGTGCAAGCTGTAATTGCTAATGACCTCAATATCTTCATCTATCATGGTGCTGCCAATTGGCCCAATGATGAGAATCTTTGTTTGATGTTGAGCTTCAATCCATATTGAAGACTCCAGTCCTTAACCTTCTGCAGCAAGAGCTTCAGATCTTCCATTTCAGCAAGCAAGATTGTGCCATCTGTACATCATAGGTTGTTGATGAGTCTTTCTCCAATCTTGATGCCACATTCCTCCTCATAAAGCCCTACTTCTCGAATGTGAGACAGAGCCCGAGAATCCTTGCCTCCAAAGAGTAGCACGTTGTTTTCACCCACACCAAGACATACCTGTTAGTTCTTTTGGCTGTCTGTGGTACATCTAGTACTCTTTTCCACCACCACAACTCAAAGGCTTCAAGTCTTCTTCTGTCATCTTTTTTATCATTGTCCAGCTCTCTGATACACAGCAAGTAATTGGAAAGATCATGGCCTGGATCCAGAGCACCTTGGTCTCTAGACTGGCATTGTTGCGTTTCAGCACTGTGGAGAGGTCCCTGATGGCAGGTTTTCCTACTGCAATTCATCTTTTGATTTTCTGACTGCAGGTGCCAAGATTGTAGATTGCGGAGCCGAGGAAGCTGAAATTGTTCATCTCAATCTCCTCCCCATCTATATATGATGTTCTTAGACGCTGTCAGGTTGGAACCAAATCAAAGGTGACCCTTACGCAGGTTTCCAGAGGCTATAAATCTCACAAGCGGAGAGTGTTCCTCTTTCTCCTGAAGAACAGCTGAGAGATTAGAACATCATGCCTTTGAGTTGGCAGTGCAATCTTCACCACCTGAATCTGGTAAAGAGCTAAGGGTGAGAAACTGTACTCAAGAGTAAGAAGTGTGGAGACAGGAGTGCTATTTAAGAAGGAAAATGTGTGGCTCGAAACCAACAGGGAACAAGGAATTGGGAAGAAAAGTCTGGCATCATTAAATTAGAGGTGGCCTACACATTGGACAGCTTTAGGGTCTTGTGACTAAATAGACCGGGGTTTAAAGCTTCCCCTGACGATGACAATGCATTGCAGCTTTAGCAAGGAGGCAAAATTTAAGATTCCTTTTTTCTTATCATTTTAAACACAGCTATGAGATTGAATCAAAACCATACATCAGCTCCCTCTGACCTGCAACCAACTCCATACTTTAGTGAAAGAGTGCAAACGGAATCAATCCTGAAGCTCTTTCCCTGCTCTTGGCCAGGCAGAACCCACCCAGCCCTGGACCCACCCTCTGTTCATCCTCATGCTCCATCAGTGTGCTGTCAGCAAAGCCAACATGATAGACAGTTTCTGAGATTGGAACCAAAGTGGCCATGAGGCGGCTTTCGTTTTCCCATCTCAGCTGTCTGCCCCAGGACTGCAGGAGCTGCCCTGCTGACCAACCAAGCAGACACGTCCCCACCTTCACTGCCCACCTCCTTCCTAAGCTCTTGGTGTGGAATGGATTACACACACACAGCATCTCTGATTACTTGGTGTAGTTTTCTCTTCAATTTTTGTCTTGAGCTTTTGTGTTTAATTTTTAAAATACACTCAGCTCTTATGAATTTTATGTGTATTTATTAAGTGAACTAATTTTTTTAAAAAAATCTCACTGAGTTGATTCCGTTCCTGGTAATCTTTCAGACTGTGCATCAGGTAAGTTTCCAAGATGAGAGAGGAGACTGCTTCATCTATCTCCTACAGAGTGATGGGTAGATTTGAAATGTCTACCTTTCCAATGAGGCTCCATGTCAAGAAGACAAAAATTCTCACCACTGGACCAATCAGTAGCATCAGGATGGATGGTGAAGAGATTGAGATTGTTCACAGCTTCAGTTTGCTCGGCTCCACAGTCAACACTCTTGACACCAGCAGCCAGGA
>NW_006399764.1:710839-717250 GCF_000299155.1 Elephantulus edwardii | reverse complement strand
GGTTTAGGACTGTTGTACATAGGGTCTCTATGAGTCGCAAACGACTCGACGGCACATAACAACAACAACAACCTTTCCATTAGGGAGCTCTAATATGTTTGGCCCAGACAGGGGGCCAAGGGGTATGAAGAATTCAAAGAATACACATGTCAACAAGAAGAGTGAACAGCCTCGCCCACCCAGCAGAACTAATGGATGAACCATAAATCACAATGAAATGTCCCTCTCTTTCCTCCTTAAAGACCCTGTTATAAAAACTCTCCCCAATAAGCTCAAAGTGTGACTTCCTCCTTCTGTGTCTCCAGAATGAGGAACCTCACCCTGAAGCCCCCTTAATAATGCTACTTTTAAGCTTTCTGTCTTGTTCTCTGATTTCTTTCTTAAGTCCGCAGCCTATCACAATGGTTTAGTGGCAAGAAGCTGTGCAGCCATCCTGAAGGCACACAGTTCGAGGCCACCAGCTGCTCCATGGAAGAAGAATGGGCAATTACCTCCCTTGTGATTAACTGACTCTGAAAACCTGCTAGAGGGTCAGCTAGGGGTCGGGTCTGACTCTGGTACAAAACAACAACCACCTTTCCATTAGCAGCTTAACACTTATGGCAAAAAAAACACCAAAATTCCTTATTAAATCCAAGAGTCTCTTCCAATTGTCTGGCATTCAGAAATCCTCCTTATTATTCTGGAGATCAAAAGAAGATTGGGACAATAAGTAAATCCACCTCTAACTAGTTAGTTATAATTTATTTCTTTCTATTTAATTCTAGATGGGAGCTCTGGTGGTGTAGTCTGAATGGAGATGTGCTGCTAACTCAAGGCTGACGCCTCTCTGGAGGTTCGAATCCACCAGCAGCTCCAAAGGAAAAAACCCACTGGAGGGGGTTATGAGTAGGTTCCAACTCAGCAGCAATGGATTTTGCATTTTAATTCTCCAGCAGGAGTGGCATCTGCTTCCTAAATAACGTGTCTCTGGAAAGTCTATGAACTTTGATAAATGTCCATAGTTGTGAAAGGGCTTCAGGCCTTTTGTTCATAGAGTCACACTGAGTCTTGTTCAACTCAAAGGCAATCAACAACAACAATATTTCTATGTATACACACAAACAGTCATAGAAACATAAAAATGTTCTTGTGAGCACAAGGCAAAATCAAGGCAAAATCTAAAAAAATATATATACACACATATACACATTTACACACATATACACATATACATACATAATATATACACATACACACATATACATACACATACATACACACACATACACATACACATACACATACACATACACATACACATACACATACACATACACATACACATACACATACACATATATATATAATAGCAATTTTAGATTAGCAGCCAGAGCTTGCAAAGGAGAGTTTCTCCATCAAAGCCTGCCACCTGGTGGTATTTCGCAGAGTCTGTTCTTTGGCCCCAGCTAGGCCTGGAAGGAGGCCAGAGCAGTCAGACGTAGCTGACCCGCGTGCCTTCAAAGCTAAATAAAAGGCCTATGAATAAATGTTGGTGCACCAGTAGATTCTAAATCTTGACAACACAGAAGCCTTATTTAATTTGATCCTTGCGCATCAGAGATTTTAAACCGCCATTAGTCAGGCAGTCTGCCACTCTCCTCTCACTTGCAGAAGGCTAGTGGTGTTTATGGGGCATAAACTGGCTATATTTCATGTGAGCAAGTGAAGGAAACAAAAATCGCTTGTGATAGAATAAAGAATAAATATCAATATTATTGCCTTATCGTGCATGAGGCTTCATGGACCTCTGTTCAAGCCATTTCAATAACACTCTTCTTGGGGGTGGGGAGAAATCATTGTATTTGAAATTTTTAAATCAGTGACAAAAAATGATTCGAATTTGACTAGATTTTTAAAAGTCTAGTTCTATCCATTAAGAAGATAATATTATTGATTGGAGGAAAGTAGGTTCACATTTAATGATACTCTCTGTCCCATAAAAAACAATAATGAATAACAGTTGAATAAAAAAATGAATAAAAAAGTTGATCTGTAATAAAATGTTTCCACATTACATTACTGACTTAAAGATTACTAAATTATATACAGGGTAGCTCTAGTGGCCAGTAGTAAGGATATGTACTGTTAACACAAAGGCATGCAGTTCAAACCCACAAACTTCTTCAAGGATGAACAATCTCCTCCTATGCAATTTTCTGCCGCTGAAAATCTATTGGAGAGTCAGCTACGAGTAAGTTTTGACTCAATGGAACATAAAACCAACAAGTTATATGCAGGAGTCCCACATGAACAGTACTTTAAGCACTCGTCTCTAATAGAAAAGGGATTCAAACCCACCAAGAGCTGCACTGGAGAAAGACTGGCAGTCTACTTCTGTGGACAGTACAGCCTTATAAACCCTATGGGCCGTTTTACGCAGTCCAGCAGGGTCCCTGTGGATCAGAAGCAACTTGGCTCAATGGCAATTTTTGTATTACATTTGCTATGCAAAATATCTACAAGTCCAAAAGAAATTTTATGCTTCTAAGACTTTGTGATGTCCTTAAGATTTGTGACAACCTAGTATTGAACTGGTCTATCAGCTTCATTTTTCCAACAGTATAAATTCACTTCATGTCTTTGTGTCACATTTACAGAATTCTCACAAAATTTCAAATTTTTTCATGCTATCTATTACATATTAACAGACTGTTCAAACCCAAACCCAACCCCCCGCCTCTGGGTCCATTATGATTCATGGCAATTCTCCATCAGGTTTCCGAGGCTGTTATCCTAACAGGAAGAGGTTGCCCATCTTTCTCCCATGGACCAATTGTTGAATTCAAACTGCTGATATTTTGTACCACATCACCAGAGCTCCTTTAATAGTCTACAGTGTCGTGAGATTGTCAATTTTATATGCACTTGTGTCATGAATTATGTCCCTAAAAAGCACATGTGTGTCATGATGTCATACAGAAATTTTGCAGTATTCCCTATAAACTGATAAACCAATAAGTTGCAACAAGAATAAGGGTAAACTAAAGAATAAACAAATATGTCTTGGAAAATGTGCAGCCAGAGTGTTCCTTGGAGACAAAGATGGTGAAGTGTCATCTTGCATACTTTGGGTATGTTGCTAGAGAGGCTATTCTTCAGAGAAGGACATCATGCTTGGAAAGGTGGAGGGACAGCAAAGGAGAGGGAAACTGTCAACGAGGTTGACTGATTCAGTGACTGCCGCAATGGGCCTGAGTGTGTCAGAGATTGTTGGGATGGCACAGGATAGGACAGGGTTCCGATCTCGCCCCTAATCCTTAATCCCATCCCAGTATTAAAGGAGTATTCCTGGAGAATGGCTTGAGTCATCTTTTGGCTTAAACCATTTCTGTCAAAATGGACTCCTAGCCTGTCCTCCAATGACTTTTCCGAGCTCTCTCTCTCTCTCTCTGTCTCTCTCTGTCTCTCTCTCTCTCTCTCTCTCTCTCTCTTTCTCCTCTCTTTCTCTGTTGGATTCAAACCACCCACCTTTACGTTGGCAGCTCAACACCTTGCTCTCTAGACCATCAGAGAGGTAATGTGGGAGAGAAGACAGCAGAGATGGAAACTTTAGTATCACCCAGAAAGAATTGCCAGGAGTGGAGTACAACCTTTTGGATTCAGGTCCCTGCAGTGGGAAGCTCCTTGACACAGGGAAAGGCCAAAACATACAGAATTCCAAGGAATGCTGGTCCTAATGATGCTGAAGCAGACAAGAGCCTTCTCCCAAAACCAACAGAGCAGAAAGCCTTCCCTGGAAGTCATTGCAAAAGCATCTGTGCTGTCTTTACTATATCAGATTTAGATAACTAACTTGGGAAACATTAATGTCATTCATCAACAATATTCAAAAGATATTCATTCTGTTGCAATGGTCTGGGACTGAACCCACAATATCTGTGAGGGATGTAGGGTATGGGTGGGTGGTGCGTGCATACGTGAAAGAGAGCTCTTATATTCTCTTTAATCGTAATTTCTACCTCTGGGGCTCAAAAATGAATTCTCATTTACAGATTTCTAATGTTTGCATCATTTTTAAAGCACAATACTACATATCTCTGTCCTATAAGTTGAAAACTCTGAATTCAGCTGGTTTTATGCACAAATCGAGACGCTATTGCTTCCCACAAAGATAACAGCTAAGCAGATGCACAAAGAGACTTCCTTTGCTAAACTAATGTTAAGGAAAAAGATATTTTGATAATTTAAACATATAAACTACTAAAAGAAAAAAGTTAACAGTAATATTTTCATTTGGGTACCCAATTTTTTTAAAACCCAAACAGAGACAGCTCGAGCATTTATGTAATATTTATTATTTACTCAAACGATTCACTTAGTTTTTTTAAGGGAACTTCATTGAGCATACCATAAAAGGATCATCTTAGAAGTCTAAGAACCAAAAACGTTACATTTCGTAGTACCTAAGGGCATATTAATTCAGTAGAGAAATTTGGTAAAATAATCCTGAAAAAGTCCTAAAACAATACATTGTTGTCCTTAGATACACCAGTTAAGGAATCACTGGTAGAAGGTATATCTGGGACCATTAAAAGAACTCTTAAGATTATAGGAATCAAATGACACAATTTTTTTAAAATGGGCAAAAGACTGAAACAGCTTCTTCAGCAAAGAAGAAACAGATTGCAAATTAACACTTAAAAAGGTGTTCAAAATCTTTAGATGTTCATTCACTCAAGTCAGAACCAACTTCTTATTGACCCGCCATTGATTGGTTTCTAAGCCTATTAATTGCCCAAGAAGTGATTTGCTCATCTTTGTATCTTAGAGTCTTTGACAGATTGGAACCACCAGAAAGACAATAAATACCTTTGGGTCATTGACTAACCACCAGGGGAGGGTTCTTTATGACCATCAGGTTCTTCATGAACATCAGGGGAATGTAACTTAAAGCCACAATAAACCATATCACTATTACTAACCACACACCTATTACACCCACCTCATTGCCATCAAGTTGGTTGTGACTCCTCACCTCCTGCCATCAGTTTTCCAAGGCTGCAATCTTTCTGGGAGGAAACGGCTCATGTTTCTTAGTCCAAGAAGCTTGCGGATTCTCACTGGTAACTTTTCAATTAGCATCCTAGTACATTATGCACAACCCCATCTCGACTCCTTAGACATCTACTCACTCACTTTCCTTGTCCATTGCAAAGGAACCAACTCAGAGCTGACCCTCATGGGTTGTAAATCGCTCAGAAGATGATTGTCCGTCTTTCTCCAGCAGAACTACTGTTGGGTTCATACTTCTGAAAAGGTATGGCCTTTGGGAGAGCCACACAACTCTCTGCAGACCACACCATCAGGGCTCCCTACAATCCTACTATAGTAGTTGTTGTTTGTGTCTAAATATTCCCAAAGGAAAAATAAGGTCAAACTAAGGGCTCTAATCTACAGCATAAATAGACCCTCAAACATAACTGCAAGTATACAATCAACAGAGGATGACTCAGGCCTTGTAAAAATTAATGTGCATCAGATTACTTCTCCAAAAGAGTAAGAAGGGAGAATCTACCAACTAGGAAAAAATAGTTGGCAACAACGTATCAGACAAGAATTAGCTCTAAACTTTGCTGAAACTACAAAACCTCATTAAGAAAATAAACTCAACCGAAAACAAGTAGAGGACTTCAAAAGACACTTTACCAAAGACGTTTGGATGGCCAACAAACAATGAAGAAATGCTCAAGATCATCAGTTCTTTGTTGTTGTTATTGTTATTGCTGATTGCCTTTGAATTGAGCATGATTCATAGTGATCCTATGAACAAAAGACTTGAAGCACCTCTACAACTATGGACATTTATCAATGTTCATAGAGTGTTCCAGAGGTATGTTGTTCAGGAAGTGGATGCCACTCCTGCTTCCAAGCCTATCATAGTATGCTATTATAGTTATGTGCCATTGAGTCACCTGCAAATCATAGCAACCCTATGTACAGCAGCTCTGAGCCCTTCTCTGTCCTGAGCCATTCTCACTAATTCTGACACACCAACCCCCATTGCCCCAGTTACTGGATTAATCCATCTCATCCGGGGTCTCCCTCTCCTGCACTTCCTGTCCACCCTTTTGTGCATGATTTCCTTCTCCAAGGACTGTGGGGACCTGTGCTGCTAACCCAAAGGCAGTACTTCTCTGGGGCATAACTACAGGGGAGACTGTGAGGATGGTGGGGAAAAATCAATACACAAAAATTAAAATCCCCCTGCTACCCATTCTCATCTGTGTGCCGAGCAAATAATTTGTGAAACCAGACTCTATGAAGAACAATGTGACATCAGAACCACAGTAAGGACTCATGAATAATCTACAGTTATGCAGATTACACAACCTTGTTTGCTAAAAGTGAGGAGGTCCTGAAGCACTTGCT
>NW_006399764.1:688290-709164 GCF_000299155.1 Elephantulus edwardii | reverse complement strand
AAGACCATTACCACTGATCCAATAGGCAACATCGTGATAGAGAGAGAAAGGTTTGAAACTCAGCAACTTCATCTTATTTGGATCCACATTCAAAACCCTAGATAGCAGTGATCAGGAAATAGGGAGACATAATACACTGAGGACTTTTCTAAAATACTGAAGAGCAATGATATCTGTTTGAAGACTAAGGTGCACTTGATGTAGACCGTGACCTTTTCATTTGCTTTAGGAAGCACGAGTGATATCCACGTCCTAAATAACATGCCTCTGGAAACTCTATGAACTTTGATGAATGTCGATACTTATAGGAGGGCTTCAGGCCTTTTGTTGATGGAGTCGCTATGAGTCATGCTCAACTCGACGGCAATCAACAACATACATATGAAAGCTTGACAATAAAGGAGAATAGAAAAAGAATTGATGCTTATGAGTTGTGGTGTTCGAGAAGAGTACTGAATATCCCTTGGACTGCCAAAACAGCCAATATATGTCTTGGGGACAGTATATTCAGAGTACCCCTTGCAGGCAAAAATGGCAAGGATTTGGCAAGGTTCAGATCTGTCATTCACAAGGTGACTGAGTTATAGATGACTTGATGGCACATAACAATATTTTCTCTATTTAAAAAAAAAGTTGAAGAGAAAATATACCAAACACCATGGCAACATCATGATAGAGGGAGAAAAGACTGAAGCTGTCAACAACTCTGTCTTACTTGGATCCACAGTTAACAGCTTTGGTACCAGAAGTCAGGAAATCAGAAGACATATTGCTCTAGGACAGTCTGTAGATAGGAACCTCTCCAAATTCTTGTCAGTTTGAGGACTAAGGTGCCTCTGATTCAGGCCCTAATCTTTCCAATCACTTGCTATGTATCTGAGAGCTGGACAATTAATAAGAATGGCAGAACAAGAACTGATGTCTTTGAGCTGTGATGTTGGAGATGAGAGCTGAACATCCCATGGATGACCAAGAGAATGGATAGGTCTTGGAGAAGGTGCAGCCGGGGTGCACTTTGGAGGCAAGAATTATGAGGCTTCGCTTCACATACTCTGGGCATGTTGCTAGAAGGAGCTATTCCTTGAAGAGGTACATGATGCTCAGAAACGCAGAGGGTCACCGAAGGAGAGGAAAACCCTCAACCAGGTGGATTGCCACCATTACCGCTTCAATGGGCTCTAATGTGTCAGGAAGTATGAGGGTGGCCCAGGATAGGAGAGGGTTCAAATTTGTTGTTCATAGGGTCATTATGGGTCATACATACTCCATTCAATGTCTTCTAACAACAACATACCAAACACCTATATCATTAACCCCCAACTTTAAAATAGTAAAAATATATTTAGGTTCCTTTATTTGTTAGAAAATCTGGCTCCATCCTTACTATAAAGAGTCTGCAAGTATCCTGATAGCTCACATCTCTCTGAGAGCGATCACATAAGGGTTTAGTCATTCCCCCAAACTCTTGCCATCTTCATGTGGTGTTAAGACCAAGAAGCCTTTCTAAGAAGTGGCAAACAAACAGTGCTTGTGATTTAACCACTCAGTCCTCTTTTCAGTTCAGAAGAAACCTACTTGGATTCGCCACAGTACAGCACAGCACAGCTGCAGCACTGCTCAGCTCCTGCATTTAGACTAGAGACGGCTCTGGGTAAGCTCAGGTTGCACACACGGCCTCTCTGTACCTCCTAGAGCCCTGACAAAGGTGAGACAAACTCTCCACTTGAGCTTTATCACTCTAGGCTGTCCCTCTTTTCATGCATTATATACTCACTGTTGGAAATGGCAATCTCTCTACTGGACAAGAAGAAAAATCCAGCCTGTCATGAGTACAGTGAAAGGTAATATATTTGCTAGCTCCAGTTTTATCTTAGCAACTGCTTTTCTAACCATTTTACAATAACACCAGAAGAAAAGCTTTTCCACAATGCTGTAACCCAAGCATCAAAGGACTCATGTGTCAGACTAGACTGGAAAGACTTTTTCCTCCTCTAAGATTAATCTCTGGAATTAATATAAACAAGCTGATTTCAGAATCTCAGAATCTAAAGCTCTTTGGGGCCTCAGAGTTTAGTGTTCAAAACTCACTACAAACAATAAACACTTTCTTTATAGTTTTCTGTTAAAAAATAAAAAGTTCTAAATATCTAAACAGTCACCGGAGTATGCCTGTATTTATTGTATCTTTTCATTGCTAAAATCCTTTGCAAAATTCCAACTGTGGAACAATACAGCTTTAAGAAGGGGAGAGTGGAATGGTTCCCAAACAGAGATGCTACAGGAAGAAATCCATAAAAACAAATTAAATTTTATCCTACTAAGGGATGAGCCAGCCGCTTTTTCTGATTTCATTTTCCTAGTATTCCTGAAAGCAAGGAATGAATGATAAAGAGATTAACTGCCCATCTTCCTGCCATTTCACCTTGGCCTTGTAATCTGTTGTTGTGTATCATCTAATCAGAACCAACTCAGAACTGACCTTTCAACAGGTTTTCAGAGGCAATTAATTGCATGTGAGGAGACTGTCCATCTTTCTCCCCCCGAGCAGATGGTGGATTCAAACCATATTCTTTTGGGTCCAATTCCTTACCACTAAGCCACCAGAGCTCTCTCCTCATACGGTAGTGAAAGATTATTGATGGCTCATTGTATCGCCCTGAGCTCCTTGCCTCCATCATAAACCAAAAAGCCATCAGGTGTATTGGTTAAGCACCAACTGTATGCAGGACAAATAATCCCTCAATCAACAGGACCAAAATAAGGATCTTTCAGAAGGAAACATGTAACCATGACTCAAAATACCTTAATGGTGTCCAAACCTCAGTTTGTGCCTCAGTTCTCATTTTCTCAGGGTATATTCCAAGTGGTGGAATAGCTGGATCATATGGAATTTCTATTCAGCTTTTTTAAGAAGCACCAAACTGCCTTTCATAATGGTTGTATCATTTTACAATCCCACCAACAATGTGTAAGAGCTCCTTTCTCGCCACATCCTCTCCAACATCTATTACTTGCTGCCCTGTTAAACTTTGCCACTGTTACTGGAGTGAGATGGTACCTCTTTGTGGTTTTGATTTGCATCTCTCTTATTGCCAGTGATTTGGATCATTTCTTCAGGTGTCTGTTTGCAATTTGAATATTTTCCTCTGTGAAAATTCTTTTGATGTTTTTGCCAATGTTCATAGCAGCATTATTCACCATTGCAAGAACATGGAAACAGCCAAAATGTCCAACCACAAATGAATGGACTGAGAAATTATGATACATTCACACAATGGAATACTATGCAGCACACAGGAGCAATGATTTTGTAAATTAGTACCTAACTTGGGAGGGACTGGATAGCATTATGCTGCGTGAACTAACTCAGTCCCACAAGGATAAATATTGTATAAAACCATTATCGTAGAATGAGTATAAGGACCCAGGGGGGTGGAAGAGGCTGGAAGCAGAAGGATGAGAATGTGCAGGGGGCAGGGATTAACCATAGGATTGTAAAATTTGATAGGGGGAAACTGAAAGAATTTGTTCTTGAAAACAATGTTTTTGAATTTTGTAAATAATTTAGTGGAAAATTTTTTTAAAAAATTAATTTAAAAAAATACCTTAACAGTCCCCCAGCACTCTGAGATTAAGTTTTGGGGGTTTTTTCTGCTTCTCTATAAAAAGCCCTTCAAAATCTGTATCCTATTCATCTGTTTTCTGCCTCAGTTGCTGCCTTCGTCACTACCACCACCACGACGTCAATCCTACCATTTCACTCTGGACTCTAGTCAAATATTTTAAACACCCATGATTTGCTTATGCTTATATGGATCTCTCTTCCTTGAATGTGCCTCTCTCCTCTTCCACTACTCCAAGTCTACCTGCATAAATGCTGGCTCACCTAGAATAGGAAGCCTCTAATATGGGCCCCAGGTATTACATATCTCCAATTATACATGCCTTTATGTTAGTCCCTCTCCTTGAGTGTAGACTAACATAGGATCATGTGTTATCATAGGAACTTGCTTCCAGTGAACAGAATATGGCAAAAGTGATGGAATATCATCACTTCAGAGATTAGATTACAAAAGACTCTGACTTTTGTTCATCAGATTCTCTATCTCTTCTTGCTTGCTCGGATGAAGCAAGCTGGTGTGGGGAAACTGCCTATAGGGGAAACAAAGCAGCCTTCATCCAACAGCTTTCAAGTAAGGAAGACATTCAGCCCAATAGCAGAGTGCATTTATCCACACTCAAGGGTTAAGATGATTACAGCCTCATTATTAACTGTAAATAAGACCAATCCCAGGACAATGCTCAAATTTCTTTTATAGACTAAATTTTGCTTCTATCATCATGGTGGACAACATTTTGTTTGAAGCTTTCTCCTATACTATTTGAAATTCCTAAATATTAAGTACACCATTTTTCATCATATAAGTCTGTTAAAATAAAAATCATGTTAAGGAGTAATAGAAATTGACTGGGGTTGATTTAGCAGACAATTTGCAAATCAGGGTAACATTTTGACAAGAGAGTAAAAAACCTTTTCAAAGATTAAAGAAATTCTGAGGATTCTTATGATCCATGCTATCGACATTGCCATGGAAACAGAGCCATAACAGTGTTTATATAATAGCAATTTACTCTAAAACACAGCTTCTAGTCTGACCTTGGTGGTTTTGTTTCTCTAAACCAGCAGCATATAGAAAATTATCCAAAAGAGTTCAATGCCTAAGGCAAAGCGATCTTTACCAAGCTACTTCTAGGCTATTGTTTGACTTAAAGAAGACTTTAGAAGACCAGTTTCTCAAGGCTGACAGTTCAAAAAGCTATCTCAAGATAATGGCCTGGGTGGGGCCTAGAAAACTGGATTCCAGGAGAATTAAACATCATTTCTCAAGTCCCTGATCCTAGTACAGACTGGAACACAGCAAGACTTGATTTATGTTTATAAATTGATGAGCTCAAGAATTGATGTATATTCAGTTACAAATACACCCACTCCTTACTTACTATCCTATTATATGATATTTCACACTTAAGAAAAGAATAAAGAAAAAAATCAACTTTCCAACTATTTTGCACATTAATGATGTACATCTGGAAATAGCAAATGTCAAGATGTGAGACAAGAGTAGGTAGTTAAACTTAGGGGTCAACTTGACTTAGCCATGATTTCCAGTTCTGTAACGATAGTTCAGGAGCTATGATGACATAGTGTATTGCACTGTTAACCAAAAGTCTGTGAGTCTTTGTCAGTTTAAATCCACAAGAGATTGTAAAATTCTTATAAGGCCAAAGAAGGTGCCCTAAAATATGGCATTGGGAGTTCATTATGCAAGACCCAGGACTCTAAATGTCAGTTGTTCTTGTTAGGTGCCAACAAGTTGAGCACAATTCATAGTGACTCTGTTAACAACAGTCCTGAACCCTGTGCTGTTCTGTGCCATCCCCATCATCTCTGACGTACTCAAGCCCATTACAGCAGCCACTGTGTCAATCTATCTGCTTGAAGGTCTTCCAATCACCAATCCTCCATTTTTCAAAGCATAATGTCGCTCTCCAAGGAATAGCCTCTTCTAATATGTCTAAAGCATGTTAAGCAAAGCTTTCTCGTCTTTGCCTCCAAGGAGCACTTTGATTACTCTTTAACCAAAACATGTACGCTTGTTCTTTTGCCAGTCCATGGGATACTCCATACTCTTCTCCAGCACCACAACTCAAAGGCATCTATTCTTCTTCAGTCATCTTTGTTCACATTGTCCACCTCTCAGATGCATACAAAGTGATTGGAAGGACCATGGCCTGAATCAGTAGTACCTCTTATTTTGAGGAGTACTTTTTCATCCTGATAACTAAGTATTTTCAATCATACCCTGATTACAAAAGAATAAATAATGTACCCCAAAGACGACTGGGTTTTTTTTCTCAAACTATATTAGGAAAGACTAGCAGATGGGAGTCTTGAGACAATGATTCTTGAAAGCAACCAAATGAAACATACAAATTCCTAGCCCATAGCATTGTGAGATATAAAACACTGTTTTGAATTTTCTCGTTCTGATTGACTCTCTAATGGGAATCTGCATCTCTATCTCAGCTATACTGAGTCAGAATCTCCACTTAAACAAGATCTTCAGGTGTATGTAAGAATCTCCTTGGGCTCTCTAAGAACCACTTAAGGAGTTTGTTAAAATGGAGATTTTGATGCAGTGCATCTAGAGTGAGATTTTCAGCAGGGGGTAAACAGGAACGAGCCAGATCGAAGCCCTGTTTTAAGCTGCTAATTTTGGGGTAGCTTATTACACAGCAACGGATAATGAGCACAACTAGAATGTAAGTAGTTCCTGGAAATGGGCCTCATGTCAGCACCATCTCCACCCCACCGGTATCATTCCGATCATATGGTATTGCCCCGATACCGTGACTAGTAGAACTCATCCTCTCCTCAAGATGATAGTTCTGAGCCTCTTTTTCTCACTGTACTTTAAACACTAGGAGTCATGCCTAGGACTCCCAGTCTTTCTGCTTGGCCTTCATATCGCTTATTTACAAGTGAGAAGCACTCTGCCTCAGACTCCAAGGATTGGTTCTCAATAGGTCTTTTGCCCACTGGCTTGGATTACACAAAGCAAATGACATTTTTCACCTTTCATGTTCCCATATATTCCTTGAGTAAGATACTGACAGGCCAGCAGCCTTCAGAGGAATACCTCTATTAGAATCCATGGAGCATTCTAACAGACATAATGTTTCCTGAGTTCCCACACCACAGAGGATAACTGAGTGGGTTCTGGGTGGGGTCCTGGAAGCTGTGTTTCAAAGAACTCTCAGGTACTTTGGAGACACAACGAGGTTTCAGAAACTCTGGCTTAACATGTGTTCCTGACTTGCTGGGGAAACAAGGCAGATAATTAAACCTAGAGGCTAGGCTTCCTGTATTCTCCTTAGTAGATTGTGCTCACGTGCACAAAATTAAGTTGACACCTCTCCTCAGTGTATTTTCTTAAGGTAATAAATCAATTATATTGGCAGAACATCTGCACAGATATAGCAATAAGGATATATTACATTTACATATGAGATATTTTGCATTTTTTTTTCCTAAAACTGGGATTCAACATCATGGAAGTTCATACTCTGAATATATAAATTCATTTCCTAGGATCTCACTTTTGCAGTAACGAATTTAATTGGCATCTTCTCTGCCTCTGGAGAATGTGAAGAGCATCTCAATAAATTAATAAATGACAGCTTTAGGTTTATCAGCAATTGGGGCTGCAAAACTAATAGCTAAAGAAAATAGAGCAAAGCAAAAATAGAGCCATTTATTCTGTTAGAGTTAAATTCAGGGAAACAGGACAGTCAGCAAAATGCCAAACTGAGTCAGAGATGCTTCTGAGGAGGGTTTCTAATAGGAATAAAAGAAACTGCAGCTTTCTAATTAACAGTGCAACGAATACGAAAAATGACCTTAAAGTGGAGCTTAAAAGGTATTTTAATGAGGTTTTGGCAGGGACTGCTGATGAGTCCTTTTTCGTAAGAGAAGAGAAATGTCTTAAAATTAACCAAGGCTTATGATCATCATACTGGACTCATATTTCAGGGAAATAAAATCCTCTGCCTGAAGTAAAGCAAAAGGCCCAGTAGGAATACTAATCAAGCTTGTGTCCTAGTCTCATAATTCTAAGAAGATGCAGATTCCTGAAGTCTAATTATCATAACATAGCCTCCTTTCAACCTTCTTTCTGAGAAATTATTGTCACTGGTTTTAATAAACACACAGAAAGACACATACACCCCACCTCATTACTAATTGTCAGCTTCACTGACTTTATCAGTTCTTCAGACTTCCTCCAATTCCAATTACATTATAATATGTACAAACCTCCTGCCGTATTTTTTTTTAAGGATTTCACTTGCTGGACTTTTGACATTGGTATGGGTTATGAAAAGCTTTCTATGAGAAAGTCTTTGAAAGTGGAGGGTAAGAGCCCGAATTCTAGCTTTTAATCCAAGATCTGTGACAAACCACCTCCCAAACACACACTGAGTGGCAATCTTTGGTTTTGCTTTAGAGAATTTCCCCTGTAGCTGTAGCAAGCCAACTACCTTCATAGAACAAATAGCTGATCTGACTCCTACGGAGCTACCTCTTTTCTGGAGACTAGAATCATCCAGACCATTCTACAAGGATCCTTTCTGTGTCTGTGGTACCGTGAAGACTCCACCTATCAATTGCTTTTCTTCCATGCTTGATCATTTGCTATGTATGTTGCAGAAAGTGTACAAATTCTTTGTTTCACATTTTCTTCTCTTTTAGGGAGCTCTTGCAGCCTCGTCCACAGTGAGCTGTTGTTAAGTGCCTCTCTGGCAGTTCAAATATACCAGTTGCTCCTCAAGAGAAAGATGGGTGATCTCCTATAGCTCAATCTACAGCCTCCAAAACCCCAAGGAAGGTCAGCTGTGAGGTGGTTTTGACTCAATAGCAATCACTTTGAATTTTTTTAATTATTAAATTTTATTAATTTTAATGAACATTTACAGATATTTAGGGTTTTCATTCATTCATTGTTGCACTATTTTCTCTACCTCCCTCCCCAGTTTGTTCTTCTTCCTCCCCCCTTGAAAGTCTGTTTTGTCCATTTGCCACAGTGCTTGTCAAAGCCAGTTCTGACTAGTCTCCTTTGTCAGTGTGTCCTTTGTCATTCCCTATCACTCCTCCCTGAGAGAGACTTCACCCTGATTCATAAGGAAAAGGGGATGGCATATTCTCTTAGCTACTTCCTGCTGAAAAGGGACGCTGTGGGTTTCAGGGTGAAGATCTTCTCTCACTACTCTAAAGGGCCCCTTTGGCAATAGGAAACACATAGACTATTATGGAGACTTTGAATTTTTTAAATTTTCTTTTTTTTAATGACGCTCTCGTGGTGTTGTCCATATGGAGTTTCACCACCAAGAAAAAGGCTGTGCCTCTCTGGCCGTTCAAATCTACTGAGGGTTCTTCAGGAGAAAGATGGCAAATATCCTCCAGAAAAAAATGGAAAATCCCAGAAACCCAACAATAGCTCACTTCCAACTTGATGACAATCAGTTGTTGTCTTTCATATTGCTATGGAATTATTCCTATTGTTACACTTATTTTGTTATTTTTTTTTTAAAAGTGGAATGCTTCAACAGTTTTATGTCATCCTTGTGCAGGGGCCATGCTAATCTTCTCTGGATCATTCCAATGTCAGTATATGTGCTGCCGAAGCAAGCAAGCATTTGGACTTTTTAAGAAACATTTTAAAAACACAGGCTCCTTAACGCTACTTGATTAGACTGACCACTGATTCCTGCCCCTAAAACTTGAAAGCAGGTTTGAACCCCTCCAGAGCCACTTTCTCATTTATCTACTAAAATCTATATTAATGCTCAGAGATGGCTAGTAGGGGAGGAAAGGTAGGTTTAGTTTCAATCTGGATAGGACAAAACTGGTTTTTGATCATTTGTAATAGATTCTCTGTCTCCTGGTAAAACTGTAAAGTTAACAGTAACAATGCAAGTAGGAGTTTTTATTTTAGAGTTACATGAATACATTATGTAAGTTATTTCAGAATAAAAATAAGTGATTTGTCATCTACAAAGTGAAGAATGTTTAGCACTTCATGCCTAACTATAAACCCTGCAGCCTAGAAAAGCCTTTTCCAGCCCAACACCCTTGCCAAGTAGGAGATTAAACCTATTCCTTGAAGAATTCCAGGCATCTTTCTATGACGTAAAGTAAGAACAGATCATAGCAAAGCAAAATCCTCACATCTAACTACTGGTCTTTGGACCAATAGCAACCAGAGTACCTAGAAGGGTTTTGTGATGTGTGTTTTTTTTTTAATTACAGAATGTAATGTTTCACTCTTGATTCACTGAATCATAATCTGCCTCTTTAATAAAATCCTCAAATGATATGGATTATGTTAAAATTGGAGACACTGCCCTGGGGCAATCTTCTCTACCTGGGTGCTGTAGAAGCAGAACAACTAGGTCTCTAACTTCTTCCACCTTACATGAATCTAGACCCTCTATCTTCCTCACTTTCCTAGGCCACATGGGTTACCCATAGAGGAAGGAGCCTGAAGTGATTCTGCACACCCAATTAAGAGCTGCAATCCCTAAATCCAGTAGCAGCCAGAAATATGTGACAGAGGGAGGATTACTGAATTTTACTAAACTTATGTTAGAGAAAAGGCATAGTATTAGTCAAGACCCTTTGAGTTCCTATACTAGAAAACCCAACTCGAACTAAATTAAGCAAAAAAAGAAAATGTTTCCGCTCTTACAACCTCTAAGTAGATAAATTCTAAGCATCGTTGGGTGTGTATTTAAACAATATTATAGAAATCTGCTCTGATACATTTATCTGTGTTTGATTTCATTCACTAAAAGGTTGCTGCCTTGTCATGACCTGCAATTCCAGGTATACCTCTTTTATGTAATGTTTCTAGAATGGAATAATGTTGGCTCTGTTTGGCTACCTCAGGTCACAGGCTCATCCCTGAATCCATTATACGGAAAAAAGGGATATGATGCTCTAGTTGCCCAGATCTAAATCACAAGACCATTCTTAGAATGAGGATAAAGACAACCCCATCTGACATGTACCATCTGAGGGTGTGGGAAGCATGATACTCTCAATGAAAATTGGGATGCTGCCTACCAAAGAAGAGAAGACTGATGCTGAATGAATTAAGAAAACCAGCTGCTCTTCACCAAGTTTGGTGTCAAGGGTTTGTTGCTCAGAATGGCTTTCCTGGCCATTAGCTTTGACTTTGTCGTGTGGATGGGAAGGGATATGCAAATTGGGTGTCTTAACCTACCCACAAGAGAATTGCCTAGTCTTGCCATTAAATTGAGCAGATTCGGCAGCAGGTTGGGGAAATCTTACACCAACAAAGAAGAATCAAAGTGTGCATCTTTGGAACCAAATATTCCTACACCCCTCATACCAGAAGGAGCATGGTGGTGTGAGCGGCAAGATTCAGAGTCGTGTGCTTTTCCGGGCATGTGTTTGACATGCAGGTTTGCTCTGTCCCTGGGAGCGAGGCAAGCCAGGCTTGGTCTAGGGTTTGAGCCAGGAGGCGGCCTTAAGCCCAAAGGCAGCTGGGAGAGGAGGCGGCCATATTGTTCCTGGTTGGCTCCTCCCAGGGTCTCGGGAAGTTGCTGTACAGAGGTAACTTGTGGTTGCTGTGATGCTGAACACTGTGACACTGATGTGCCAATAATGGTAATGGGTACCCATGGTGGACAGTGTTGTCTGGAGCTTCCCGACTAAAACAAGCCTGGAAGCAGGAGCGGCATCCACTTCCAAAATGGCTTGCCTCCAGAAACTCTATGTACGAACAGTGCTCAGGCTGTTCATTCATAGGGTCGCTATGAGTCGTCTACAACTCGATGGCACCAAACAACAACAACCTCATACCACAGCCTACAGGAACAGCTGCGATAGCTCCAGCAGACTACTAGGGACCTGACATGAGACAGAGCCGACCTTGGGACTGCTTCCTCATGGAACCAGAGCTAAGGGCTTTTGCCCAGGTTTTTTGAGGACTGCGGAGGGAAGAACCATAATTGTCAGGACTGAGAGTTTTATAGCACTACCTAAAGCTGCAAGGCTGACAGCTGAAGTACCTGTGAGCACATTGCAGAAGCTCTCCTGACTGAATGATTATACCTGTCACAGCCTTATTTATAGCCTTTGACTTCCCTAATATTCTGTGTGGTCTGCAAGCTATTGCAACAGATTTTGAACCCTGTAGAGCAGTAAAATTGTTGTTGGAATTAGTAGAAAGAGGTGCAGGAATATGAGAGGTAGGTCTGACCTCTTGGGAATTGGCTTTGTGTTGTGGACTTTGTTGACAGAATAGTTCCGCTTTGTGGAGTTAGTGGAGGTTGAATATGGCCATCTCCCAACAGCCCTTGCTCTTTTTACATCAAGCACTTCCTGCTAAAATCCAGAGTCACTGTCTCCCATAAAATGTCCTTTCCAGTGAAAACAACATGGCTACTAGAGCCACCCTGGTAGAACTGCAGGGCAATGAATTCTCTCTCAGTGTATTTTCTTGGTGGTTTGAGGGATGTCCATTGTAACAAATTTCAATTTTATTTTATATTGCATCAGTTGGTCACACTGCTTGCTTACTCTGTTAGAGTGATGTGGTTTGGCCCTACAATCTGACCTAAGAAAGGAGGGCATCATAAAGCAGAGAAAATATAGAAGAATAAAAGTTGTGATCATGTTGATTGAGCTCTGAGCAAGGCAGTGACAAGTGCTGATTTTATCCTAATTAGGGTCTAACATCACATGTTTATGAACTGACAATGAAAGTTTCAGCTCTGGTCAAGGATCAAAGATCTCTTAATATCTCTGGTAATTGTGACTTTGCCTCAGGAAAAGCCCAGTCATACTCAGTATCTAAAAAAACCTGGAAAAAACATGGACACTGAAGTGAAGGTTGCATTTAGAGATGTTCAATTTTGTTCTCCAATACTCAACTCTCAAGTGAACTATTCTGTACAAATCTACTTTAATTAGGTATTAATTTCAATATTATTACATGCAGTACACAACTGCTGCTCATTAAAAATTAATCTGGATTCTATCGGTTTTATTTAGTATTCATTATAAGGCAACATTCACTTTAAAAAAAAAAAAGAAGCCTCCAGATAAATGTGTTGCTCTACATAACTAAGTAGTGATTTGCCAGAAATAGAAATACTCTGATAAAAATTCTTCTTGCTTTTTCTCTTCCCTCCTCTCTTTATCAGCTCAGTTCACAGACTTCACCAAAAAGCTGGCAGAGGGAGGAACTAGTGGGGAAAGGTTCCACGTAGCATTTGAAGACTCTGCTTTTCTAGGTTGTCACTGGAGTTGGAGAATGCCAAAGTTCTATTCTCTTTTTGCCATTAAAAGGAATTATTAAATCTCTTTATCTTCACTAGCCCTCCTCTGGATAGGGAAAAGCAGAAATGCCTTTGTTTAGGGGTTGACAAGAAGTCCCAGGACATTCTTTTTCTCCGCATTTCTTTGTTGTGCTTTTTCAAACAGATATGCATATAGAGAAAAAGGGTAATATTTTAATTGTGTAAGGGAAGAATCATGTGGAATTATAAAATAATCTGGCCAAATCTAAAAATAACAGTTAGCATTTATGAAGATGTTACTATGCATATAAGTACTGAGCATTCATCTTATTTAATTCCAAGGTGAGAATACTTTTCATCTATTGAATTTTCATTTTTACACAATATCATGGAAGAATGTATACTTTTCCACAATTAGTGAGCAATTATTTAATAAAGAATAAATAAAACTAACTCTGAGTTCAAAGTGCAAAATAATTGACAGAGAAAATGAAATTTTGAAGTGTATTTTGAGTCTGACAGTATCAAACCAACATTTTAAAAAGTAAATCATCAATATCAATATCAATTGGGACATTGCTTTCTTAAGGTAAGAAGTGAGGTACCTTCAAGCTACTAGATAAAAATGATGGTTTCAAGCTGGAACTGCCTCAAAAACATGTTTCCAAAACCATTTTTATGACTGCTTCCCTATACCTGACCCATTATCTTACTTACCCTGCTTTCTCTTTGACTCTAGTCATCAGCACACAGAAAAGACCAAAAAAAAATATGTCTGGGTGTGATGTAATAATTGAGTTATTCATGCGAGTAACAAAGTTTAGAGACTGTAAGTAAAAAATATACCAGATGAGTGGGAGTAGAGTTCAAAACACAAGGGAATACCTAGAAACCCAAAGACGGACCTCAGCAACGGACAGGAACAGGGACTGCAAGTGGGTCAGGAACTTGACCATCTTTATTACACTCTACAGTCTAAGCCTGGACATAGACCATGAAGCAGTCGTTCAAACAGAGCAAAGAACTCTGCATGGTTTAAAATTAGGAAAGATATGTATTAGGATTGTATCCTTTTCTCCAAACCTGTTCTATCTGTATGCAAAGCAAATAATTCAAGAAGCTGGACCATATAAAGGAGAATGTGGCATCAGATCAAAGGAAGACTCATACCAATAACCTGGATTATGTAGATGACACAACCTAACATACAGAAAGTGGGAAAAGACTTAAAGCACTTACTGCGGAAGATCAGAGATCACAGCCTTCAATATAGATTGCATCTCAACACCAAGAAAACAAAAACACTTGCCACTGAACCAATAAGAAAGATCATGACAGGTGGAGACAAGAGTGAGGCTGTCAGAGATTTCCTTTTTACTCAGATTTACAATCAATAACCATGGTAGCTGCAATCAAGAAATCAAAAGACAAGTAGTAACACAGGGAAAATCTGGTGTCAGTTTAAAGACTAAGGATGATATTTTCCATTGCTTCATATGCATGTGCAAGGTAGACATTGAATAAAAGAGACCAAAGAATAAGAAAGGCTTTTTAATAGTGTTGACAAAGAATATTGAAAAGATACCATGGACTGGCTAAAGAGCAAACTGTCTTGGAGGAATGCAACAAGATGTGATTATTAAAAAAAAAAAACAAAAACATGTGATTCTTCTTAGAAGCAAGAATAGTGAAACTTTGTCTCACATGCTTTGGGCATGTTGTCAAAAGACACCAGTCCCTGGAAAAAGACATCATGAAAGGGTCAAGGAGATGGATTGATACAGGGACTGCAGCAATGTGCCTGAGCATGGCTGAGAATGTGATGATGGCACAAGATAGACCAAGGTCCTGATCTTGTTCATAGAATCACTGTGGATTATAGTTGACTTCATGGCACCAGCAAGAGTAACAACCGAATCTGCAGAACAATTTTCTATGCTTCTTACTCCTATGACAGAAGATGATGATCCGTAATTCCCAAGTCAGCTTCATGTTAGAAAAATTCAAAACTCTAATTTTCTCTCTCAGCCTGAACTCTATTATCAATTCAAAGAAGAAATCATGTAAAGGGTCCACTTTGGATCAAGTGTACACTTTTGGTCTGGAGGATGGGGTGAAGAATGTTTGCTGTTGTTGTGGTGTTGTTATATGCTGTCAAGCAGAGTACAGCTCATAGCAACCCAGTGAAAACCAGATCTGAAACTTGCCCTATCCTTTACTATTACCACCATCTCTGACACATTCGAGCTTACTATTATTTCTGTAGAACATATATATGCAGGCTGGAAAACAGTTGCCACAGTAGAGGAAAAACTAAAACAAACAGGTTTTAAGGATATCCTACATTAGAAAGAACAGTCTCTTCTAAAACCTCCTCCAACAGAGATAGATAATATTTATCAAATGATATTTTAATGTTGTTGTTGTTATGTGCTGTCGCATCCCCGGCAACTCCTAGTGACTCTATGTACAACAGCTTTGAAGTCTGCCCTGTCCTGAGCCAAGCTCACTGACTCCAACACAGCTACCTAGTTGCCCTAATAATTACTGTATCAATCTATCTCGTCTGGGGGATCTTCCTCTCCTGCACTGTCCCTCCACCCTTCCAAGCATGATGTCCTTCTCCAAGGATTGGTCCCTCCTGGTCACATACCCAAAGTATGTGAGACAGAACTTCAAAATCCTAGACTTCAAGGAGAAACTTGGTTTCACCCTCTCCATGACATATCTATTTGTTTTCTTGTATGTTCAAGACGCTTCTCCAGCACCACAACTCAAAGGCATCAATTCTATTATTATCCTAGTCATTGTCCAGCTCTCTGATACACAGCAAGTAATTGCGAAGACCATGGGCTGAATCAGGCTGGATTAGGCTCTATACTGACATTGTTGCGTTTCGGTACTCTGGAGAAATCCTTGACAGCAGATTTATCTAATGTAGTTTGTCTTTTGATTTCCTGACTGGTGGTACCAAGAGGGTTGATTGTGGGGCTAAGCAAGCTGAAGTTGTTAACAACCTCAATCTCTTCTCTGTCCATCATGTTGCTGCCAATTGTCCCAGTGGTGAGAATCTTTGTCCTCATGATGTTGAGCTTCAGTCTGTATTGAAGACTACAGTCCTTGACCTTTTGTAGCGTGCTTCAGGTCTTCCGGACTTTCAGCAAAGCAAGGTTGTGTCATCTACATAACATAAGGTGTTGATGAGTCTTCCTCCAATCATGATGCCACATTCCTCCTCATAGAGCCCAGCTTCCCAAATGATCTACTCTGCATATAGAGTGAAAAGGTATGGAGAAAGGATGCATCCCTGATATATTCCCTTCCTGATTTTGAACCATGCAGTGTTTTCCTGCTCTGTTCTGAGGACTGTATAGGTTTTGTATAAGCACAATCAAGTTTATGGGATTCCAATTCTCCTCAAAGTTAACCACAGTTTGTTGTGATACACACAGTCAAATGCCTTTACATAGTCAATGAAACACAGATAGATATCCTTCTGGTAATCTTTGCTTTCTGCCAAGATATCTTATGAAAATAAGATAAACTATGTCAATAATAAATTTTTGTTAATAAAAATTTGATCACTATATATTTGGAAGTAAAATTAAATGTCAAACAAATGCTTTGATCCAAAAACTATTTCCTGAATGTAATTAATCACAGATTTCTCTCAACAGAGGAATAAGCACAAAATCTCACCCCATTCTTTTTACCAAAAAGAGATAAATTAAGAATGTGAGAACTACATCAGAAAAAAAAAAAAAGAATGTGAGAACTCTTCTGTTTCCGCACTTTTGCATTTATTTCAAGGTTATGAACTTTTTATGTCATCACATTCTTCTTAGTTAACAAACTTTGCATTTTATCCTACGTGAACTGAGATGAACTTAAGACTTACCACAATTGTGACTGTGATGACTCTTTGCATTATTAAGCTTTAGCAGACACTAATAAAACATGATATTTTAATTCACTAATGAAAAGATAACTTATAACACTGTTGCTTGCATTATTAAGCAGGTTTGAAAGGTTAAACACTCACATTCTAAATTAAAGAATAAAGGTTACTCTCATTCATTCTCTTGTCACAGAAAGACATAGTGTGTTAAGAAGAGGAAATATAAACAATTTATGAATGCTTTCAAATAATCTATAGTCATTTAGTCACTGAATACTTAGTACTTACTATGTGTTAAAGCTAACCCTAATTTTAAGACATTTGAATAAAAGCTTTTTAAATTATTGAATTATTTCACTCTATGTACTCACTGGTCTATTCTAAGAAATTAGGAATACAGTCGCCTTGCTAACTGACTGGAAGAGAGTCTTATTTGTTCCCATTCAAAAAAAAAAACGGGGATCCAACGGAATGTGGAAATTTTCAACTGATATTATTAACATCACATGAAAGTAAAATCTTGCTGAAGATTATTTAAAAATGGATGGAACATCACATCAACAGGGAACTTCAAGAAATTCAAGCTAGTTTCAAAGAGGCTGTGGAGAAAGGGATATCATTGTTAGTATCTAGTAGATTCTGGATGAAAGCAGAAAATACCAGAAATAAGTTTTACTTACATCTTATTGTCTATGAAAAGGCATTTGACTGTGTCAGTCATAATAAAGTATGGATAACACAGAAAAGAATAAGAATTCTAGAACACTTAATAGTGTGCATGTGAAACCTGTCTATAGGTCAAGATGCAGTTTTGAGAACAAGGAACATTGTATGATTTAAAATTGGGAAATGTGTGCATTATGGTTGTATCTTTTCTCCAGACCTTGATAAATTTGATAAATCTGTATGCAGAGCAAATGATTTGAGAAGCTAGACTATATGAAGACTAATGTGGCATCAGAATTGGAAGAAGAATCATTAATAACCTGAGCTACACAGATGACACAATCTTGCTTGCAGAAAGTAAAGAAGACTTAAAGAACTTACTGCAAAATATCGAAGACTACATTTTCAATATGGATTACATCTCAACATCAAGAAAATAAAAATCTTTACCAGTAGATCAATAGGCGACATCATGATACATGGAGAAAAGATTTTAAGTTGTCAATTATTTACTTTTACTTGGATTCACTATCAATAGCCATGACAGCAGCAGGCAAGAAATCAAAACGTGATTTGCATTGGGAAAAATCTGCTGCCAATGACCTCTCCAATGTGCTGAAGAGCAAGGATATTCATTTAAAGACTAAGGTGCCTCTGATCCAAGCCACAATCTTTGCAAAAAAACTGAAATAAACAGGTTTTAAGGATATCCTACAATAGAAAGAACAGTCTCTTCTGAAACCTCCTCCAACAGGCATAGATAATACTTATCAAGTGATATTTTAATGTTGTTGTTATGTCCTACACATTTGAGAGTCGGAAAATGAATAGGATAACAGAAGAAAAATGTTTGCCTTTGAGCTGTGGTGTTGAAGAGTACTGAATATCCCATAGACTGCCAAAATAACAAACAGATATGTCTTGGAGAAGAGTCAGACAGAATACTCCTTGGAGATGAGGGTGATAAAAGCTTCACCTGACATACTTTGGGCATGTTTCTAGAAGAGGCTATTACTTGCAGAGGTACATCATGCTTGGAAAGATAGAAGGTCAGTGAAAGAGAGGAAGACCCTCACCAGATAGATTGGCACAGCTGCTGTAGCAATGGGCTTGAGTATGTCAAATTGTGAGGATGGCACAGGTTAAGACAGAGTTCAGATCTAGTGTTCATAGGGATTCAAATGCACCTAACAAAAAAAAAAAAAAGAAGTAGTTAAGTGAGTAAAAACATGTACCTTAGTTAAACATTGTGCCTCTATTCTAGGGTCGACGCTTGTGGCCTAGTCAGTAGAGAGTTGTGCTCTCAGTCCAACAGTGGGTAATTCAAATCCACCAGTTTCTCTGTGGGAGAAATAGACAATCTCCTTCTGCGCAATTTACAGCTTCATAAAACCCTCTGGAGGGTCAACTATGAGTCAATTCCATTTTGATGGCATCAAGTTGAGATTCTAGAGTCAAACAAGTGGGGGTTTTTTTCTAGTTATTACTTTATAAAAATTATGGAAAGTTAGCAAAAGCCAGTTGTTATTATTATGTGCCAACAAGTCAAGTACAATTCATAGGGTTGTTGTTCAAACTTATGAACAACAGATCTGAACCTTGTCCAATTCTGTGCCATTCTCATCATCTCTTAACCCACTGGAGCTCCTTGCTGCAGTCACTGAGTCAGTCCATCTTAGTTCATCCTGTCCTTCACTGACCCTTCACCATTCCAAACATGATACTCCTTTTCAAGGAACAGCCTCTCCTCGCAACATGTCCAAAGGATAGGAGACAAGGCCTCACCACCCTTGCTTCCAAGACGTATTCTGAATGCACTTCTTACAAAAGTAGAATATGAAAAGTATTTAAATTCATAAAATAAAAACTTCCTTACTTCAAAGGTATTTCTTGGTCAATGGAAAACTTTTTAGGAGTTACATATCAGATAAGGACCTAAAATAAACATATAACATTTCTACTACTCCTACTAGAATGAGATGGTATCTTTTGATTTGCAACTTTCTGTCTGCTAGTGATTTTGAGGACTTTTCCAAGTGTCTGTTGGCCATCCAAATGTCTTCCTTTGTCAAAATCTTTTCATGTCTTTTGTCCATTTTTTAATTGGGTTATCAGACTTTTTTTAATAGAATCCCTGTAGAATTCTATAAATTTTCACTATGAGACTTTTGTCTGAAATGTCATTACCAAATGTTTTCCCCCATTCTTTGGGTTTTCTTTTCAACCTATTGGAAAGTTTTTGATGCACACAGAGACTTAATTTTTAGAAAGTCCTGTTCTTCAATTTTGGCCTTTCCTGGTCATGCATTTCTGCACAATTAGTAAACCTATTTGTGCTATAGGCTAGGGCTTCCCATTTTGTCTCATAATCCTTATGATTTGAGACCTTACCCCTAGGTCTCTGATCTACCTTGAAATTATTTTTTAATGGTGTGAGATGTGGATCTTATTTCCATTTTTTGCAGGCTGATTTCCAGTCTTGCCAGCACCATTTATAGCAAGCAATAAATGTGGGAGGGAATGTGGGGAGACTGAAATTCTCATACACTGTTGGTAGGATTGTAAAATGATACAACCATTGTGAAAAACAGTTTGGCATTTCCTCAAAAAGCTAAACATAGAAATTCCATATGATCTAGCAATTCTACTCTTAGAAACCAAGGAAATTAGAATTGAGGCATGATCAGGAATATGTACACTTATGTTCACAGCAGCATTATGCAAGATTATGAAAACAACCCAAATACCTATAAACAAACTCATGGATTGAGAAACTGATACATTCACAATGGAATACTATGCAGCACTAAGGATTAAGGATTTCATATAATACTATATAACATGGGAAAGTCCAAAGAACATCATGCTGTGTGAACTAAATCCATTTCATAAGGACAAATACTGTCTAAGACCTGTATTGTAAAAGAAGTAGGATATTTAGTAAGATGTGTATAAATGTACAAAAAAGAAAAGGCAAAAAAGAGAAAGGGGTAGGAAATTACTAGGATAAAAGAGTTCAGTGGGCAGGTTGGAGGGGAAGGAATGGGAAAGATTAAATTGACCTTAAACATATGGTGTAATAGTGGACATAGCTCTATAGTAATTAATTATAGTCTATAAGAATGATTGTATGAAACACAGTGTAAATGAGGGATCATATAGGACACAATGTATATGAATGAAACTCTATATAAATGAATTCTTGAAGGAAGACTAATTTTTAAAGGGGGAGGGAAAAATACTTCTACTACTCAAAACCAAAACTCAGCCCAATCACTGACCGAACAAAGCACTTTGAATTGTGAAGATCTCCAAATGGCCAAGAGGCACATGAATGCGCGGCATCATTAGGGAGATGCAGATCAAAACCACAAGGAAATAACACCTCATTTCCATTAGATGACAATGTTGTTGTTGTTGTT
>NW_006399764.1:686878-688190 GCF_000299155.1 Elephantulus edwardii | reverse complement strand
TCCACAGTCAACACTCTTGGTAACAGCAGCCAGAAAATCAGGAGACGAATTGCACTGGGAAAGTCAGCTGTGAGGGACCTCTCAAGAGTACTGAAGTGCAACGACATCAGGCTGGAGATTAAGGTGCACCTGATCCAGGCTATAGTCTTTGCAATTGCATGCTATGCATCAGAGAGTTGGACAGTGAATAGGGATGATAGAAAGAAAATTGATGCCTTTGAGTTGTGGTACCGGAGAAGAGTGTTGAATATACCACGGACTGCTAAGAGAACAAACAGGTTTGTCCTGGAGAAGGTGAAGCCAGAATGTTCCCTGGAGTAAGGATTCTGAATCTTCATCTGACATACTTTGGGCATGTTGCAAGGAGGGACTGGTCCTTGGAGAGGGACATCATGTTTGGGAGAGTGAAGGGACGGCGCAGGAGAGGAAGACCCTTGATGAGATGAATTAATTCTGTGAGTGGAAGTGGTGGGAATGAATGTGTTTGAGACAACGAGGTTGGCACAGGATAGAACGGTGTTTAGGGCTCTTGTACATAGGGTCGCTATGAGTCGCAAATGACTCAATGGCACATAACAACAAGAACAGATCCATCTTAAAGTACAATATTGGGAGTGACAGGATAATATCCATACGCATACAAGGAAGTCCAGTGAATACCACTATCTTTCAAATATATGCACCAACAACCAGAGCCAAGGAAGAGGATATAGAAGATTTTTACCAACTTTTACAATTGGAGATCGATCGAACATGCAATCAAGATGCATTGATAATAATGGGTGACTGGAATGCAAAAGTTGGGAACAGAGAAGAAGATTCAGCAGTTGGGAAACCTGGACTTGGTGACAGAAATGCAGGTGAAGAGAGAATGATTTAATTTTGCACACTTATTCATAGCAAATGCATTTTTTAAGAGACATAAACGCAGGTTATATACTTGGCTTTCACCTGACGGTATGCATAGGAATCAGATCGATTACATCTGTGGAAAGAACCACTGGAGAAGCTCAGTATCAGCTGTAAAAACTAGGCCAGGAGCTAATTGTGAAACCGACCACCAGCTACTCATATGCAAGTTCAAGCTGAAGTTGAAGAAAATTAAACTAAATCCAAGGCAACCAAAATATGACTTTGAGTCTACCCCACCTGAATTTCAGAACCATCTCAGGAACAGGTTTCAGGCCTTGAACACTAATGAGCGAAGGCCAGATGAGTTGTGGGAGGATATCAAGGATATCATCCAGGAAGAGTGCAAACGGTCATTGCAAAGACAGAAGAGGAAGAAAAGACCAAAATGGATGTCAGAAGA
>NW_006399764.1:682690-686778 GCF_000299155.1 Elephantulus edwardii | reverse complement strand
GAGCCACCCGGTTTTACCCTTTCCAGATGACAATGATTGTTTTTAAATTAGAAGGCAAATGTTGGTGAGATTACAGAAAAACTGGTGGGAAGATATAGTACAGTCCTGATGTAGATAAATTCTTGAACATAGAACAACTATATAACCCAGAAGTCCACAAGGAATTGTACTTCTAATCCAAAGACTCTGCCCCTCTAGCACTTTGAACCCACCTGAACTCTATGGGAGCAAACTGGATAATCTCTTCCCATTCAATTTCTAGCAAATTAAATAGTAGAAGATCAGCTATGAGTTTGTTCTAACTCAACAACAATGAAAAATTTTAATATAGTCAGAAATTAAAGCTTGAATGCAGGTAGAAACAATAGGCAAAATGTAGAAAAACTGAAATTTCTATGAATAAGTGAGTAGATAAACCAAATGTTGTATAGATGTGAAATAGAATCTTATACAGCCATAAGATAACATTTTTTTTAAATTTCTTTGTATGTATAACACAAATACTAATTCAACAGTTTCTACCTGTACAAGTCATTCATCACATTCTTTGAGCTGTGCAACCACACCGCTTTCTGAGTTGATCCTCTCCAATTACAAAAACTGACTAGCCCATAAGATTTCTATTTTATCTTTCTCTTTTCTATTGTCAGTTTGATTTTGTACATAACCACTCCTCACCTACTAACATTGTTAAGTTTCAAAAACCAGGTGTTTGTGTGAAAACCAGTGTTAGGTGAAATAAAGGATGGCCATCTCAGATCACAAAATAGAGAATGACTATTATGTAATGACATCATTACATAACTTCCAAATGACATCATCACATAACTGCCAAACTTCTGAAAATCACCGCCAAATCAAAGAGCCTTGCCATCATTACTCTTCCCAGACACATCTTTCCTGAAGTCTGGTCTTTAAGATCTGGTAGCCTCTACAAGCCTGTGAGCCATACTCTTGAAGTCAGTCAGTCAGTGTACACATACACATGTTGTTATTGTGTGCTATCAAGTCAGAATAGACTGAGAGCTGACCCTCTAGTGGTTTTTCAGAGGCAGTAAATTACACAGGAAGAAGTTGCCCATCTTTTCCCAGAAAAGCAGCTGGTGGATTAGAACTATGTGCCTTTGGGTTGGTGTGCAACTTGTTTCCACTGGGCTACCAGATACGTGGAGAGATGTAGAGATATATATATATACACTTCATTGGTTTTGTTTCTCAAGAGAACACAGCCTAAAACAGTTACTATCTGGATAGAGGCAGGGATACACAAGTAACACTTTAATCAATTCACTGAAGACATATTTGCCACTTTCCATAGCCTTTTAGCCTTACAAGATTTTGTCTTCACAAGTATTCAGAGAGAAAGGATAGTGGATTATAATCAGTGGTATGTCATTAGAACACTGAGAGCCTCAACAAATAATCTCACAATAAAACCGAAGGCTGTTTTAAGCCAAAGGTTCACAAATTTTAATGTATATCTAAATCACATGAAACCATTGTTAAAACAGAACTCTGATTCAGCCAACATGGATTTCTGCAGTTCTAACAGAATATGATGCACACAATAACCAGAGATGGAGCAAGGCAAGGAAAAGGTACAGTGGTTTTCTTTGCTCTCTGGGTAACCCCACTCAGTTCAAGGGAGAGTGTCTCTTTGTCCTGGTATCTTGTCTTGACTTCAGCACAGCAGTGCATGAGAGACTTCTAACTTGTCATAGAGGTCAAAGTAGACTACTTGGAAATAGAGGAAAAGTCAAGGTAATTTGCTATTTGAAGTGTGGGAAAGTGAGTGTTTGGAGGCTAGATGGCATGTCAGAGCTTGTGAGGATGGCACAAGATAGGGCAAGGTTCAGATCTGTTGTTCGTAGAGTCTCTATTAGTGGTAGTTAATTTGATGGCACAAAAGAATAGCAACATATAACATGTACCAAATCCTGGATTTGAGAGTGATCAGGCTTTAGCCAGAAAAAGAGACATTTCTTCCTAAAAGCTCTTAGTGAGAAACATCAGCTGCATTTTCTTGTTTCTCACCTTCGACATTGAGCTTAATCCACTGCTTTAATATTGTGGGAACACTTAGGACACAGGTGTAGCACTGTCCTTAATACACAAGGTCCGTTCACTCATTATTCATTCTAGACACATGGTGTACACTTCCTAAATAACAACGAACACTAAGAAGAGGACAGCCCTAGAGGCCTAGTGAGTAAGGAGCTGTGTGGCCAGCTGAAAGGCAGGCACTTTTAATCCACCATCTGCCTTTTGGGAGAAGGATGGGTCAGTCATCTCCTCTTGTATAACTTACAGCCTCCGGAAAACTGCTAAGGGTCAGCTATGAATCAGTTATGTCGCAATGACACTGAGTTTGAATTTTGAGGAAGAGCAGAAATTCTCATCTTTATGTTTAAAATAAGAAAAGGGAGAGAAGTCATGAAATTTTACCAAATAAGGCAAAAGTAAACCAGAAAACAGAAACCAGACATCTCAATTTCTCATTCATCCATATTTCTCCTTGACCTCAAATATTAAAATTGCTAATAGCATCAAATATCACACATGGACGTCAGAATTGGAGCCGAGGAATGAGACTGTGAGGAATTTGAGTGTTTGCACCATTGTATTTTCCCTTGTGGTTTCTTATTCCTTTCTTTTCTTTTCTTCCTCCAACTTGTTTGCCACTTTCTCTAGAATAAGCAACAAGATTTTAGTGCTGCCTCTCTTTATATCCAAGCTCACTTGCTCAGTAATTTTTAACTAATTCTAAATTTTCTGGCAGAGGCAAGTTTTGTGTCTTTTTTGTGCTTCCAGAAAAATTTGATGTTTTAGAACTGTCTTCCAGGTTGCCCCTCATTCCCAAAAGTATTTCCCAAAAATTCTTTGTTACATCAGATTTTGTAAATGACATACCTTGGACATGTTGCAAGAAAGGACCAGTCCTTGGAGAAGAACATCATGCTTGGACATCATGATCTCCTTCAGTAAGCATTTGAAGTCTCCCTCACATTTAGCAAGCAAGGTTGTGCCATCGAGAATAACACAGGTTGTTGATTAATCTTCCTCCAATCCTGATGCCACATTCTTCATCATGAAGTCCAGCTTCTAGAATGATTTGCTCAGCATAAAGATTGAGTAAGTATGGAGAAACGATGGAACTTTGGTGAACACCTTTCTTGATTTTAAACTGTAGTGTGTCCCATTGCTTTCTTTGGACAACAGCTTCTTGGGCCAAGAAGAAAAATATAGGCCAAAATAGGGAAAATACCCATCAGCGAATGAATGGTCAAAAAAAACAATATGTTACATTCACACAATAGAATACTTTGCAAAATTGAAAACAAATGAATGTGTAAAACGTTATACAATAAAGGTGAGCCTGAAAGATATTATACTGAGTGAAATATCTCAGTCACAAAAGGACAAATACTGCATAACACTGCTTTAAAAATAGGACTGACATGGCGGGGTGGGGGAGAATAGGAAAAGAGTAGCTGGATAAAGAATTTTGCATTGGAATAGATGAGAGGAAAAAACTGCTTGAAAGGAATAAATCATTACGCATTATATGTATGGCAACAATCTGAAACAAGAGGTGCATTACAAATTGGATTTGGAGGAGGGACAGGAAAGGCAGGGAGGAAAATGCCACAGTGAATCAATGAATGAGTGAATGAGTATCTTACCTTTCTGTAAACGTTCATTAAAATCATAATAAAACAGACAGAAAAATAACAGGGAAAATTGAGTAGCAAAATAAAGCAGAGAGAGAAATCACCTACTTAAGAAATAGAGGATTTACAATTCAATATTTGTTGTTATTGTTATGTGCCGAGTCTGCTTGAGACTCATAGCGACCCTGTGTACAACAGCCCTAAACTCTGCTCTGTCCTGTGCCAATCGCACTGTCTCTGACACTCCCATTATGATTAATCCAATCACTGAATCAATCCACCTCATAGAGGGCCTTCCCCTCCTGCACTGTCCCTCCACCCGCCCAATCATAATGTCCTTCTCCAAGGACCGGTCTCTCCTTACAACATAACCAAATTATGTTAGATGGAGCCTCAGAATCCTTGCCTCCAAGGAGC
>NW_006399764.1:675581-678742 GCF_000299155.1 Elephantulus edwardii | reverse complement strand
AAGGGGTCGTGGTACTAGGGATATTGTAGCTGATGTTAGATGGATCTTAGCTGAAAGCAGGGAATACCAGAGGAATGTCTATATGTGCATTTATTATTCAATATTTAATTGATTTAAAATCTACACAAGAAAGACTTATTATGTTGTTGTCAATTCATGGTGGTCACGTGTGTGGAGAACTTCTCCATAAGGTTTTCAAGACTGTAACCTTTCAGAAGTAGCTCTTCAGGCCTGTCTTTTGAGTCATGCTGGAGTGGATTTGACCCACCAGTCTTTCAGTAAGTAAGTAGTCAAACACTTAGCTGTTTGTTCCACTCAGAAACCCTACCTACTAAGTGTTTATTACACATATAACTCTTTAGATAGTATGTGTACAGTTATGGTTGTTGCTGTTGTTATGTGCTGTTGAATCACCTGTGACTCATAGAGATCCTATGTACAACAGCCCTAAACCCTGCTCTATCCTGAGCCAACCTTATTGTCTCTAACACATCTATTCCCATTACCCCGCTCACTGAGTCAATCCATCTCATCAAGGGTCTTCCTTTCTTGCACTGTCCCTCTACATTCTCAAGCACGATGTACCTCTCCAAAGACTGTTTCCTCCTGGTAACATGCCCAAAGTATATCAGACAGAGCTTCAGAGCTTCAAGGATTGCCTCCAAGGAGTAGCCTGGTTTCACCCTTTCTAGGATGAACTTGTTTGTTCTCCTAGCAGGCCTTCAATACTCTTTTCTAACACCACAGCTTAAAGGCATCAATTCTCCTTCTATCATTCCTCATCATTGTCCAGCTTTCTGACGCATAGCATATAATTGCCAAGACCATGGCCTGGATCTGGCACACCTAAGTCTCCAGACTGACATCGTTGCTCTTTAGTACTCTGGAGTGGTCCCTGAAAGCCTGCTTTCCCAGTGCAATTCATCTTCTGATTTCCTGGCTGCTGATACCAAGAGTGTTGATTGTGAACCCAAGCAAGCTATTAACAATCTCAATATCTTTGCCATCTACCATGATGCTGCCAATTAGCCCAGTGGTGATATTATTTGTTTTCTTGATGTTGAATTTCAATCCTTCTGTCAGATACTGTTCTAAATCTGAGTTTTCTAATCCATACAGACTAGGAAGAAGGATTGGCCATCCACTTCCAAAATAACTGGTCTTCACAAAACCCTGTGCACAACAGAACCCTCGGTACTAGTAGTCAAGAAATCACAAGTGACGTTGCATTGGGAAACTCTATTGTCAAAGGTCTCTCCAAAGTGCCAAAGAGCACTGATGTCAATTTAAAGATGAAGGTGCACCCAACCCAAGACAGGGTCTTTTCAATTACTTGCTATGCCTCTGACAATTGGAAAATGACTGAGCTTGACAGAAGTTGAATCAATGCCTTTGAATTTGTAATGTTAGAGAAGATTAGTGTATAACCCATGGACTTCCAGAAGAACAAAGATGTCCTGAAGAAAGTGTAACCAGGGTGCTCCTTAGAGGCAAGCACAGTGAAGCTTCACCTCTTATACTTTGGGTTTGTTGTTAGAAGGGTCAGCATAAGAAAGGAAGACCCTCAAAAAGATGGATTCACA
Organism: Elephantulus edwardii; assembly: GCF_000299155.1. Classification (NCBI taxonomy): domain Eukaryota; kingdom Metazoa; phylum Chordata; class Mammalia; order Macroscelidea; family Macroscelididae; genus Elephantulus; species Elephantulus edwardii. The sequence goes on along the minus strand of NW_006399764.1, from coordinate 677,159 downwards.
CAGTGACTGTAACAATGAGCTCAAATATATCAGAAACAATGAGGCCAGCATAGGACAGGACAGGGTTCAGATCCATTGTTCATAGGGTCGTAGTCAACTTGATAGCGCACAACAACCCTTGACTTCCTCCTAAACTTTACTTCAACCTAAATCTAGTTGATTTGTTATTAGTCACTCTTTCACTCTGTCTCTTTCTCTCAGAACTTCCCTTTTCTCAAGAAGTAGATTCCAAGAATCCTTCCATCATTTAGTATGTTCTTCACAAGGAGACATTAAGCAACACTCAAAGGTGATCAAATCCTGCCTCTATACGCAACAGCTCAGGACAGCTAAACCCAGCAGGACCAAGAGACAACTAATGATAAGCTGGAGATTTTTGCCAGCTTAAAATTACAGGGGGTTCTCACAGTACTGGTCTGCTCACCTCTGTTTTGAGAACACGAGGAGTTCTTGGCCCTGGCCTCTTCTGTCTGATAATGGACACTGGTCTGTGTCCTCTGACTCAGTACTACTTGCAACGCTGCCAGGTGCCAGGACCTAGGATGAAATTACCAGTGCTGCTGGCAGTCAGCAGGGTACGTTTACTATTGTATTACAAAGGAGGACATTCTATTACTAGTGCATCTCTAATAACAGCCACCTTGTTGCTGAGGTTTTACAATGAACACACTTGGGATAGGAAGCAAAGCAGAGACATGATTAGGTCATATTTCAGAAAAGGAGTCCTGGCAAGGCCTGAATCACAATAAAAACATATGTGTTTATGAGCAAGGTCCAATTCTCCTTTTTCTCTCGTAATTACAGCAACCAGTACAGAAGCTTAAATTCCTTCCTAATTCTGTATTTCTCTCCTCTTTGTATCAGAAAAATAGAGCCTGAATCTGCTCTAGGATTTATCATAAAATTATGAGACAGCATTTATTTAGAGATATTTAAAGAGCATCTAATCTGTGCCTTATAAACAGCTGACAATCCCAAGGTTCTCTGGAGTTTCATAAATTGCCTAGGTCATCAGGGGTAGAGCTGGCACTGGAGCCTGGACATTCTTTTGTCTCTGGGCTAGAACGGCCTCAGACCATGGGCACTGCCTCCACAGTTTCTGAGAAGCTCCGTGCCAACCAGGATATTTGGCCCTCTGGTGTTTATCCAGTTTACAGCCAGCATTTCTTTTTATCTTACCCTAACATGAAACAAAGAATAATCTTAAAAAATGATTAGTATTACTCTTCTGAAGCTCCTGACCCAGACACATGCCAGAAAAAGGTGATTTTCCTCTCCATCAACATAGGGATGGTGTCACAAACAATTCTTTTATCAGTCTTGAAGCTCGATACCGAATGGAATTTGAAATGGAAGAGAATTTTCCTGGTGATATTAAAAAGAAAAAAAATTTTAATAATTTTAGTGAGCATTTACAGAGATTTTAGATTTCCATTCATTCATTGCTGCACTTCTCTCCCCGCCCAGCCCCCTTCACCCCCCCACCCAGTTCGCTCCTCTCTTTCAAAAGCAAAATCTCCCTGGGACAAAATCCCCCCACACCCCTCCCGCCGCCCCAAGTACACTCCACTATGCAAC
>NW_006399764.1:674384-674958 GCF_000299155.1 Elephantulus edwardii | reverse complement strand
GTTTCAGCAAGCAGGGTTGTGTCATCCGCATAACGCAGATTGTTGATAAATCGTCCACCAATCTTAACCCCACATTTCTCCTCATAGAGCCCCGCATCCCGGATAATCTGTTCTGCATATGGGTTGAAAAGGTATGGAGATAGGACACATCCCTGGAGTACTCCTTTCCCAATTTTGAACCATGCAGTGTTCCCTTGCTCTGTTCTGACGACTGTCTCCTGGTCCAAGAACAGGTTTTGCATTAGAACGATCAAGTGTCCTGAGATTCCCATTCTTCTCAGAGTCAGCATGTGTGCCAAAGGCAGGGACAACACTGATACTAATGGTTAACTCCACAATAAGGGATATAACTTTCACTTTTTCTATAAAATGCTAGTCTGTCTGATACTTCTCTAAATCTGAACATTCAGATTAAGACAGACTAGGAAGAAGGATTGGCCATCCACCTCTGAAATAGCAGGCCTCTGAAAACCCTAGGTACAGCAGAACACATGCAGATAACAGAAAGGGCAACTGACGTTGAGCTTTCAAGTATGGAAATACAAAGGAAGAGGAACAGTTGTAAGCAGACACT
>NW_006399764.1:642950-668987 GCF_000299155.1 Elephantulus edwardii | reverse complement strand
TGCTTATTCGGGGCTTCTTTCCATTCCAAATGAAACTGGAGATTACCTTTTCCATCTCCTTGAAGAATTGGATTGGTATTTTTATTGGGATTGCATTGAATGTGTAAATTGCCTTTGGTAGTATTGCCATTTTCACAATATTGAGTCTTCCTATCCATGAGCAAGGGATATTCTTCCACTTCTCCAGGTCTCTTTATGTTTCTTGTAGTAATGTTTTGTAATTTAAAAAGAAAAAAATTTTAAGGTCATCTTTTCTTTGCAAATAAGAAACCTATAATTTAATGGTTTAAAAAAACAATGATTATTTTCCAGGTAACTTCTCCCATGATACCACACTTTTTTTTTAACCCAGAGTTTGGAAAATGAGCATCAAGCTGCATTCTATCATGAACACTGACATTTATGCCACTTCTCAACTCTTCTTTGTCCCCACTGTCCTACAGAGAGCTAGGTCAAAGCAATATGGTAGGACTGAGAAAGACCTTGACTGTGGTAAGGTCCAGTTAGGTAGTTCAAGTTTTCACTTGGTAACACAGAACCCTTGGAACCTTGGTAGTTTCCACAACTACCTTGGTCTCCCACTCTTTGGCAACTGAAAAAAAAAAACAGTGATGTGGCCAGCATCATGAAGATGACCACATCTGATCTCCACTAATTCTACAAGGGGGAACAGTACCCATCACCAACATCCACAACACCAAACTGATTCTTATGCCTTCAGACATGATCCCACACTCCCTGTACCTACTTCTACCAATACCAATCATCCCTTCCAGGACCCTCACTGCCTACTCCTGGGTCTGCTAATTCATTGCAATAACCACCTAGAGCTCACAGGCCTTACTTATGATTATGAGGTTTATTACGGAGGTGAACAGTTTACAATTCAAGTAGGAATCAGGACACAATTCTTCAGTCAAAATAGCTTGTTAGATGTGCTTGAAGGCCCTTCAACCTTGAGTCTTTCAGCTTCAGGCCAGTGTTGCATAAGTTGTTGGGCCTGCCAATTATGACTTGTACCTTTGGTGCTCCAGCAAGTTAGGCCCTTGGCTCCAGCCCCTTGAGTTAGCAGTTTCAGCTCAACCCTGCCTCGTGTAGGTCTCTGGTTCTCCTTTTTCTGCTGTTACTATTTCTGCTGCTCTTGTCTATGTGCTCGTGTCTACACAAGCAGGAATTTCTGATTCCAATGTATGCTCTTAGGACTCTTCGCTTCTTCTTTCTCTGTGGTAGTGAGATTTGTGTTTTCTGCCTCTAACTATATTCCATTTAAGCCTGGCAGGATGGTCAAAGTGACCAATCCTCTCATTAGGAATCTATACACCTTTTTTAATCTCATGTTCCCATCCAAAAAGTGCTAACCATCTCATTCATACATTAACTTAGTTCTACTCAGATATACAGTGAAATTATATTTCATCACGTGAAATATTTTCATCAACCTAGGACACCTCAACATTGTTATCACCCCTTAGGCAGAGCCGCTCATATTCACCTTTAACAAAAGTTTAAAAGTGTATCTGATTTGAACCGAAGCCAGAGTAGTTTCACTTACAGGCATGGTTTATGACTGTCCAGATTTATGGACAGCTCCTACATGTGCTTTAATGTTATGTAAATTGACCCTCACTTCCAAATGATTGAACCAGCTCCTGCAAATTCTTCACAGTCACCTTTGCTTGCTGCACACGCAGCTGTTAAATCACTGAAAAGTCCTCAAGTCTTGTCTTGCACTATAGTAAGATAAAATTAGAACCACTTGCATTTGTCCCTTCTGACCTACAAATTCTCAAAGACACAGTTAGGGACACACTTCCTCTGTAACTGGAGAACTGTATGTGTTTAGTTGACTCTTCCTGATCTTTAAGAGAATGTTTTATCTTCTCTGGTTTTTTTTTTTCTTTGCCTGTGCCATGGCCTAATTTATAACCCTCTGAACCATCATATCTTTTTAAAAAAAATACAGAGATGGTTAGCAATATGGACTTTGGAGAGAGATAAATTTGCTTTCCAATCAGACTCTATCCCTTATTAACTTTGTAGCCTAGGCACATCTATAGATGTAAGGTTAACTACATCCCTAAACCTTGGGTTATTTTTGTTCTTCAAATGAGAAAATGGCATTTGCCTCAAATAACATTTGTAAGGAGTAAATGAAATAGTCCCTACAACTGGTCCTTAGGAAGTCCCTACAACCAGGAACTGTGACGGCCTAGTGGTTAGATGCTGTACTACAATCTCAAAGGCACATGGTTTGAGTCCACCGGATGATCTGCTGGAGAAAGACAGGACATCTCCTCCCATGTGACTTACTGCCTCTAAAAACCCACTGGAGGCTCTGCAAACAGTAGCAGCAAATGAGATATGTATATGAAATTCTTGGCATAGTTGCACCATACGTATGCAATGCCACTGCATACATGTAGAAAACAATTTCTTTCTGTTAATTTCATCATCTCTAAACACATTTTCTTCACTCCAAAATGTGTTCTTCCCCTTTCCTTTGTTTGAATACCTAACTACATTAACCATGAATCTCAGATTGTCCCAGGATATTCTTAGAGTTCCTCCAACCTCAACCATTGTAGTAGGAAGAGCACCATTTGAAATATTTTGTTCCTCTTTTATGTTTAAAGAAGTGCAGTTTTCAGAGAGAGCGAAAGTATTCAGATGTCAAGTAAACTTCAGGTGCCAAGATATAATATGATTCTCTTTTATCTTACATTACCCCATAAATTTGGCTCTTCTAAATCTGAGACCTGCATTATCCCTTGCTAATGCATTTCTATGCTTGCATCTTTCCTGAACTCACTAATATCCATATTTTCCAAGGCTTGAAACCTTTATGGAATGTCAAAACTCCGATTCCAAATTCTTGGAAAATGTTAAAACATAGATCTATTGCTTGTTGGTTTTTATCCCCCATGTTCTGTGGCATAATGGGCTTACTGTCCCAAATACTTTCCTAGGCCATTGTCCTTCACTTTCACCACTTGGCTGGTAGTAGCATGCAAATAGGGTACGTAGACTCTTGGCACCAGAAGCCAGGAAATTAAAAGATGTGTCGCCATGAGAAAGTCTGCTGTCAAAGACCTCTCCAAAGTACTGAAGAGCAATGGTGTCACTCTGGAGACTAAGGTGTGCCTGATGCAGGCCATGGTCTTTGCAATCACTTGCTGTGTGTCAGTGAGCTGGACAATGACTAGGGATGATAGAAGGAGAATTGATGCCTTTGAGCTGTGGTGTTGGAGAAGAGTATTGAACATACCACGGACTTTTAGGAGAACAAACAGGTTTGTCCTGGAGAGGGTGAAGCCAGGCTGCTCCTTGGAGGCAAGGATTCTGAAGCTTCACCTAACATACTTTGGACATGTTGCAAGGAGGGACCAGTCCTTGGAGAGGGACATCACACTTGGGAGGGTGGAGGGACAGCGCAGGTTAGAAAGACCCTTGATGAGATGGATTGATTCAGGGATTGGGGTAGTTGGGGTAGGTGTATCAGAGAAAATAAGATTGGCACAGGATAGAGCACGGTTTAGGGCTGTTGTACACAGGGTCACTGTAAGTCACAGGTGACTCAATGGCATGTAATAACAGCAACAGACTATTAATGAGGTGATTGGCCAGTTTTACTATCTCACTAGGATTAAATGTTACCAGTTTAGTGATAGAAGAGGAGAATCTCACTACAAGCAGGAAAAAAGCAGAGAATGCAGCTTGTATTCTTCTGGACAATGGAGATCCCTACACCAGTCAGAGGATTTAGATGAGAGAAATAGCAGAGACAGCAGTGGAAAACTAGAGACTGACCAGGGACTGCCATCTCACAAAGCTTGCGCTGAGGACTTCACTAAAATTCGCTAGAGGACTAAGAGGACTAAGAGGGGAGATGCCATCATTGGCAGGACTAAGAAAGTTTTGTAACACTGACCTAAAGCTGTGATCCTATAAGCATCTGAGAGGCTATCCTGTCTGAGGAACTGTGTTCTGTTTCCTACCTAAATTTTAACCTGTTAGCCTCTTTGATAAAGCCCAGGATTGTGACTCCGGTTCTGTGAGTTCTGAGTGGCCATTGCTATGGATTAGTAGCGGTCACTCTGAAGAATAGCTTCTCCTGCCTTTACTCCCAAACAAGAGAAATATGGTAAGAATTGCTCATTTATATGAAGAAGTCCTCAAAATCACTGGAAATAAGGGAGATACAAATCAAAACCAAAATGAGACACCATCTCACCTCAGTAGCAGTAGCAAAATATAAAAGGACAGCAAGTAATAATTGTTGGAGAGGATGTGTTGAGATTGGAATTGTCATACACTTTATATGAGATTATAAATTGGTAGAACCACTCTAGAAGGCAGTTTGATATTTCCACAAAACACTAAATATAAAAATCCTATGTGACCCAGCTCTTGCAGTGTTAGGACTATACCCCGAAGGAAATAGAAGTGAGATACAAACGAAGATTTTTACACCTATATTCATAGCAGTGTTATTCACAAGAGCAAGAAAACGGAAACAGCCCAAATGTCCATGAACAAATGGATTGAGAAACTATGGTACATCTACACAATGGACTATTATGCAGCACTAAATATTTTGTAAGATACGCTGTGACGTGGGAGAGTCTAGAAAGTATTATGCTGTGCGAACTAACTCAGCCTCACATGAACAAATACAGTATAACACCATTTTTGTAAAAATAAAAGGATAAATGGTAAGCTGTGTATGAAAGTTCAGAAGGGGAAGGGGCAAGGAGACAGATGGTGGCATGGGGAGGAAATCACCAGGTAACAGAGTTTAGTGGTTGAAAGAATTAGGAAAGATCCAATTGGGATCTGAAAACATGGGATGATAATAATAGGCATACATCAATGGCAATTCATTTTCTAAAACACAATGTATATGAGTGATCATTTAAAACACAAGAAAAATGTGAGAATATGTGAAACTCAATGTACATAAATGTACATGAATGATAAAACAGTGTGTATGAATTTGGTATGCAAACCTAATGTAAAATAAAAATAAAGTGGGGGAGAGAGGAAGAAATGCTTATTTTTCAAAAATCATAGTCTACTTGTTTACATTCAGTTTAAAAAGTTATAAATGAGCTCTCAGTTGGTCAAGTATATTTAATATTATCTTCTCTTCAAAAGTATCACTTCCTGAGAGGGCTCTCCCAAGGTATAGCAAGGAATCTATCACTAAGGAAGACATCAAGTCAAATAAAGAACACATAAATACTGAAAAATATTTAAATAAAACTGTTGATTAAAAAAGAGAGAGACACAGAAAAAGGGGTGAATTTTTTTTAAACTTTACCATGTAGAGGGTAAAAGGATTAATTAACTTGTTTTTGTAAAATGTTTTAAAGATAAATTGTGTGCTAACTTGCCAAAACTCATTCTTATTATGCATATTTGCTGCTTCCTACATAAATATTTAATGGTTACCCTGGGCAAGTAATTCTTGCTTAATCGATCATCTTTTTCTTATTAGTAGATACTACACAACAGTCTAATTTTTCTCCTGAATGTATTACTTAAAAAAAAAAAATTAAATGTCTCCTAGGTAGTTTCCTGTCAACCAAGCAGTAATCTACAAAGTCACTAGTGTATTCTCAATGAGAATATCATGAAATGGTTTAGAATATACATTGATGATACATCAAGGGCCAAAAGAGTTAACTTTCACCTGGACCATCGTGCTCATAATCAGACTGATCATTGCCAGGTGAGCTTTTTAATAAAGATAGAACATTACACGTTCTGATGCATTCAGCTGTTTCTAAACATTATTGCCCAGAAATCATGTCTTATTTCTGGAAACATTGGTTTCACAAATGAAAAGAGAAGGTTCCTGATGTCACCCAGAGTAGTAATTTTCAGTCAGCATGTTTTATGTCTCGTTGATTTAATCTATTTGGTGAGAAGAAGACAGAAATATCAACATATCTTCTCATTGGAGTTTTAACCTCTAAATGAAATCAGTGCGGGTCTCAGTGATGTAGAACTCCTGGCTGACTTTCTTCTTGACCTACACTCCACTTGCCCTCTTCATGTAGCATTGGCATATGAGTACTACAGCCCCCTGCCTGCAGCAACAGCAGATCCTCACTCACCGGGCACTACTAGACTGTGAGGAGGCAAAAAACTGACTGAGAACTGTTGAAACCAGACGCAGAAAGAAAGCAGGGACATGAGGAAATGAATTCTGAAAAGGAAGGAAGGCTGAGGCAGAGGTCCTCTCACAGCTTAACACTTTGAAAAGGCCCTTTCTTAGTCTCCCTATACTTTTTATCTAGTTTAAGCCAATCATCCTAAAAAAGTTCAATCTCTGGAGACTGTATTTTCCTTATACTTAAGTGTTGCCAACATAACAATGGGTAAGCTTAATCTTTAAATTAAGACCAAAATTCAGACAAGGCATTCCCTCCAGTGGGAGGCTGGGCAGAATTCTCTGTTTGCAGAGGGCATCCAGGATCTCCTCCAAGGGGCTGGGCGGAATTCTCTGTTTGCAGAGGGTGCTCAGTCCTGTCTGGACTCTGATCTCAGCTGTGGCCCAGCTGTCACTATGCCAGGGAATCCGCAGAGAACACCTGGCAGGTAAGGTTGGCAGTGGAAAAAATGGCAGGAGTCAGGAAAGAGATGATGATTAGGACAAAGATCATGTCCAAGGTTACCCTGTCAATGCCACATAGAGTATCTATTACACTTTGTAAATGAACAGGAGGTAGAAAAGTGTAGAAGTCTTCCTCTGTTTTTTAAATATTGTGCCCCAAAATAAATCAATTGTTTGTCCAACTCATTCAGAACCACTGACCCCCAGAGCACGCAGTTAATTCAAAAAGTCTGGCTAATGTCGGTCCTATATGATGATCTGGCTGGTTCTGTCTTCAGCAGTGGGAAGTTCTGGCTGAGAGGCCAAGCTCCAAATCTATAAATAAAGGGAGCTACCCTGTACCCTTTTCACAGCTGTCTCTACTGCCTCAACCCAGCCAGAAAAATCTGATCCAATATTTGCCTTGAGAATTTGTGGTTTATAGAAGCAAGGTTGTTGTTTTAATTGCTTCCCCCACCTGGGGCTTTTGATCTCTTTACAAGTCATATGTTATGGTTTGAATTGTCCCCCAAATTATGTGTTGTAAACCCGAACCTCCACACTCATGGTTTTTCTCTCATTTAGGAATGGGTTGACTTTGCCGTGTCTATAAGGTGAGATTATTATAAGGTGTATCTTGAATCAATCTCTTTTGAGATATTTGTTATTGTTTTCAGGTGCCCTCGCATAGTTCCCAACCCATAGGAACTCTATAGACAATGGAAGAAAACAGTGGCTGATCCTGGGGAACCACCTTCACAACCACTGCTGGGTCTGAGTCTGTCACAGGCTCTCTGTCGGTCACTCTTATTTTTTATTTTTTTTCGGTCACTCTTGTTGCAGGTCTTCCTCGTTTTCACTAACCTTCTACTTTAGCTGGCATGATGGCCTTCTCCAGGAACTGTTCCCTACTAATAACATATTCAAAGCATGTGAGACAAAGTCTGGTTATCTTTGCTTTTAAGGAGCATTCAATCTGCATTTCTAACACAGACTAGTTTGTGTTTCAGGAAATCCATGATATCTTCAGTATTCCCAGCTGCTATCATTCAGGAAATCAAAAGGAATTGCATCGGGGGAAATCTGCTGTCGGGGACCTCTCTCCAGAGTAGTGAAAAGCAATGATGTCAACCTAGAAACTAAATGGTTCAAACTGAACAAAGATACCATGCATGTTAAACCTCAGGTTGTTGTGTGCTGTGCAGTTGAAACTGACTCACAGATGACCCTCCAGAAAGTTTCCAGAGGCAGTAAATTTCAGGAGGGGAAGAGATTGCCATCCTTCTCCCACAGAGCAAGTGGTAGACTCAAACCAAGTGCCTCTAGGATTGCAGCCCAGCCTCTTGTCACTAGGCCACCAGCACTCCCTATAGATTACACATTAACATAAAGAAAACACATTTTATTGCCATCAAGTCAGAATCTCCTCATAGCTGACCCTCCACCGGGTTTCCAAGGCAGTAAATCTCACAGGAAGAGATTGCCCATCTTTCTCCCAAGGAGCTGCTGATGGATTTGAATCTCACAAACATGGGGGTTTGGGGTTAGGAGCACAACTCTCTACAAGCTATGCCAACAGAATCCCCTAAAAAAGAAAAGATTTTCATAGAGCGATATATAACATCATGATAGAGAAAAGACTGAAATTGGCAATGACTTCATTTTACCTGGATCTATAATCAATACAAGTCTGTAAGTAGTTAAGAAATCAAATGACATAACCTAGTTGTCAATCTTCTGCCAAGGGTGTCTTTAAAGGGCTAATGAGCAAAAGAGTTACTTTAAAGACTAAAGTGTCCCTGACTCAAGCCATGGCATTTTCAATTGTCTCATATACATGTAGACAGTAGACAGTACTTGGACAGTAGTAAGAAAGACTAGAATTGACTCCTTTGTGTTGTGGTATTGGCAAAGAATACCAAGTGTATCACAAACTGCCAAAGGAATAGACAATTTATCTTGGAAGTACTGCAAACAGGATTCTCATCAGAGGCAAGGATGGTAAGACTTCACCTCTCATACTTACAGCAGGTTATCAAAAGGCAACAGACAGTTCCTGGATAAAGACATCACGCTCAGTAAAGCAGAGAGACCACAAAAAGGAGAAAGACTCTCAAAGAGCTGACTGGCATAGTAGCGGCAACAATGGGCTTAAGCACAGCGGAGATTTTCTGGATGGCATGGGATCAGGCAGGGTTTTGTTCTATTGCCCAAAGGGTTCCTGAGATTTGGAACTGGCTCAATGGTACCTAACAACAACGTTCGAAGGAAGCTTGAAAGGCCAGCTTGTTACAGGAAGTGCCATCTGCATCTCTGTTAGTGCATTCTACTTCCACCTGGGACAGGGTTTTTCCTAAATCTGTCTTAATAAATTCATTTAACCCAGAGAAACGCATGTGCTTACTATTCTTTTGGACAACTAGATTGTCGGGGTACCTTGGCATTCCGGAATAGTAGCCCTCATTATTTTCTCCGTTGTTATCCACCAACTTTGACATCTTCCTGTCAGTCATATTATCCATGTAATTCATCAAAGCTTCCGTTCCAGCAGAATCTCCTCAGACACACCTCTCCTGTGAAGTAGCCTAGCTGCCTTTCTTCTGTTGTAGCCCTTAGAGTTAACTTCCAGCTGACAGGCCAAGCCTTCCCCCCCCCTTTTCTGTAACCATTAATCTTCACTGAAAAGCTGTTCAAATGCCTTCCAACAGCTTCAGGGGCCTAGTTTGCTGCCGGAACTAGTAACTCTCATAAATATTATTGGTATTGTGCACATACGTCAGGGAGAGATTTTTAACCCGAAAGAACATGAAAGGAAAACCAACAGCCTCATTCTTCTAAGGCTGGGCTGCACAATGAACATAAGAGAGAATATGCAGGAAATGAGTTACCACTCGAAAGAGCAGTGCCAGTGTTCAGGCAGGCTGTGCTTCCAGGAAGTGATAAGAACACCGCATCTTATTGAGTATCACTTTACTTATTATGATATGCTATCTCCTCCAGCAAATGGTAAACCCTTTGCATAAGCATCTTTGTAACATTCATTCTGTATTGTCAGATTAATGTTCAGAAGATGGATGGATGGATGGATGGATGGATGGATGGATGGATGGACGGACGGATGGATACTTAGTGAAATAAAGTTTATATTATTCATACATTTAAAAAATGTAATCTCTAGTAATAAAATACTGCCCAATATCAAGATTGGTTTAGTCTTCTTCAGAAGAACTAAAATTAGCCCCTGACTTATGACAGGATTCCATTTCAATGATTGTTCATTATAAATGAGTTCTGATGTAAGACAAATCATTCTTCTCTCTTATTTTCTCCTTTGGCTCTCATTAGTATTTCTTTTTATCATCAATATCTTTATAAACTCCATCTATATTTGGAGGGTTGGCATGAGAATGAGAATTTTAGCAAATTGCACACCACAATGTCATATACTATAGTAGTAATAGAATCTACAACAAATTTTTGAAAAAGAAGAGGCAATACGTTTAATTTGATGTATCTTGAACACACTATAAATCAGAGCTACCAGTATGGGTGCATGTGTGTGTGTGGATGTGTAAGCTGCTTATCACGTTAAAGGCTGAAACTTTTAGAAATTAAACACACAGGATGTTTTTTAAAATCTTCATATTCGTTAGTTATATTAATGGTAATGTCTTTCATACATTGGAGGTTTTAGAACAGTTGCTAAAGAAATATTGACTATAGAAATTAGGGAAGGAATCTTACAACAGGGAAAAGGAAACAGTTTTAATAGATGGGGCCAAAAAGAAGCTATAATATATCAATAAAAATTAGCCTTCAGGTAATACTCAGAATATTTACCTAAGAACAAGAAAAGGAGAAAAATATCAGGATGGAGATAACTCTGAATTGAGCCTTGCCACATTTGTGCACTCTATGAGAATTATATCCTAACAGAGAGAGTGCCAGAATGTTCCTTCTGGTTTATTATTTCCATTTCACTCCCGGTGAGCTGGCCAAGTGAGCTCGCTGGTCTGTGACAGCCCTCTCTAAAGCTGCATAGCACTTCTTAAAACCCTATGCCATTTCCAGCTCCTGCCCCAGATTGTATATGGCTGGGGGAAAAAAACATAACTGGCACGTTTATAACAAAGAAAGACTCACACTAGCTTTCAAATGCACAACTGCTTTTGAACCTGAGACCTGAGGGTGCAGACACAAGAAGTTGGCCCAAAATCTAAGAAAAGATGCTGTCTGCAGAAGGCAGAGGAAATACAAGCACTCGTCTAGCTGGGGAAAGGCAGAAAGAGACCGTAAGAAGAGTTCGTGTAGAATAATCGCCGGGTGGATGAAGGCCAAATGGAGTTGGCAGGACACATCCTTCACCTTGAGGTTGCTGCAGGAATTGAGAGAGTCCTGCAACTTCTTTCTCCACAAACCTCAGCAAGACTGAGACTAGAAATATCCTGAAGAAGTTTGTCCGTGTTCAGACCTGGAGAAGGAGGGCCAGGAAACGGCCCACATCCTTCTCTCCTGTGTCCATCTCACAGCAAAAATCTTAGCCTGATATGGGAAAGGAACAAGCACTGCTGCCTGTAAGCCATTTCTGAAAGCTTATGGCAAGCGGAGAAGCAAAGGAGAAAAATCCCAAGCTAGTGAGAGACGGACAATACTACAGCCTACAACTCCAGGTGAGACGTAGGTGAGAGAAGTGAGGAAACAGCATCTCTGAGACTCAGAAGCACAGTGCGCTGTGAGGCTTACACCAGAACAGCAGAGATTGGACACTACTCACTGCCAAGCTCACGGGGTTTGAATAGCAAGAAAGATCAGGACACAACTGGGAAAGAGAGGCGCCAGAGCAAGCAAAGTCTCTGAGGTCCAGAGGGAGGAAAAAAGACTTAAACTCACAAGAGAGCAAACACTGTTCTGGTGAAACAATCCCGTCACACTCACAAGGAATCGCAGTAGAAACGTGAAATAGGTAGTACATGGGGGATAAACATGTTTTTGTGGTGTACCACCACATCAAAACTGACCCCTAGCTGAAGCTCCAGCCGATTTTCAGAGGCAGTGAATCACACAGGAGGAGACTGCCCATCTTTCTCCCACAGAGCAGCGGCTGGATTGCGATGGTGGGCATTTGGGATGGCAGCATAGCTCTTTACGACCAGGCCACCGGAGCTCCCTAAAAAAAAAAAAAAAACACACACAACCTTGAAGGAAAGTACACACAAGGAAACAACAAAAGTGTGGAACTTGTGGTATGGTGGAAATAAACATAGCGAAAACAAATTTCAAATCCAAAACAATTCTAAATTGGATCAAGCCAAACCTGTGTGTTGTGTTATGTGCTGTTGAGTCAGACCCAATTCATAGCTGACCCTCAGCAGGTTTCAGAGCAAATCACATGGGAGGAGACTCCCCATCCTTCTCCTATGGAGCAGCTGGTGGATTTGAACCATGCGCCTTGTGGGTTGGCAGTTTAACTCCTTACCGCTTGGCCTCCCTAACTCATACAAACAAACAAAAATATCTACAAGGAAAGTAATGTCCATTTTAAAGAAAGGGGGGGAAATGTCATCTGTGTGGCCTACATTTTAAGTAAGATGCCCAAACATTTTCTAAAATTGTAAAGCCTATGAAGACACTCAGACAAAGTGTTCATTGGGAACAAACGCAAATATAATGGAAACATTGGAACAATTTGACAGGGAATTTAAGATTACTTTTGTTAATAAAGTAAAGGGTCTAATTGAAAGGAAAAGAGACCAACAGCACAGTCAAGCACTGGGCTACTAAAGGAAAAGTTGGAGGTTCGAAACCCACCCACAGAGAGAAAGACTTAACAATCTGTTTTCATAAGAGTTTCAGAGTTACACAGGACTGTTCCACAGTGCCACATGCGCAGTCTATGAGCCAAAATTGACAACATGTAACAAAACTTTGAATTGTGGTGTTGGCAAAGAACACTGAATATGCAGTGAACCCCCAAAAGAGCAAGCAAATATGTCTAAGAAGAAGGAGAGCGAGCGTGCTCCATAAAGGAAGGATGTGAGACTTCATCTCGCCTCCTTTGGACATGTTATCAAGAAGGCGAGAGTCTTTGGAAAAGGACCTTGGAAAAGTCAACAAAAGAACCTCAATGTGGCGGATCGAGGACACGGTGACTCCAACAGTGAGCTCGCACACCACAGAGGCTTGGAGGGTGGTTGGGCTGAGGGAGGACGCCTTTTGTTCTTCATACAATTGCGCTGAATTGGAGCTGCTTTGATGGCACTATCACGGCTGAAAGGATAGAAGACACACAAGATAAGAGGAGTGAAGTTGTCAGAGAGTTGCCAACAAAAGAATACACTACAGCCACAGAGATGAAATGTGCCTTTTGTCAGCTCCTCAGTAGATACAGGGCAACTGAGGAAAGAATGAATGCATATGAATAAAGGTCAATAGCAATCACTCAAACGGAAATCAAAACAAGAAAGAGAGAGAGAGAGACAGACAGCGAGAGAAAGAGCAAAGATAATTTCAGAAAGAATCAAATATCCAAGAGCCGTAGGACAATAATCCAGAAAGACAAAGGAAAGAAGAAAATATTTGAAGAAATAATGGCTAGCTAGTTTTCCAAAGTAAATGAGAGCCACCAAACCAGAGAGCCACTGGACTCATGAACACAGGCAGAGACCAGGAGGATCAGAGCATGAGGAACACAGCTTTCATCTCAAGCGATAGAATGAAAGCCCAAAACACACCTTCTCACTGGCAGCCAGAAATTATGTTCAATAGCCTATGTTGCTGTTACACTAACACATTAACCAGGCGTCTGGGTATAAGCGTGTCTATGTGCTTTGGTTCAGTTATTTAAGCAATAGAATCTAATGTGAAAAACATCCAAACAGCACAGCAGTACAGTGAATGCTACAAGAATTTCTTGAAGGTTTGATAGGATTCTCTGCAGCTTGTATTTTCTTGTGCTGTGAGCCAATCATGAAAACAGATTCAGAAAATATAAATTTGGCAAAACATCAGAAAGCACGCATCAAATTTTAATTAAAAGGAAAGTGGGGAAAGAGAATAGAGGAATAGAAGAAAAAAGAAGACAAATGTGTGTTACATAAGAGAGAGAAAGAAAGGGAAAGAGAAACAGCCTCATTTTTTAATTTAGGTATTTGGAATTTCAGCACTATCCTCTCTACATACTATAAATACCTCTGTAAATATAAATAATGGATTGCTTTTAATGTAGATGACGACTCTGGGCAAAATGTAATCATTCCCCTGCTTTGGACTTCTCTGGCCTCTAACATTGACCCAGAACACTATTCTAACTAGGAGATATTCAGATACTTGATAGATAAATATTTCAATAATGCAAAGGATAAGATCTCCCTATGTAGCTTCATAAAACTTGCAGTCTGATCAGAGACATAAACCACCTAACACAGGATCCCTGGAACTCCGGGAGATGAGCTTCTGGGTGGCATGAACAGTTAATGCACACATCTGCTAACTAAAAATTGGGCAGTTCAACTCCATCCACAGGTGCCTAAAAGAAAGCCCAGGGTAACTACTTGTGAAAAATCAGCTATTGAAAACTCTGTGGAGCACAGTCGAGTTCTACTCTGATATATATAGAATTACCAAAAGTCTGTCAACTTGATGGCAATTGGGTTTTTTTAAGTTTGAACTAAGGTGACAAAGATTTATTTACAACAAACTCCATAGAGAGAAAGTAGCCATTTGGACCTCCTTAAAGTAAATAAAAGTTTGTTCCCTATTGGAGTTTTTGTGTAATGCATGTGCATACACTTGGTCTACTTCATAGAACTTTAATTATATTTGGTCAATGATGTCATTGATATATACCAAGAAAATCCCAGGTATACTGTAAACCAGCACCTGCAATCAAACTAGATATTCCAGTAACAAATTTCCAGGCTAAGCTTTCACCAGTAGAAACTTTGTTGGTAATGTGACCATTAAGCTTTTACATAAACTAGTGGATACAAATATTAAATCAGCACTGTTTTTTCTATGAATGTCAAGTCAAATGCTTTGGCAAAGAAAAATTGTTAAAATATTGATGGTATTGATCTCTCCAGAGTGCTAAACAGCAATGATATCAGTTTAGAGATTATGGTGAGCCTGATGCAGGCCATGGTCTTCTCAGTTGCTACTGTGCATCGGAGAACAGAACAATGACTAAGGATGGCAGAAGAAGAGTCAATGACTTTGAGTTGTAGTTCTGGAGAAAAGTATCAAAAATACCATGGACTGCCAAGAGAACAAATAGATCTGTCCTGGAGAGGATGAAATCAAGCTGTTCCTTGGAGACTAGGATTTTGACGTTTAGTCTCACATACTTGGGGCATGTAGGCACAAAGGACCAGTCCTTGGAGAAAGACATCATACTTGGAAGGGTGGAGGGACAGCTCAGGAGTGGAAGACCCTGGATGAGGTGTATTGACACAGTAGCTGTGGCAATGGGGCCAAGAGTGTCAGAGATGGTAAAGGTGCCTGAGGATAAAGCAAGGTTCAGGGCCATGTTCATAGTAGCATCACTACAGGTCATGGTCAACTCAACGACACATAACAATGACAACAATCACTTACCTGGAAAGTTGCAGGACCCAGACTTGAACTCATTTTATTTCAGTGGTTGTACTTTTTGTTTGGTTTTTAGGGGAGGGGGGTGTGAGAGAGAGAAAGACTATTTTCTGCTACTCAAGGGAATGAGATTATTTGAGGAATGTGGAACACTTAACTTAAAAAAAAATCCTCAAGCTTAGAATGAGGGTTTATCAGAAGATTTATTAGGAGGATTGTATTGACATAAATAAAGCAGAGCAAATATCAGGCTGTGGAAAACGTTGCTCACTGTCACTCAGACATGGACTGCCGTGAAGTACTTGTTTCCCTAAGTGTCAAAAGGTGGGGTGGCAGGTCTGCAGCTGAGAGGAGCACCATGGAGGAACACATGAAAGTCAGCTCTTAACTCCCCTCAGGAAGAACGGATGTGTCACAAGGTTCTGGAATGGCTTCTACTGGTGAAAGCCTAACCTGGAGATTTCTTACCAGATCTCGGTCTTATATGGAATGTCCAGTGTTTGCAGCACAACTAGGATTTTCTTGGTATATATCAGTGACATAATTGATTAAATATAATTAATTAAAGTTGGACAAATGACTTTTGCTAAGAAGTTAACATCAATGGTGGTAGAAGAAGGTACATGCTCTAAAACAAAAATGTACGTCATTAAAAGTTGTACACTTTGGAGAAATTGAATGTTGGTCATTAGTCAATATGTTTGAAAGAAAATGTAAAGCGCAAAGTCATTTTCTCAGCAAATTCAAAATATCTGTTATAATAATAAAAACAAGGGAGCTCTGGTGGCCTAGTGGCAAGACACTGCACTGCAATCACAGAGGTACGCGGTTCAAATCCACCAGATGCTCGGCTGGAGAAGGAGGGGGCAATTTCCTCCTGTACCAGTCAGATTTGATTTGACGGTACACGTAAAAATAATATTTAGAAAAAAAACAGTATGTTGCTTTAAGCATCTTTTACAACTGTGTTTATCATTTTATGTTTCATCTCAATTCTCCTATCAGTCCTACTTCTTGTTGTTGTTGTTGTTGTTGTTGTTGTGTGCCATTGAGCCAGAACTGACCCAGAGCTGACTCCATAGTGAGATTTTAGAGGCAGTAAATCACCCTGGTGGAGAGTGCCTATCCTTCTCCCGCAGAACAACTGGTGGATTCAAACCATGTGCCTTCAGGACTGCAATGCATCTTCTTGCCACTAGGCCAATTGCCTTCAACTCAGCTCCAATTCATAGAGGCTTTATGTGCAGCAGAATGAAACCTTGTTAAGTCCTATGCCATTTTCAGACTTGTTGTTGTGTTTGAAAACACAGTTGTGGCTATTGTATCCATTCATCTCAAGTTTACCATGTTTCCCGTGTTTTCAAAATCATATTTTGTTGTTGTTGTCCCAGTTTTTATTATCTGGTTGGAAAACTAGAAAATGTTTCCCACCCAGGGGAGGAGATGTAAGCACAATCTTCCTCCTCCTCAGCTCCAGCCCCACCCTGGCCCTTTTTGTATTCTTCCTCTTCAAGTGGCCTGGGGGTCCTCCACCATATAGGGACAGGAGGGAGAAGTTGATGTGCTGCTGGGAGTTCAGGCTACAATGAAGGACGGAATATGGTTTTGGACCCTGATAAAACACTGGGGAATCAGCACACAGGCCTGATGGATGGATTTGGCCAAACCCGGCTTGAACACCTGGGTCTGGAGATGCCTCTCCAAGACATCTTCAATCTTCAGGCCCAGGATGTAATCTAGCTTCTTCTTGCCCTTCTTGCCCTCATCCAGCACAGCACGCCGACTACTCCCACTGACTTAGCACATTGCTTTCAAACAGAATCCATGGCTCCTTCTCGTCCAGCATGAACAACTCTCAGGCATTTTTGTGGGTCCTGGCCAGAGTAAACTTGACCCTCAAGACCTCGTGTTTGTTCAGGAGCCTGTACTTGTCGATAAGTTTCAGCTCTTGGTCCAGACAAGACTTCTCGAAGGTTCTCTGTGGGTTCACATAAGTTTTCAGACAAACCCAGCTCTGAGGCAACAGCATGCTGGCTCCAGTTGCCCATCTGTGCTTAAGCACAGACCATGGTCACAGGAAAACACCAAAATCATCCTAAGAATAGGTTTGAAGCACTGAACACCAATGAGCTGTGGGATGACATCAAGGAAATTATCGGTAAAGACAGCAAAAGGTCATTAGAAAAGCAGAGGAGAAAGAGAAAACCAAAACAGATGTCAGAAGAGACTCTGAAAAATTGCACTAAGGTGTGGAGAAGCCAAAACAAAAGGAAAAACATGCTGAGTTTAAATTGTTGAGCAGAAGACATCAGAAGACAGCTTGAGAAAACCAAGTATTAGATTAGAATGTGGAAAGAGCTAGAATTGGAAAATAAAAAGGGAAGAACTTGCTCTGCATTTATCAAGGTGAGATAACTGAAAAGCAAATTTATTTCTAGTCACAATATTAAAAGGTGCTATGGACAGTAGGTTGAATGACCTAGGAAGTATCCTAAGAAGATCGAAGGAATACATAGAGTTACTGTACCAAAATGACTGACACTGGAAAAACTTCAGGACATATATAAACAGGAACCAATGGTAATGAAGGAGGAAGTGAAAATTGCAATGAAGCATTGGCAAAAAATAAGGCCCCAGGATTAATGGAATGCCAATTGACTTGTTTCAATTAACAGATGCAGCCCTAGATATGTTTACTAGTCTATGCCAAGAAATTTGGAGGACAATTGTCTGGCTAATGGATTGGAAGAGGTCCATAATTATTCCCAACAGAATGTGGAAACTATTGAACAATATCATTATTAGCACATGTAAGCAAAATACTGCTGAAGATCATTCAAAAATGGCAATAGCAAAAAAAAAAAATAAAAAAAAAAAAATGGCAATAGCAACACACAGAGAATGGCCACAAGTTCAAGCAGGATTTAGACTAGGTCATGGTATCAGGGATATCATTGCCAATGTCAGAGGGATCCTGGCAGAAAGTAAAAAATACTAGAAGAATATCTCTTTACACTTTATTGACTTTGCAAAGGCATTTGACCATGTGGATCATAACAAGTTATGGTTAACATTGAGAAGAATGGGAAACCCAGAGCACTTAATTGTGCTTATATGGAAGCTGTACCTAGACCAAGAAGCTGTTGTGTGAAAAGAGCAGGGGAACACTAAACAGTTTGAACTTAAGAAGGGAGTGTGTCAGGGTTGTGTTCTCTCTCTATCTCTATTCAATCCATACACTGAGCAAATAAATTATTTGAGAAGCTGGACTCTGTAAAGAAGAATGTGGCATCAAGATCAGAGAAAGACTCATCAATAACCTGTGTTATGCAGATGATACAACTTTTGTTGCTAAAATTGAGGAGGGCTTGAAATACTTGTTGCAGATGATCAAAGAATACAGGCTTCAATATGGATTACATCTCAACATCAAGAAAACAAAAACATCAAGAAAACCACTAGACTGAAGAAAAGGCTGGAACCGTCAACAACTATGCCTTACTTGGATCCACGATCAACACCATTGATACCAGAAATTGGGAGATGCATTACACTGGAAAAGTTATAGTCAGGGAGGGACCTCTCCAAATTATTGAGAATCAAGAATGTCAGTGTGAGGATTAAGGTGTGTTGGTTCAGGCCATGATCTAGAATTCTGACCACTTGTTGATGCATCTGAGTGATGGACAATGAATAAGCGTGACGGAAGAAGAATTGATGCCTTTGAGCTGTGATGTTGAAGGAGAGCACTGACCATGGACGACAGCCAAGAGAAGAAATAGGTCTTGGAGAAAGTGCAGCCAGAGTGCGCCTTGCAGGCAAAGATAACGGGGCTTCACCTCACATACTTCAGGCATGTTGCTTGGAGAGGCTATTTCTTGGAGAGAGACATGATGCTTGGAAAGGCAGAAGGTCAATGAAAGAGAGGAAGATGCTCTGTAACAGTGGCGGTGGGCTCTAGTGTGTCAGGAAGTGTGAAGATGGCACAGGATAGGACCAGGTTCAGATCTGTTGTTCATACGGTCACTATGGGTTGTACTCGACTCAGTGGCACCTAACAACAACAGCACCGCCTTTGGGTTGGCAGCACAATCCCCTACCCACCAGGCGACAAGAGTACCCTGAAGGACACTAAACTCACAAATGTTGAGAGAAGACAAAGACCGTCCCTCAAAGCCTCTGCCTGGAGCCAGGGCCCTGAATTCAGACTTCCAGCTGTCTAAACTGTAAGAGTCAATTTCTACTTGTTAAAGCCATCTATTTGTGGTATTTCTGTCATAGCAGCACTAGATAACTAAGATGTTATGGATTGGATGATAACAGAAAATGGACAATTCGAGATTGGGCAACTTAATAAAATTTATCTAGAAGACAGGAGGAATGAATCAAAGCAAAAGCTGCAAGAACCACTTCGTATTAGCCCGAGTAGGATAATATGTGGTATTTGGGGCAGTGGTTTTTGGTTTGGTCTGTGCTTTGACAAGATTATAAAGTTGTCCCCTCTGGGTTTTGTCTCCCTTCATCACAGTCACAGGGAGGCCTTATCTGATGTTGGTGCTCTGTGAGATCCTTTTATGCCCAACTGGAGAACAGGAAGGCCAAGTTGTGTTGGGCCAGTTCTGCACGTCAGGAGTTAACTGGTTTTCCCTTCCCAATGGTATTATCCAGATGGTAAGATTGAGGGGAGCACTAATACAAATACTGCTGTTTGCATGCAATATTTTTGATGCCTCATACACCTCATCAGAGGCACAAACCTGGCAAGATTTCAGTAATAACTGTTTTTAAAAGCAAAATGTGTTTCTATCCAAACTAATGAAACCATTCATTTTCTTTATACAGAAAATTATGACCCATCTCCCACCCTTCTCTCTCCCTAGAGGACCCCCAGGGTGGTTTCTATTTGCAATAAACATGTAGAGCTTTGTCTGTTTACTTGGTCTTCCCTAATACTCACAAACACTGATTTATATCAGTGGATTTATTTAAGCAGCAAACAAAAAAAATGCACTTCCCAAGCGAGCTTTTCTAAGCCAAGTTTCTAGCCAGAGGGAATTTGCTTCCCTTTCAGTTATAATTTTCTCCAAACAGGGTACTACCAAGGGGAGTCTAAGAAACAGCCTGTGTAACCCAGCTCAGTGCAGCTTTCTGTCAAGTCTCAGCTCCAACCAAGACTGAGTCCATACAACACAGAAACCAACAGAAAGGAAAGGTTCCATTTCCATAAGAAATAGCTTCTGAATCTCAGGAGGCAACAGAGAGAAGAGAGCACATAGCAACAGATGCAAGAGATTCAGGTTTTTCCTATTGTGGAATACTGAGTGAGAATTTCTAGAAAGGTGTTTCAGAATGCCACCCTTCCAAGCCTTCTAACTCACAAAATGGTGAGAGACAATAATTCTAATTCCCTTTATCACTCTCTCTTCAGGTCACAGAATTCAAAATTAGAATAAATTGGCAATTATTAAGTCATTGCTGTTGTTATTGTGTATTGTAGAAGTCAGAACTGACTCATAGTTGACCCTCTGTCAAGGTTTTCAAAGGCAGATAATCACACATGAGGAGATTGTCTATCCTTCTCCAATAAATCAGGTGGTAGATTTGAACCATGTGCTTTTGAGATTGCAGCACAGCTTCTTGCCACTAGGACACCAGAGCTCCCTATTAAGTCATTGGAAAAATATTAAAAGGTGTTTTAAAAAAAAAAGTCACCTGTTTGGTAACTGTTTTGTACACTCTGATGACTGGTTTAGAGAGGGAAGACAGCAGGAGACACAAGTCAGGCTGTGTGATTGAGAACTGGATTGCTGCCGTCCTGAACGCATGGAGACTGGACTGAGCGGGCCTTGCCTGCCTGGCTTAACACTACAAGCTGCTGGCTGTCAAGCAGTCTCTGAATCATGCGCGGACTCCACGTGTGTAGAGGGACAACTGTGCTCCACAGAATGTTCAGAGCTGGCTTTTTCAGAATAGCAAAGCCTTTGTCCTCAATGTACCTGCCTATAGACTTCAATCTCCAACCTTTCAGTTAACAGCCAAACATACAAACTGTAGGCACCACTCAGAGACCCCTTGCCAGAATATGTCCCTTTAGTATATTGCTAAATTTGCAGATTCCTTGTCTGCAGCGTTCTTTCCTCTCTGCTAAGCCCATCTTAGACCTCATGGTAAGACAGTCAGAACAGCCCTCCAGGAAAAACTTTACAAGGGCCTGTTGTCAGATTCTTCCAACTTTTTTTTAATGTAACTAGTACATTGTGCAATCATTCTCGCTATGTTTTTGTTATTGTTGTATACTGTATAGTCAGAACAGACCCACAACTGACCCTGTAGTGGGTTTTCAGAGGCAATAAATCATAAGAGAGGAGGCTGCCCATTCTTCTCCCTTGGAGTAGCTGGTGGATTCCAACCGCATACCTTTGTGGGGTCAGCATGGCTCCCTACCTAAGCTGCCAGAGCAGGTCTTGCTACGCTTTTCCAAGTTATTCCACCACCACTGAATATATTCAGTACACCTGAGCAAAAATTTAGTCTTCCTTTCTCCTTCCCATCTCTAGTAGTCACTAATTGCACATGGTTTTCAGGTTTTCACCCATTTCACGGATCATACAGTCCTTGTCCCTTTGTGGATAAGTGATTTTGCTCAGCAGTGTTTTTCAGGTTCACCCCTCTCATGGCCTGCCCCAAGACTTACCATTTATTTTCCATTTAGTGTCTTAAAAGTCTTCCAGTCAAAATATGTAGAGACCTAGAAGGCAGGAAGTTCCTCTTGATGGGAGGGGAACAGTTCCTAAAAAAGGAAGATGAGGATGGTTCCATCATGGTTGAGAATGTACTCAGTTTCACCGAACTGCAAATACAGAATGTGTTGAATTGGTAGATAAACTGGGCAGATTCTTGAAACCGAAAACATAAATAGAAGAGAAAAAAGCAAAAATCAAGAAAAAGAGAGTTGGGGTGTGTGTGTGTGTGTGTGTGTGTGTGTGTGTTTTGTTTTGTTTTTAAAGAGAGCTTTGATCATCTCTGACACACTTGAGTCCATTTATTGCAGTCACTGACTCAACCCATCTCCTTAAGGGCCTTCGTCTCTTTCATTGACCCTCCTTTTCAAGCATAATGTGACCAGCTTCTCCTAATCACCTGCCTAAAGTATATGAGACTAAGCTTTACATTCCTTACCTCCAAGAAACACCCTAGCTGCACTTTCTCCAAAACATATGTATTTGTTCTTTGGCAATCCATAGGATATTCTGTATTCTACTCCAACATTGTGACTCAAAGGCATCAATTCTGCTGTCATCTTTAGTCATTGCCCAACTTTCAAATGCATAGCAAGTAATTGAAAAGACCATAGCTTGAATCAGGTGTACCTTAGTCTTTAAACTACTATTATTGTTCTTCTTGTTGTATGGCATTGTGTTGAAACCAACCTACTGCTGACGTTCCAGTGGATTTACAGAGACAGTTAATCACACAGGAGGAGATTGCCCATCCTTCTTCCACCTTTAGAGCTTAGTCCCCCGCCTTATTTCTTATGTTACCTTTTCCAAGTCCTCTGAAGGAAAATTCCTGATATCCCAGGCCTGTGTGGCAGGGTGTAGTCCACAAGGAGCTTCACTGCTAATCTTAAGGCAGACAATCTCTGGTAAGGAGTCACACTACCAAGCCAAAACCAGGAGGTTCAAATCCACAGCAGCTCCAAAGAAAAAAATAAGCAAACTCTCTACCGTGCAGTTTGCAGCCTCTGAAGGACCATTGGAGGGTCAGCTATGAGTTGGTTCTGACTTGACAGCATAGAGTTTGAGGTGTTTGATATGAAATGGGAAGCAGCCTCGGATTTCCAAATGGAGGCTACAACGGATTCTGCAGCCTTGGGATCTGTCCTGGGCCAACTGGGAACCCCTGCCCACAGCTCCCCTTTCTGTGCTCCCCTACCTCCCGCCCTGCATTATTGGTCCAAACTCTACAGCATGCTATCTGCTTTGCTTTCCTGCCCCATACTCCCCAACTCTGATTAGGACACAATCATGCTGGCCTCTTCCCTTTGAGTCCTCTGCTTGCCCCTGGCTAGGGATCTACATGAAATCGTACACTCTTTGTACTTTCCAAAGTCAAGATTTGCACACTTAAAATGTGACTTGAACTACAAGTCTACAACTCAATATACATATTCAGTATATTCTGTACCTCCTGGGAAAAAATGAAAATCAGATTCACCACCTGTCAGCCTGTACCTACAAACTACAGACCAATGATGTGATATATCCAAGCTGCCATTAAAAGAGAATACAGGGTTCATGTATGAAAGGGTAGAGAGCCTTGAATTACAAATTTCAGCTCAATTTCCCCTTGATGTGCATTTATCGTGTATATGTATATGCATCATAAATCACATGTATATGCCTTATAAATGAAACTATCTACATGTTAATCATGATACTAATCAACATGTCATAATGATCACATTATAAAGATCATCTAAAGCACAATCAGAATGTCCCTTAGAAATGAAGAGGGAAACTCTTCATCTCATAAGCCTTGGAAGTTCTATCAAGAGGGACCATTTTATGGCAAAAGATAGCCCATTTGGCAAAGTTTCTAGAAAGATATCAAGAAAGAAGACCCTCGATGAGATGGATTGCTCCAGTGGCCACCGCAATGGACTCAAATCAGGGAGGTGATACAGGACCAGGCCTCATTTAATTCTGAAGCATAAGGCTCTTGTGAGTTGAAACCATAAAACAGTATCTAGCAATTAATATGTTTAGAGTTCAAAAATAGGTAGTCCTTTCTATTAAGGAGAATCCTACATCCTGTTCTTTGTGGGTAATAATTTTTCCACGGAGCTTGCACTACCCTCTGTTTCCCTTTTCCCAGGAATTGCTTTGAGGGGTAGGCATTTGCCCTTCAGCAGTGATTAATGGACTGTTGTGCTAATGCTGGGCTTCACCATTATTCATGTTCCCATCGTCTGTCCAGCCCTTTAATTGCAGCATCCTGGAAGTAGAAGCAAAAACTGTATTACAGGGCAAACTTTCATCTTCCTGATTATAATAGCTGACAAAAGGCCCGCTTTTCTATTAATCCTGGTCCTTCCACTTGAAGGTACCTCCATTCGCTCGCCTACGTGTGCAGAGCCACATACTAACAACATCACACAAAAGCAGGGTATGTGGCTCTTGGGAACTATAACTTCTGCCTGAAGAAGCTGAGCTGATAATCATATCACTCCACTGCCACATCCTTAACAGGCCTTTTACAGGCATAAATTAACAGTTTTACCAGAGAAAATCTGTGTCCCCGAATTCCTGACTGCCAGTACCCAGATGAGCTCGTCTGAATATAAAGTATTGCACCATGTAAATTCCAGCTCTTATTGTAGCCTATTATGATCTAATTCACGCTTATTCAGAAATGCCCTGGGTTTGTCAGAGTCATCTCTTTTCCTTCCTTTGCAGCTCTTAAAGTGATACTCAAAAGAGAGTATTCAGTTACACAAATTATATCTAAAAGATACTGGCTGAAGATTTATTGTTCAATATGTGTAATTATAGTGATTTTTGGCACAATTAGCCAAGAAACAGAACAAGTAACAAGTCCATCAGCACACAATAAAAGCATCAATTTGGGTTGCAAGAGAGTCCATTACTGCAGTTGATCATGGCTTCTATTAAGTCTTGGAGCCACAAAGGTTGTAACTCTGCCATCTGCTGCTCCATCAAATGGTTTTTTTCATAGCTTCTGTCCTGGAGGAAAACTGGAATGCAGCTGCAGGCTGCTTGCTTCTATCTCCTTAAATTAAGACTTTTCAAGAAAGACACGGATCCAATCTAAACTCTGGGGAAATGAGAAATGATTTTATGCAATGTAGTGTCCACAGGCACTAGAATTTACAATTGTAAAAATTCATAATATATTAGTTGTTGTTGCTATGTGCCATCAAGTCACCTGCAACTCATAGCAACCCCATGTCGCTCAAGCCTGGCCTGTCCTGAGCCAGACTCACTGTCTCTGACACACCTACCCCATTACTCCAGTATCGATTCTATCACACCTAATCCCATTGCTCCAGTTATAGAGTCAATCCATCTCATCTGGGGTCTTCCTCTCCTGCACCGTCCCTCCACCCTGCCAAGCATGATGTCCTTTTCCAAGGACTTGGCCCTCCTGGCACCATACGGTCCTTGGAGAAGGACATCATGCTCAGAAGGGTAGAGGGGCAGCACAGGAAAGGAAGACCCCAGATGAGGTGGATTGATAGGGTAACTGGGCCAATGAGGGTAGATGTTGTCAGAGTCAGTGAGACTGGCTCAGGATAAGGCAAGCTTCAGAACTGTTGTACATAAGGTCACTATGAGTCATAGCAGAAGCTGTCCTGACTGGGAAATTGTATCCTGTCAGCTTCCTAATAAGGCTCATAATTGTAAGATGTGTGTTCTGTGAGCTATTGCTATGAATTTCAAGCCCAGTAGATTGGTGCTAGACTAAGTAGAAAGATGTTTGGGAATGTAGAGGACATATCAGACCTCATGGGAATTGGTTTTCTGTTGTGGATGTTGTTAGTGGGCTATTTCCCCTTTCTGGAATTAGTAGAGGTCAGATATAACCATCCTCACAAAGTCTCTACTCCTTTTACAATCTTCTTCCTTTCCAGTAAGTTTTAGAATGGAATGCAAAAGTTAAAATATCGGGGGAGCTCTGGTGGCCTAGTGGCAAGGAACTGCAACTACAATCCCAGAGGCACACAGTTCGAATCCACCGGATGCTCTGCCGAGGAAGGAGGGACAATCTCCTCCTGTACCAGTCAGATCTGATTTGACGGTACACTCACACAAAAATAATAAAATTTTTTT
>NW_006399764.1:639816-642850 GCF_000299155.1 Elephantulus edwardii | reverse complement strand
AGAGGGTTGAGGATGGGTGGGGGAGGGTGGGATTAATAAGGGGTTGCACAATTTGATGGGTAAGATGAGGAAAATGGGAAGGATATGGAGTGTAAAACAATGTAGTGAAGTTTTTAAATAAACTAGGAAAAATGTAAAATAGAATGTATATGAATGATTGCATGAAACAAAATATAAATGCAAGATTGTATAAAACACAATGTATATGAATGAAACATACTGTAAGGAATTATTATATGAAAATAAATAAAAAATATTTTAAAAAAGAAAGTTGAACATAAAATTTACAAGGGCAGCTCAAGAAGAAAAAGCAAAATGCTTTAACAAAATGTGCAAAGAGATGAAGTTAGAAAACCAACAGAGTAGAATATGCTCAGCATTTCTCAAATTAAAAGAATTGAAGAACAAATGCAAGCTTGGAGTTGCATGACTTAAGGATTCTTTTAGCAAAATATTGAGATGGATTGACACAGTGACTGGCTGTAATGAAGTCAAGTATGTCAGAGATGATGAAAATGGCTCAGGATAGAGCAAGTTTCAGAATCATCATTCACGGTCACTATAAGCTGTAGTCAACTCCATGACACCAAACAGCAGCAGCAAGGTGGCAAATGAGCCCTTTCCACCTACCTTAGATTAAACCACAGAGCCTGGCCTCAGCAGCAGTAATCAAACAGCTAATGTAATATTTTCTACTATCCTCCAGCTGTTTTAATTCAGAGCATTTGCCTTATTTATATGTTAAATTAATACACATCTTTCTGGTTGATTGTAAGGTACCATTGTTGTAATAGTGTACCACTGGTCAGATTCTGGTTCATAGCAACCCTAGAGTACAAAATATAGAACTGTCTGATAGGATTTCCAGGAAAACAGAATTGATGCCTTTGAATTGTGGAGTTGGCAAAGAATACTGAGTAAACTGTGAATTTCCAAAATAACAAATCTGTCTTGGACGAGGTGCACCTGAATTCCCCTTAGAAGGTAAGACAGCAGAATCCTCTAAAATCCTTTCAGTATGTTTTCAGGAGGGACCAGGATCTGGAAAAGGACACTACGGTTGGAGTTAAGGGTCATCAAAAAAGAGGAAGTCTGTCAACAAACTGTACTGACATAGTAAATGGATCAATGGGTCTAAGAGATTTGAAGGAACAGTGCAGAATCAGACAGCGTTTCAATCTGTTGTACACAGGGTCACTTCAAGTTGGGGGCCACTCAATCACACCTAACAATAACAACAACTCTTTACAAATTAGACAGTCACATCTTTCTCCTTTAGAGCATCTGGTGGATCCAAGCTATGAGTCTTCCAGATAATAGTCAAGCACTTAACTATTGGACTACCAGGTTCCCTGATTACGCATCAATTGGTTTATTTCCCTTAGGAGCTCTGGTGGCCTAATGGGTAAAAAGTGTGCTGCCAACCCAAAGGCAGGCGGTTTGAATCCATCAGATGCTCCTCAGAAGGAAGAGAGGCAATTTCTTCCCATGCAGTTTATGGCTTCTGAAAGCCCACCAGAGGGTCAGCTATGAGTTGATTCCAACTCAATGATGACAAGTTTGAGATTGTTTTAGTTTGATTTATATTAAAGCCCTGGTGGTTCAGTGGTGAAAATACTTGGCTGTAACTCAGAAAATCAAAATGCAACAGTCACTCAACAGGAGAAAAAAATAAGAGCAGCTGCTTTTCTAAATATTAACAGCTTTGGAAATGCTACAGGTAATTCTACTCTGTCCCACAGCGTCACAATGAGTTTGAACTGACTCACTGGTGTAGGATCGATTTCATTTGAAATATGTCTGAAAACCATATTATCAGAAACTAAGTATTAATTACATCATCGATTAACCAGGTTTTGAAAGGTTTATTTTGTTGTTTTGGGGGTTGGGTTGGGTTGGTTTTGCTTTGGTTTGGTTTTACCAAAAGTGAATTGAAGCAGTACTTTCCCCTCATGTAGCTCTGAAGACAGGCCTTTCACAAGGAGAGGACCTGGTATAAAACACAGGGTGCACAGTAGTGTTTTTTGCAGATTCTTGATAGACTATCTTCATCACTACCTTCCCTGTAAATTGTGCCCATGGTGTTTGCAGTGGGACTGTGCCTCTGAGCTTAGAATTCTCAAAGGAGGGTTGTAGTAGAAGCAACAAATAACCCTTTGCTGTAACCACCTCTCCTGCTGGGAGATAACGCCTCCACCAGAATGCAAAAGGAAAAGTTAAATTGCAGAGACCCCTTAGTAAATGTTTCAGGACTTTTCACACTTTTGTTGTTGTTGTTTTCCCCCTCTAGTTCATTTTTGCCAGGGGTGTATATCCTTTTCACATTACATCTAACTGCATTGGTTGCCATGGTTTTCTGGCATTCACTACTTCTCAAGAAAAACAACCCATTAGATTTCTATCACTGTTAATTTGTCTCTTTGTACAACACAGAGATAGGTGATTTATAACCCAAATATTAGCACCAGTTATCCTTAGTCCTCCACAGTGAGAAGGTAGCACTAGGCTGTTTTTAACAGTGTATGTATAACAATGTAGGTATTATTTAGAGGATATGCCCTCATGAAAAGATATCATCTATTGTTTAAAAACAATTGAATGTATTTTTATCCTTTCAAATGCTTTTATGTAATAATCATATAATCATATGATTACACATTTTTAATGCATAGATAATGTAAAAAATAAAAGTAGCCCATATTGTTAAAAAAAAAAACAAAAGCAAAAGACTTGAAAATCAAACTCAAAACTCAAATTCATAGCTGACCAGTCAGAAACTACTTATACCTGATCATCCAGTGAGTTTCTGAGACCCATGGAGATGGAGGGGGATGAGTTTTTAAAATAGAGTTAAAATGTAAAAAAATTTTTGGAAGAATGTCCACTCTAGCTCTGGTGGCCTAGTGGCAAGAAGCTGCACTGCAATCCCAGAGGAACAAGGTTCGAATCCACCAGATGCTCTGCTGGAGAAGGAGGCGCAATATCCTCCTGTACCAGTCAGATCTGATTTGACGGTACACGCACACAAAATAAT
>NW_006399764.1:624417-637563 GCF_000299155.1 Elephantulus edwardii | reverse complement strand
CAAAATCTCTGTAAATGTTTATGAAAACTAATAAAATATAATTATAGAAAAAAAAAAAAGAACAAAACCAGGATATAGAATAGATTAGGTTAGATTAGGTTAGATTAGATTAGATTAGATTAGATTAGACTAGACTAGACTAGATAGTGTTTCAAGAAAGAAGGAACAGTCATCTGCTAAGCAGTGATCAAATCAGGTGAGAAAAGGAATGTTTTCACTGTGTCTGGCAGCATAAAATCATGGTGACCTTGGCTGGAGAGATTTCAGGAAATAATGAGTGTGGCACAAATTAGAGAAGAAAGATGGCAGAGACAGTGAATGTAGACAAACTTTTCAACATACAGAGTCACTGTAAATCAACTCAGGATCCTCTAACAACAGCAATGCCTGAAGGGGATCAGAGAGATGAAGTAGTAAGTGAAGAAGGAGGTGGGAACAACTAAAACTTCTGTGTGAACTGATTTGTATGATTTGACATTGCTACTTCCGGTGACTGGGGTAGCAGAGCAGTGCGGTTGGCTCAGGATAGAGCAGGGTTTAGGGCTGTTGTACATAGGGTCGCTATGAGTCGCAAATGACTCGACGGCACATAACAACAGCAAACAACAACTTCCATGCAATATTTATCCTTAAGTGCCTGGGATATTTCATATTGTTTTTATCAGAAATTGTTATTCCTGGATTTTCTACATGTATGTGCACAATAGATGCAGGAGCAAACGTTGTTCGGGTTTTTGAACCTCCACTATCATCATCATCCTTAATCCAACTCATCTTCAAGTTTCAATTTAGAAGTCAGTTCCTTGAGATTATCTTCCCTGTTCATCTCAAGGTCGGTGCTACATAGTCCCAGGCCCACAGGACTTCCCTATAACAGCTCTTACCACATTGTATCCTAATTATTTGCTTAATAGCATATGAAGGCAGAGCTGTACTGCTCTTCATTCCCCTCTGTGTGTCTGCTCAGGGCGGGGCACACACTAGACATTCAATGATTACTTCATATTACTTTATCACTCCATATATACAAAGCACATTTAAAAATCCTCAGCAGGGAAAATAAAATCAAGCTGGAATAACACTGGGGGGAAGGGGGGCAGGGGGACAAAGTCTCTTTAACCTGAACAGAGAGAGGTGGATGCAAATTTTCCAAATAATTCAAAGCTGTATGCCTTACCCCTCATTGTATGAAAAGAGGTTCCTTGGTACCAGTAGTAAGTCAAAAAGGAAATGAAGTATGAAGAGAATCTGAAACCCAAAATTAGCCAACCTTCTATATTTCATAAATTTTCCTACTATCTCTAAACCACTAATTAAGAAGAGGGAGGAAGTATACCAGGAATTTCCTCCCCTTCCTCCTTTACCTTCTGCCTTCAGGGAGCCTCCAAAAGCTGGCAACAGCTAGAAGAAGAATGAAGAATAAAGGCTTTCGGTTGTTGTGCACTGTCAATTTCTGACAAAGGATCAGAGCTGTGCCCAAGGCTTGAACAACCCAGGGAGCCAGTATTCAGGGTTCTGTATCCCCAGCGCTGGGCTCCTGTTCAGGAAGCTTCTCACACAGGCTATTTATCCATTTAGGATGTTGAGTTCAACTTGCAGCCCTGATGTCATACACATCTGGACAGCCCTGAGCCTGGTCCTGGGCAGCAACACTGTCACCAGGCTACCAAAAAAACAACCACCACTACTGCTCTTCTCAGTGGAAATGTTCTCATTTGATCTGTACTAGTGCAGATTGCTTTTTTTTTAAGAGCCTGTCACTGCATGTAATGCCTCTATTACATACACAGCCTCTGGCAACATGGACAAGGCTGAATCCCTGCCCAAAATCAAAACGTGCCAATGCAGATGAAAATATAAAGCAGTGCTTAAGTTGGGGTGGAGAGCAATTTGCAGCCACAGACATTTAACTCTTAACTCTTTCTTTGCGTCCATCATCAATTTCTATCTGGACCATGGCAGCCTACCTGAATTCCACAGCCTCCTCCTCCTTCCTTTCAAGTGCCACGCTGCTCCTCCTCCTCCAAACTATTATCACGACTAAACACCACACAGAGCTCATACAAATGTTATTCACTGGATTCTAGTAGACCACAGGAACTCATGACACTCCCTGTCCCAGTTCCTAAACAAAACCATGGAGAACAGGGCTTAGCTGACAAATGTGTGCTGTCAGGGGCTCGCAACATTCCCCAGGTGGTTCATATGTACACCCAGTTGGAGAGTGACACTTTGCAGTATGGAGTGAGCAGATGCTCCACCGAGCCACTCTCAGAAGGTTGCCTCTGCCCAAAGCCAATTTTTATGATAATACACACAGACTAATAAAGTATGTGTCAAGAGACAACCCCCCGTACAATGAAGCTCCCAACTGCAGATCTTGGGATATAATGACTGAATAAAAGCTTCTTATCATCCTGGACTATTTATGAGTAAATATGGCCTTTAGGTCTACGGTGCCTTGCTCAAAACAGAACTGAGTAGCACAGGACAGACTAACTTTCCCCAGCCCTCATAAGGAATGCAAATGCCCTTCTCTCTGGACAGGAAGGCACCAGTGGGATCTTCATCAAATCCCTCAACCAGAATAAATCCACATTTGGGAAGGGATGAGAACAAGGGGAGAAGTTGGATCTTGATGCCACATTTTAGGAGGTATGAGAAAGATGCCTGACATAGGATCTAGTTGAAATGGATTAATTCCATTTTTAAGCAAATAGCATGATTCTCATCATCAAATGTACTACTCAAGCCATTTTTTTATAATCATCAGAAATATGTTGTTTGCTTGTAGTAATAACGCTATTGATCAATAATTTCCACATTCTATTGGATCACCTTTTTTTGGAAATGGGAACAAATATGAATCTCTTCCAGTCAGTTGGCCAGGTAGCCATCTTCCAAATTTCCTGGCACAGACTGGTAAGCATATCCAGGGCTATATCTGTTAGTTGAATCATATCAATTGGTATCACATACACTCCTGGGGACTAAGTTTTGCCAGTATCCTAAGTGCAGCTTGAATTTCTTCCTTCGTTACCATTCACTCTTGATCATATGCTATTCCTAAAATTAAGCTGGGCTTAGAAAAATCTATGGCACCAGGTATATCATTAATGATGTTGACTGGATCTTGGAGTACCAATGGATTTTGTGTTTTCAAACTATGAAAAGGCATTTGACTATGTGGATCATAACAAATTGTGGATAACTTTAAGAAGAAACAGAATCCCAGAATACTTAATTATGCTCGTATAAAACCTAATCCTAGACCAAGAAACTGCTGTCCAGCCAGAACAAGAGAGCACTGCATGGTCTAAAATCAAAAAAGATGTGTGTCAGGGCTGTATTCTTCTCCATATATATTCAATCTGTATGCTATGCAAATCATTCAAGAATCTGGACTTTATGAAGAAAACTGTGGCATCAGGGTTGGAGGGAAACTCATCAACAACTTGCATTATGCCAAAGACTCAACCTTGCTCGAGGAAAGTGGGGAGGACTGGAAGCATTTGCTGCAGAAGATCAAAGCATGCAGCCTTCCACCTGGCTTGCATCTCAATATCATAAGACAGAAGTCCTCACCACTAGACCAAAAGATTGAAATTGTCAATGACTTCATCTTACTTCATCTTATTGGATCCACAATCAATACCCTTGGTACCAGCAGTCAAGAAATCAAAAGAAAAATTGCATTAAGAAAGTCTGTTGTCAGGAAGCAAGCAAGCAAGAAAGAAAGAGTGTTGTCAGTTAGGAAGCATAAAAAAAAAAAAGTCTGTTGTCAAGGACTGTTCTAAATTACTAAGGAACAAAAATATCAGTTTAAAGATTAAGGTGCACCTAATTCAGGCCATGGTCTTTTCAATCACTTGTTACGCATCTTACAGCTGGACAACGAATAAACATGGCAGAAGAATTTATGCCTTTGAGCTGTGACGTTGGAGAAGAGTACTATATCCTATGGGCTGCGAAAAGACCAGATATGTCTTGGAGAAAGTACAACCAAAATACACCTTTTTAAAGCAAGGATGGCAAAATTTCATTGCACATACTTTGAGTATGTTGTTAGGAGCACTGGTACCTGACAAAGGACGTCGTGTTTGAAAAGGTAGAGAGTCAGCAAAGAGATGAAGTCCCCCAATGAGATGGATTGACACGCTGATTGTAACAATGCGCTCAAGTATACCCGAGATGATGAGGATGGCACAGGCTAGAACAGGATTCAGATCCATTGTTCATCGAGTCACTATGAGTCAGAGTCAACTCAACAGCATTTAACAATAACAATATTTCCAAACTAATTCGCTTTCACTGTAGAAATGCAGACAAGCTTAAGAAAGAAAATAGCCATACTTTTCTCCAGAAGTAATTACCCTTCTTGTTGTTAGTTGCCATCAAGTCAGTTACGATTCACAGTGCTGAGTCCTGTTCCAGCATAATAACCATTGGTAGAATTGGGACCTGTGTTGTTACCACTGTGGTAGTCTACCTCAGTGAACACCTCCCTCTTTTTCACTCACTGTATACTTTAGGAGGCATGATGTCCTTCCTTCTCCAGAGGCTGAGCCTTCCTGCTAACATGTCCAAAGTACTTGAGACAAAATCTTTTTTTTTAATTTTTTATTATTTCCATTCATTCATTGTTGTACTTTTCTCCCTGCCCACCCCCTCCCTGCATCTTTGCTTTTTGACACTTTAAAGATATTCTTTGCAGCATGTGCCCAATGCCCAGAAGACATCGTTCCATTTCTTAACTGCCACTTTCACAGGCACTATTTGTAGGTCCACGCCAAAAAAAAATTATTTCTCCATACATATTCCCAAGCATGGTGTCTCTCTCCAATGAACAGCCTTCCTTGGTAATATGCCAAAAGTTTGTGAGATGAAGTTTTATCACCTTTACCTCCAAGGAGCAAACACTCTCTCTGCACCTTTTCAAAGACCTATCTGTTCTTTTTGTCAGTCTATGAGATAGATATTCAGCACTTTTCTCCAACACCACAGTTCAAAGGCATCAATTCTTCTTCTATCATCCTTAGTCATTGTCCAGTTCTCAGACTTATAGCAAGAGATTGGAGACTATGGCCTGAATCAGGTATACCTTAGTCCTCAAACTAACATCATTGTTCCTCAATAATTTGGAAAGGTTCCTGACTACAGACTTTCCCAGTATAACATATCTCCTGATCTCCTGACTTTTAGTGCCAAGACTCTCGATGAAATGGATTGGCATAGTGGCTGCAACAGTGAGCTCAAACACAGCAATGACTGTGAGACTGCTGCAGGGCTGGGCAATATTTCTTCTTGTTGTACAAAGGACCATTGTTGGAAACAACTCAAAAGCAACCCATACAATGTCCCCTTGTTTCTGTTTGAATGACTCACAGGAGCACAATGTAGTGTTTTGGCATTTTCCTTCCTCTCAATGTAGAGTCTAACTTATCGTGACCCATACAATAAAATGCCTTTGCATAGTCAATAAAACACAGGTGCACGTTTGTCTCTTGTATTCAGCCAAGATCATCTCACATCAGTCATGGTATCTCTGTTTCCACGTCCTCTTCTGAATTCAGCTGGAATATCTGTCATTTTCCTATTGATGCACTGCTGTAACCATTTGTGAATTTTCTTCAGCAAGATTTTGTCATGTTGGTACTATTGATCTGTAATTTTCTCTTTCTATTGGACCACCTTTCTTTCCAAAGCTCAAGTGTATGGATTTCTTCCAGTCTGTTGGCCAAGTCTATATTTCGCCTATATTTCTTCCAGTCTATTGGATTCTTCTTTTTGTGTTGACAAAGTCAAATGAACACCTCCAGCACTCTTCCCATTTGCTGAAAAATTTTAACTACTATTCCATCAATTCCTCAAGTCTTGTTTCTCTCTAGTGCCTTCAATGTAGTTTGGACTTCTTCCTTCAATTTCATCATTTCTTAATCACATACAGCCTCCTGAAATGGCTGAGCATGAATCAATTGTTTTTGGTGCAGTGGCTTTGTATATTATTTCCATCTTCTTGTTTACTTCCTGCATCGCTTGATCTCCTCCCTTGAATTTTCAATATGGCAATTTGAGGCTTCTATAATTTTCTTCAGTTCTCTTAGACTGAAAAACGTCAAGTGTATTCTTCCCTTATCATTGTCTAACTCCAGATTTCTGCACATTTTTCTCAGTATTTTGCTGTGTCTTTTTAAGTTCCCTTTGAAACCTTCTGTTTAACTCTACTTCATCATCTCTTCCTTTGGCTTGAGCTACTCTGCATTCAAGAGTAAGTTGCACCAATTTTTTGAAGACAGCAGCCCCTGGATATAACAGACACATAAAATAATGAGCTCCCCATTCCATATATTAACTTCAGATTTTACATTATCTTTGTTACGTTATCTTTTTTTTAAATCCCACATATGGTTTCTTTAAATATTTGCATTTTTGTACCATTTCAAGTTACTACACCTCATTTCATAGGCTTTTTGATGAATATGAAACAGATACTTAATGGACATTTCTGTAATTAATGTTGTCCAAAGCACTGCATTTCAATACTTAGTTTGTGTAAGAGAAAAGAAATAACTGTATAAAAACATTCCTCAGGTATGTGATATACCTAGATATATCATTTTTCTAAATTAAAAATTCATGTTTTAAGATAGGTTCGACCAATTTGTTCATAGGAAACCTGGAACCTGGTAAATAAATACTTTTTTTTTAATATTAAACTATTTTGTTTCTTCTCTCCTTTTGATATCATTTCTGCTGGATTTAATCCAACTCTTAAATTGTCCTTGAAAGTCTTTGACATCAATTTGAAAAAGAACAAACTAGAGAAGCAGATATTTATGTTCTCACCTAACGTTGTCTTGGAACTGTGTTCATCTTGTCAACTCTTAAAATTTCTTTTTTTTTTTAGTGGTTTTTCATTGAAGCAATTAAATTACACAGTAACTCAAAAAAAAAAAAGAAAAAGAAAAAACTGCTTCTGTAAAGTTTTCAGGCTATAGAGGCTATTTTTATTGTCATGTATAACTATTGCAGTAGGTGTATGATCCTGAGAGGACTGGATTTGTACAGTTGATTGTATGCACTTACAATACCTCATATTCTGAGACAGGTTGTTTTCACAATTCATAAGGAAAATGTGTAAAATTTTAAATAAAACATGTCATTGACTTTAAAAAAGAGTAAATTGCAGAGTCTCTTTGAACATTCATTTTGGTCTTTCTGACCTTTTAAATGACTTTTTGCATTCTTTGGCATCCTTGACGTCATCTCACAAACTCACCTAGTCTTTGGTCATTGGTGTATAATGCAATCTAATCCATTCCTTTTGTTGTTGTTGCTCCATTCTTAAGATAATCTGTAAGTTCTCTGAATTGCATCTAGCTCCAGGTTCTCCTCTAGCTAGTGATTTTGCAGCTTCATTTTCTATAGACATCACATGGATACAACAGGTCTGTTTTCCTCTTCCCTTGATTTCAGATGCTCACTGGCTACTCCGGGCATGCGAAGGAGTAGGTGGCACCAATAGTGTCCAATCCCCACTCTACATAATAAAGTTGCTCTTTCTGTATACTGTCAGGTCACTACTAGCTGACCCTCAGGTTTTCAGAGACTATAAACTGCACAGGAGGAGGTTGCCCGTATCTCTCTTGTAGAGCAGCTGGTGGGTTCAAACTATGTGCCTTTGGGATGGCAGCACAAGTCCTTACAACTAGACCACCAGGACTTCCCTGTACAATGACGAGAGAGTAGAATAGGACCCCATCCAGAAGAGCCTGCTAGCTCCTCTTGCACATCAACACACATTCCCTCTCACCTTGAGTACGATCAAGGTCACACATGGGCTCACGTGTGAGAAGAACAAACAAATCTATCTTGGAAGAAGTACCGACAGAATATTCCTTGGAAGCAAGGATGACTAGACTTCATTTATGTACTTCGAACATGTCTTCAAGAGATACTTGCCCCTGGAGAAGGCCATCATGCTTGATAAAGGAAGGGGTTGGAGAAAGAGTCTCAAAGGAATGGATGGGCACAGTGGCTGCAACAGTGGGTTTGAACACAGCAGCGACTGTGAGGCTGATTCAGGATTGCGCAGTGTTTCTTCCTGTTGGACCACGGGCCATTGTGGGAACCAGCTCAACAGCACCTGACCACAGCAACCACCTTATTCATCCCTATTTTTGTACATCCTACTTCGACTTCTTTCTCTTCCACTTCCCTTCTTGCTGACTCTATTTTATGTCTGCTTCTGTCTCTGTAAAATTTGTTCTCCCTTTTTGCTTCTCTCCCTGTTTTCACTGCATCTCTCTCCCACTGACCCCAGGTCTCTTCACTGGCTCATGATTTTGCAGCTTCGTTTTTGTAGACATTGCTCTGATACAATAGGTCTCCTTCCTTCTTCCGCTGGTTCAGCATGCTCATTCAAAGCCGCGCCTGACATATGGAGAAGCAGATGAAGCCAATACTGACAAATCTCAACTTTATCCAATGAAGGGACAGTGGCATGTGATGCCGTCCAGAAGAGCTTGGTAGCTGCTTGTGCACACTGATACACATTTCCTCTAAGTTAAAGCTGTCTCCCTGCATTCTTTCTTGTATCTTGTCTCATTTGTTCAGATACGACCGAAACCAATGAGATGTTGCTATGCTGGAGAGTTTCTCAGAGAGCCTCTCAGATGGCATTTTTCCCCACCACAGAGTATACTCCACAAATGCAAACATAAGTCATATGTGCAGACAGATGACTGGAGCCTTCTTGTACTATCTGGAGTCAGGTCAGCTCAGCTTAACTTCTTGACAAAGGCTAAAGTATTCATTTCACTGCAGTCCAATCTGCCACCTGGAAACCGGGTTTCCTCATTTCACTTGTCACTAATAACTCAAGTTTAGGAGTCAGATCTCTGCAAGCAGTTTAGAGAGTGAGATGGGGGTACTGTGAAAGGCAATTCATTCTGCTCTCCAGGCCGAGTCTCCAGCAAGGCTTAGAGAACACTTGTTTCTCAGTTTGATTATATTCCCTTCCCACGCCAGTGTCTCAACTCCTCCTGTCTCTCCTCTGTGCTCTGCTTCCATCCCCCCAACTTACATACACACTTACCCCACATGCACACACTCACATTCATGCACAAGCGCACACACTTACATACACATGAAACTAAGAATCAAAGGTTTTCAAATGGTACAGTTGATAGGAACAATACATTCACACTTACTCATTGAAGTCAAGCTGGGATGGACACCCAGCCAAACCTCTG
The DNA here is from genome assembly GCF_000299155.1 of Elephantulus edwardii. Taxonomy (NCBI): domain Eukaryota; kingdom Metazoa; phylum Chordata; class Mammalia; order Macroscelidea; family Macroscelididae; genus Elephantulus; species Elephantulus edwardii. Next base: position 628,309 of record NW_006399764.1, on the reverse strand, counting down.
ATGGGTTTCCAAAGCTGTAAATCTCACAGAAGGAGATTACCAGTTTGTCACTTGTGTGGATTTGAACTACCAGAGTGGGGTGACCCCTAGGCTAGCAGCACAACTCCCTTCTGGTGGACTAGACCACCAGAGCTCCCTGAAAGAAGCAAAGCTTTGTTAAAAATGGGTCTTCTTAAATACAGGGTTTAAAAAAAAAAAAAATTTAAAGGCTACTAAAGATACAACATAAAGGACAAATCCTAGATAGAGTTTGCTAACATCTGACCACTGAAAACCTCAGGAACTTGGAAAGCAAAAACCTGATGATTTGCCACAAGCTCACAGCTTTAGGGTCCTGAAATGTTGGCAGCACTACCAGAAAATGACGGATGAGCCAAGACTGCTGGTTTGTGGTTCCCGACCTGTTTGCTTTCCCGAAGCATATTCAGTCCTGGCCAGTCCTCTTATGGTGACACTAGAGTGCTCTTCCACACATGTTAGTGTTACAGCAGGCAGCACAGAGGATCCTGGCTGCATAATGGAGATCACAACCATGTTGCTGCTTCACCTCAACACAATCTAACTCGAGGCTAAATGACAGTGGCACAACTGCACTAAGCTGGGAAAGAATTTGCATGATTCCCTCAAGGATGACAGAAACATGCGGAATATGTCAGGATACAAACATCTCACTTAAGACTGAGTGCACAGGACAGAGACAAAGAAATCAGAAGGCTCACTGATTTGAGAAGATATCAAGCAGATAGGAGTGAAAAGCAAGATTTTAAACAGCTACTGCCAGCTATAAAAATAAGTGAACTGTGAAATCTTCTGAACGTAGGTTTCCTCAAACAGCAGAGAGAGATGGAAATATTCCTAAAATCCTAGTACAGGGAAAGTCGCTGAGATAAACACTTCTTAAAGGAATTGATGCATTAAAAGGAAGCATTTGCCAACTAAAAGCCACATAATACACAGAGGTTCCATCCTGACAGGATACTTGTTAAAAGGATCCATTTGCAGCTCCAGTATTCAGGGTCAGTAATTTCTCAGAAAAAAAGGTTAATGGAAACAAAACAGAATTCAGGGCACCATTTTTCAACCAGTGTGTAGAAACACGGGCAAAAATAGACCCTCGATACATGATCAGGCTACAGAATGCAAAATTATTCCAAGATTATACTTGCTACTGTTCGTAATCAATGAGAGAAAAGGCTGAATGGAGGTAGAATGGATGTCTATGGTTAGGCATTTGGATGACCTCTGATATGCCCAGTCTAGGGTTGCAATGACCCTATGCTTCCAGGCAGAGAATATAGCTGTATAGTACCCAAATGGATGAAGCAGGAGACAGTCTCCCAAATCTGCTTCCTGCCCCCCAAAACTGCTCTGAAATATTTATCAACATGTCACAGACTCACATAGGTAACGGACAGTTAATTGAGAATGAAACAGTAGAACTCCATTCCTGCAGTCAGATCCTCACAGGTTGGGATAGTGGTCCCAGATCCTCCAACAGCCGTGTTCTATAGAAAGTCACAGCGAGAGATGCTTCCCACAAGACCAGAAAAGGATCAAACAAGAGACAATATCAAGAAGGTTCAGAAGAATCAAAAAGACATGGGGGCCTTGTGCCCAGAGATTTGGGAAACAAAGTTGCAAACATTAGCCTGGTAGAGGGAATCCTTCCAGAATGGGCTGTAAAGGCTATCCCAGACCAACTGGGTTGGTTTTTTTACATCTCAGCACTTAACAGACAACAAGGACTTCCACAGCCACAGGCCAGAGACAGCATATGTTTTCTCTGGCTGAGGAGAGGTTATGGACAGTTTTTATCAATACCTCTATATCTGTCAGGCACAGTTATGAGCTTCCTGTGTAACGTGTTCTTAAGTCTTCACTGCCCTCCATCCTTATCAAATCCTCAGTAATAATAACAATATTTATTATATTTATGGAGGATTGATGAACTCTGAACGGGATCCTTCATTCAAACTAGAGAATTAGAGAACTATATTCCAAGAAAGTATTTGGGGGTGCATGATGCTCACTCCCCTACCCCACACTCCTTTACTGGAATAACACTGTGGTGTTACCCACCAGCTGACAATGTTAAACGCAGTCATTTGAAAAGTATCTTTGTGCTTAAGTATATATTGCATAGCAAGGAAGTTAATTCCTTAGGGTTAATGCTAGTACTAAAAAATCTTGGACTTCTCCTAGCATGTGGTTATTTTATATATTATTGACTCTAAATCATACTACTAATCCTGTTTCTTTACTTGCATTGGCTGCTAGGAAGCTCACCCAACTCGAGGCTAGCCGTTAACCTAGCTTCCCTTGCAGTCTTTATTGTTCCATTTACTTTACTTCCTTTTATCTTTCTTTGTCCTATGACTTTGTATGCAACATTTAAAACTCTATTTCTGCAAGGTCACATATTTATACATACACACATACACATATACATTCATAGGAACATATATACAGACCTAAAAGTGTGATATTCAAAAATCAAACAAAACAGGCAATAAGGGTTTCACGTACATGTAATTCAAATTAGTGAAATTCTTGTCCCCTGTTAACATTCTTTCTTGTTAAAATTTATAAGTAACCCAGTTTCCCTGCTTCACATTTTTATTAAGGAAATCCATTTTCAACTTGCCAGAAACCTCAATTTTCTTTCTTCTTCATAGAGGCATTAAGTCTTCTGACTTATATGGAACAATTTCTCCATCTACTGGCACACTTTAACACTGCAAATAATAGCTCGAATCTGAATTCTCCCTTGTTCACCATATGGAGTCTCTCTGGGTGCTTTGTTCTGGTTTTGGATTGTGTTTTTGGGGTGTGTTTTTTTTTTTTTTTTTTCCCATTAAGTCTTTCGAAAAGAATCTGAAGTCATTCACAAGCACTAAACTCTCTCCCTTCAGGAGTTAACGGATTTCTATAAGTTAAGTCTACAGAACGATTACCAGGCTGAGGTGCTTCCTAAACCAGAGTCTCCACCTCCTAGAGGAAGCCAAGCCAAAATAAGATGAAAAAAATAAAACTGTGTTATGCATAGCTTTAACAGCTTAAGCCAGCTTAGGACATGATCAGCATTTTAAATTCTTTTTAAGGGTTGAGGGAACTATGAGAAATACCAACATCTAGATCCTCATTTTGGAATAACATTAAGTTAGAAAGCATATGAGTACTCAAAATGGCTAATTATATTGAGATGGTACTAATCGCATCATTCCTTTCTCACCAACAAATCTCTGTACCTTTGTTAAATGATTCCTTCATCTGACAAGAAGCACTTTTGTTGTAAATCCTTTTGTCGTAGCATTTTAGCGTAAAATTATCATTTTTGTCTTAAAATATATCACCTTTGAATTGTTTTTCCAAATCACAAAATGTTCTCTAAATCCTGTGCTGTTGCAATCACTATAGCACCCATGTGTATGTAATGAATTTGTTAATAGGCACAACTCTTGTGTTATTATTACCCTATAGATCTGAACTTAACTCACACCTGGTATTTCCATATACAAAGTGTGCAGCCCGGAACAAGTAGTTTTACTTTCATGAGTTTTCTTTCTCCTTTCTCCTCCATAAAATGAAAATTAATAGTAATTCTCCTGTAGGGGATAAATAATGTATACTGCATTGAAACAGATGAGAGAGAAAACTGTTTAAAAGGGATATGTGATTAAGTATTATTGTCATGACAGGAGTCCAGAATGAAGGCTGCATAGTGGAGTGGACTTGAGGGGAGGGATTGTCTAACAATGGAAGAATTTTCCTTTTACTTTTCAAAGAGAAGAGCAAATTGGGGGGAGGGTGGGGTGGGCAGGGAGAAAAGTGCAACAATGAATGAATGGAAATCCTCAGTCTCTGTAAACTTTCTCTAACATTAATAACTTTT
>NW_006399764.1:616104-623585 GCF_000299155.1 Elephantulus edwardii | reverse complement strand
AGGTAGCAAAGCTTTATCTCTCATACTTTGGACATGGTGCTTGCAGAAACTATTCCTTGGACGGAGAAATCATGCTTGGAAAGGTGGAGGGTCAGAGAAGAAGGGGAAAGATCCTCAGTAAGATGGATTGACATGGTGACTACAGAAATGTGCTCAAGTGCGTCAGAGATTATGGGGAAGGCACAGGATAAGTCAGGGTTCAAGTTTATTGTTCATAGGGACACTGAAACATTTTCAGCTGGATGGCACCTAATACAACAGTAGAAGCGGTTGTAGTTCCTGTGTCATTTGTAGACATGCTAGGAAATGTGGAAGACCAAAGAAAGAGAGATCCTCAACCACACAGACTGACACATGACTGTAACAATGGGCATATCAGAGACATGAAAATGGCTCAGGAGAGGGCAAGGTTCGGATCTGTTGTTCACGGCATCACTAAGAGTCAAGCAATGGCAGGGGTAGTGCAAGAGGAAATCTTTTGCAATCCTTCCCCCAAGTCTATTGGTCCCACAGGCCTTACTCACAGACAGCATACTCAATCTCTGACCTGAAAAATAACAGGAGGTTCCTCATATACCTGAAAACAAGGAGGCTCACAAGCAGCAAAAAATAGTAAAGGTCTCCATAAAAATGGAGTTTCAGGGCACAGGAAATTACTACCACACCTAGCTGATAATAGGTTAGAGGTTCAAACCTACCCAGGAAGCCCTCAGAAGAAAGCCCTAGGGCTCTATTTTCCAAAATACTAGCCAATGAAAACCCAGTGGAGCTCAGTTCTGCTCTGACACACATGGGGTCACCATAAATGGGAGCCAAGAGCCATTGTTTGATTGGTTTTTAAAGAAGAAAAGTTTCAGATAAAAACAAGCAACAAACAGGAGTAAGCAGATCCTTCCTCCTTCTGGTTTCTAGAAGGTTTCTAGAGAAACTTTCTGGTTTCTCTCTAGCGTCCCTACTGCCGGTGCCATGGGGAGCAGCCAGAGGAGGAGAAATGAGAGGTTCTGAGTCTCGGCTGTAGTTTCTCAAGGGAAAAGGTAGGAGGGTGGGTGCAAAGTGGTAACAGTGCTTCACTGAATTGAAAGATTGATAGAAAAAGTTCTTCTCAGTTTCTCTGTTTTGGCTGAAAGAAGAAAACTATCAGAAAGATGTTTACTTGTGTTTTGTTGACTATGCAAAGGCACTTAACTATGTGGATCATAAAAATTTATAAAATTAAGAAGATCAGGAATCCCAGAACACTTAATTATGCTTATGTGAAACCTATCCATAGACCAAGAAGCTGTTGTCAGACTAGAACAAGGGAATACTGCATGGTTTAAAATCAGAACAGGTGTGTGCTTCAGGGTTGCATATTACACCTGTTCAGAACCTATTCTCCAAATCTATGCACTCAGTGAGCTGAGAACATCATTCAAGAAGCTAACTTATCGAGAAAGACTCATCAACCACCTGAATTATGCAGATTGCACAACCCTACTTGCTTCTGAAAGTGAGAAGGTCTTAAAATGCTTGCTGTATAAGATCAAGGACTATATCCTTTCATGAAAGAAAACAAAACTCGTCACCACTGGACCAAAAGGCAGCACAATTATAGATGGCTAAAAGATTGAAGTTGTCAATGATTTCATTTTATTGTAACCACAATCAACAACTGTGGTAACAGCAACCAAAAGATGTCTTGCACTGGGGAAATCTATAAAGAGCCTTCCTAAAATGCTTAAAGAGCAAGGACGTCAGTTTACAAACTAAGATGTGCCTGATCCAAGCCATCATATTTTTCAATCACTTTGTGTGTATCTGAAAGTTGGACAATGAATAGTGATGACAGACAGAAGAGTATCAGTTCCTTTGAATTGTGGTTTTTCAAGGAAATTACTTTTTTGAAGCAGTTTGTCAGACCTTTCTCCAGAAGCACCTCCAGGTGGTTCAAAATGCGAGCCTTTGGTTAGTAATCATGCTAATTTTTAATTAGTGTCTTTTATTAGAATGAAAAACTCCAGTGGGTTTTGGTTCAATCATTTGTAGATAATTTCTTTTATAACATAAATTACCATTGATCTGGCACAGTAACCGTGGCAATGGGGTCAGGTATGGCAGAGACGGTGAAGACCACTTAGAATAGAGCAAAGATTACAGACATTGTTCATAGGGTCACTATGAGTCATAGGTGACTCAATGGCATATAACCACAATAACAACAAAAGCCTAGAGGGTGATACAGGTGGTTTAAATCCACCAGATACTCTACAGGAGAAACATGGGTAATCTCCTCCTGTGTGATTTATAGCTAGTGAAAAACCTGCTGGAAAATCAGCTATAAGTCAGTTCTGACTCCACAGTAATGAGTTGAGTTGAAGCAAACACTTATTGTTTCTTGCCTTTCCCTTCTTGTAACTATTATTCATTTTTGTTCATCTCTCTGTCCCTTCCCATCCCTGCAATTAAAATATAAAAATAGGAAAATTTTATGATAGATGTAAACTAGAGCATCTCTCCTACTTTAGGGATGTAATAAAGATAATCCTTTCTTAAGAGGAAGCATTTAAACTGAGATCAGAGAGAAGAGCCTGCCACAAAGTAGAAAGGAACAGCCTCAAAGTAGGAATAAACTTAGTGAGAAGGATTAGAAAGATTAGCTAAGTCTGAGCACAGAGAGTAAGGAGAAAAAGTAGTGTGAAATGAAATCAAATATAAAATCCAAACAATGCCAAGATCTTGTTGATGAAAGTGAGGCATTTCAAAACTATACATACATCCACATCCATTGCAGAAATTTAATGATAGATTGATGTGATCTGAGAATGACTGTGACCTTGACAACAGTAATTACCAGTGAATAATAACAATGGAAGCCAACCTGGAATTTTTGAAAGGGAAATGAGAGCTACTGTCAAAATGGTAGACTAGAAAGACTGATGCTCTCCTCCCATAAACCTCTAAACAGGATGAACAAATATAAAAATTTTTATCTGTGGATAAATTAATAAAGAATAAAGGTACACCTTTAGGATACTAGAAGCAAAGAAAGTGTTGAAAGGCAAAGGATTCTTGTTACCTAGATTGTTGTTGTTAAGTGTCATGGAGTCTCAGGCGACTCATAGCGAGCCTATAAAGGAGAGTCCGCCACGCTTGGGTGCCTTTCATCCTCTCTCCAGGTTCATAGGGTTTCCGGAGGCAAGCTATTATGGAAGTTGATGCCACTTCTCCTTCCAAGAGTTACGTTGATTAAATTAATAAATAATCATGTGAGAAAGTGAAGCCATACCTACAGTTTGATACGGTTGTACTCCAAATTTAATATATTCATGTAATGGATAACCTTCATTCAGGCAACATCCAACATCATGGTCCATGATACAGTAGGTTCTAATGGAAATCTTGATCAGAGAACAAGATGTAATGAACACAACAGCTTTCCTATACACAACACACACAACTAATGTATCTTGTATATAAGCTGATTTCACTGCGAAGTATATATAGTAGTATAAACTCACTGCTTTCAAATGGATTCCAACTCATAGCAACTCTCCATTGGATTTGTGAGGCTGTAAATCTTAGTAGACAGAGACTGCCCATTTTTCTTTCTTGAAATGGCTGATGGACTTGAACTACCAACCTTTCTGCTAGTAGCACGTCGCTGTCTGTTTGCTGGCAAATGAACAGTGACACCCTGATGGGGGTAAGCACAGTGGAGATACACCACTCCAACAGAGGATCAGAGAGTCAATCCAGCTCAATTTTATTGGGATCTGCAGTGCACTTATATAAACAGGAAGCCAGGATAGGGTGGGCTTACAGAAGTGGGACATGCGGATTGGTCAGGAGAAAGCCTCATTTGGACCACTCCCAGCTCAACAGACACAGCTGTCTTCCCAGGTGGAGAGCTTTCTCAAGTTGATACAGCCAAACTCAGAGGAGCTTTCTCTACTCCATATTAAAGGCCATTGGGAGGCTTGCATTGGAGCTTAGGCGATCTGTCCTGGCCAGAGGCCCTCCCTTCCTCCCCCACATTCCACAACAGCAGCACACTTAGCCTATTCAGCAACTAGGGCTCCTTTATAATAATATTAAACATATATTACGTATAATACATGTCTTGATAATCATTAGAAGTGCCTATGTTACTGATTTATTTATATACCGTATTATACTTTCTGTCTAAAATATTTACCTTATGAGAGAGTAGTTAGTAACATCTAATTGTGTGTATCATGTATCTTAGATATTGTAGCATTTTCTCTATTTCATTTTCTTTTTCAAATATGATTGTGATGTGCATGATGGCTCCCAAACAATAAAAGCAGTGGTAGAGAAAGTAGCAGGAAGAGACAAAGAATTTGGAAGAAAAGAAAAGTTGTTAAATAGTGAATGTTATTAAATCAGTGAATGTTATAGTTTGAAATTCAAGCTTAACAATAATGACAATCTTCAAAGCCAAAAATTATCCAAGTTGTTAAAAGATTGGCTTCACTGAAAGTTAGAATGCTAACAAAAATGTGAGAGGAACTTATACATAGAGAGATTGATAATGACTGAAGACCAGAAACAAAAGTGAATCCCTCTCACTAAGATATGAAACTTGTTCAAAGTCCTTAAAGACAAAGTCAGAGGACCGCACTACAATATGATGTTCATACAACATCCAAATCCCTTGACATCCTATTTCATATAATGTATACTGAGCACTTAATGATGCATAACTAAATACTCATTATATGGAAAATCTCAGTAAGGAACTATCTGAGTTATCAATCCATAAATAACCCCAAAGCATCTGTCAAACATAAACTCATCCTATAGGAACACTTCAACAAGTCAAATCAAGTGGACACCCCAAGGGTAAGGGGAATCTGCTCACAATACAATAATAAAAAATAAAATTAATAATACATTATTAAATAAATAAGCACAAATATCTCCACTAGTAGAGAGCAATAGAAAAGTTTTAAAGCTGCACCCTGTCAACAGCATAAAGTTTGAATCCAGTCAGGTTCCACCTCTCATGAGTTTCACTGTTTAACAACCCACAGCCATCAAGTCCCTTTTGATTTACAGCATCCCTCCATCAGGTTTCCGAGGCTATAAATCTTTATAGGAGGAAACTTCTTATCTTCCTCCCACAGAGCAGCTGGCAGATTCAAACCACCAACAGTTTGGTTATCAGCTCATTATGGTGAGCGCTACACCCACCAGAGACAAAAACGAAGCAATAAACTCCTTGGCATTGCTAATATTAGAGTATTACTATCTTTACAATTAATAATCATTTTGTAGGAGTACTTTACTTTCTTTGGTGACTTTAAAGAATGATTTTTTGTCATAAAGGGACAAATACTGCATGGTGCCACTGTTGTAGAATGGGTCTGACATCAGGGTGGGGGTATGACAGAAAAAACTGGATAACTTATGTATATTGTATTGAAACAGATGAGGGAAAGAACAGATTAGAAGTGATATATGATTGAGTATTATGGTTAGCACAGGAATCCAGAATTAAGGTTGCATAGAGAAGTGTACTTGTGGTGGGGGGCAGGGGTAAGGGACGTGGGAATTGTATACTAATGAAGGCATTTTTTTTTCTTTTTTTTTTCTCTTTGGAGGGGGAAGCGAGCTGGTGGGGAGGGGTGGGCAGGGAAAAAATTGCAGCAATGAATGAATGAAAATCCAAAACCTCTGTAAAAAAAAAAATTTTAAAAAAATAAGATAAAGAATGATTTCTTGCCCTTTGTAGCATAGCACATGTGATCTCTCCAGTTCCCACCTATTTCTGTGTTCAGACATGCAGCCTAAGTCCCAAGAGAATGAGTCACATCCCATGCCTTGCTCTACATGCATAGGTAGTCTAAGAGGTTTTTGTTGTTGCTGTTGTTGTTGTTATTAGGTATCATTGAGTCGAGTACAAACCATGGTGACCTTATGAACAACAGATCTGGACTCTGTCCTATCCTGTGCCATCTTCATACTTCCTGACACATTAGACCCCTTTGTAGCAGTCACCGTGTCAATACACCTAGTTGAGGGTCTTCCTCTCCTTTAGTGCCCCTCTACCTTTCTGAGCTTCATGTCTCTCTCCAAAAAATAGCCCCTCCTAGCAACATGCCTGAAGTATGTGAGGCAATGCCTCATCATCTTTGCCTCCAAAGAGCACTCTGGCTGCACCCACTCCAAAATATATTTTTCTATTCCTTCAGCAAGACAAAAAAGGAGAGGGAGTGGGAACATGTAGTTCACTCAGCAGCAAATATTGTGTGCTATTGCTTCTGCTTTCACATTACCATCCATAATAAACTTTCTAGCTAAAGAGTATGCTGTGTGAGTTACCAAACATCTTGTCCAAGAAATATGAAGGATAATAGGACATTCTTTAAAGTTATCAATTAGGAAGTACAGACAAAGAAATGACAAATAATGTGGAAATAGTACAAATAATGTTGATTTTTTTTAATCTTTACATGGAGTTTGTTAGTCACTATTCTGAATATTTTTAAAGCATTAACTTAAATTTTAAATATCCCTAAAAAACTAACTCATTGCTGTGAAGTTAGAAATGACTCAAAGCCAACCCTCCAGTGGGTTTTCAGAGGCTATAAATCACACTGGGAGGAGATTGCCCATCTTTTATGGAGCACAAGATGGATTTGAACTTCTGCTGTTTATGGTTGACAATTCAACTCCTTACCCACTGGGCCACCAGGGCCCCCTTAAATACTCCTCTAACCTACCAAATGAGGTGTTTATTTTTACTATTAACCCCCATTTTAAAGAAACAAACACTGGGAACAGAGATATTATGTAATATAGCTAAGGTCATTTCCTAATAGGTGGCCAAGCCAGTTAAACAGACAAGAATTTTCTTTTCCTCTGCAAGACAGATGCTAGAACAATATATATGTATATATGCGTGTATATTTTTGCGCATGATTTATTTTATGTACTTTTATATATATTTTATGTTTTACATATATTTTCACATATTCATCATTTTGCACACCCATCATGACACTCCATTTCCAAATTCATCCTTAAGTAGTTACATGTGTATGTGTGGAGAACTGTAAATTTTACTTTCTAAAGTCACTACCTGCTCCCTGATGTCAAGAAATGCATCAAATTTCCCCAAACTTCTCTTATGAGTCAATAATTCTGAGAACAGAAGGAAAAGCTATTTCTCAAAAACTTCAACACCTGCCAGACCAAAGCCCATGAGAATTGCAGCTGGCACTCTGCCACTTTAGTTTCTTTCCCTACAAAACCCTTGTCATTATCTGTATTTAGGAAGACGTTTCCTCTGAACGTATTCCATGTTGCAGCCACCTGAATAGATATCCATTCTCTAAGTCCTGAGGAATTGTAAAAGTTTGACATATGTTAACGTTTGAAAGTAATAAGTACAAAACATAGAGCTTGCTTCCAGCCTAGAAAAGAATAAAAATGAGACAAAAGAAATTTTTATTAAACAAGTTTGTTGTTGCTGTTGT
>NW_006399764.1:614290-615744 GCF_000299155.1 Elephantulus edwardii | reverse complement strand
CAAAAACCATGGCCTGTATCAGGCGCACCTTAGTCTCCAGAGAGACACCGTTGCTCTTGAGTACTTTAGAGAGGTCCCTAACCGCAGACTTTCCCATCGCCATACGTTTTTTTATTTCCTGGCTACTGGTGCCAAGAGTGTTGACCGTGGAGTTGAGCAAACTGAAGCTGTGAACTATCTCAATTAAACAAGTAGAAGACAATAAATGAAAGACAAGAAAGTGAAGGAAAAGGATAGGAAAAAATAATCACAAAATAGCCTTTAAACATTCAAAATATATGAGGAATCCTTTTAAATATAAAATTATTGTGTTTATTATCTAGGCAAAAATTTTCAATTGAAAGAATTTTTTTTTAATCAATAAAGTTCACCTATGTGCTATTTATATAACATCAAAAACAAAACGATCAAGCCATTCACATCCATAATAGAGATGTGACATAATAATAGTGGTCTTCATTTGTTTAGGCATGCTTTTATTTTCTCTATCAGTATTTTGAGGTTTTCAACAAACAGATCTCATTTAAGTTTCTTTTAAAATTGTACCTAAGTGAGTATTGCATAATTTTTGTGCTGTTTTGTAGGGTTTTTAATTTAAATTTTCAGTTGTTTATTGCTGATACATAAAAATACACTTCAAGTTTTTTATTGACTTTGTAACCTGCAACTATCAAATTCATTTAATAGTTCCCTGATAGTCCTAACATACTTCTTGTGGATACATTGGGATTTTCTACACAGACAATCACACCATCAGCAAAACCCACAATTTTCTTGCTTTGAGATTTCTATTCCTTTTCCTTTTTCTTCACTTATTTTATTGACTCAAACCTAGGAAAAGTTTAATAGAAGTGGTGATATCTTACTTTATCTTTTGCTTGTTTTTGCTCTTCTGGAAATAGAAAATTAGTATTTCACTTCTAAGTATAATGTTAACTATAAATTTATTGCCTATGTTCTTAATCAGATTAAATAAATTCCCTTCTACTCTTATATCTGTAAATTTTATCATTTACAGAATTTTGTAAAATGTTCTTTCTATATTTTGAGGTGATTGTACTCTTTCTTCTTTTTAGTTTATGCATAAAGTTAATTGCATTAGTTAATATTCAGTGTTGAAGGAGCCTTATCTTTCTGAGACAAAGTCAGTTTGTTTACAATGTCTTTCTTTCTGTATGTCATTAAGGGAGATTTGATAGCATAATCTGTAGGGAGTTGCACTGTTGTTAACCCAAGGCCACATTTTTCTGGCAGTTCAAATCTACCAGTGTCTACCAGAAATAGATGATCAGTCTTCTCTTGTGCGATTTACAGTATCAAAAATTCAATGGAGGGTCAATTCAAAGTCTGTGGTTCTGGCTCCTTAGAAATAAAAAAATATTGTTTAGATTGTTGTTTTGTTTGTTGTTATGTGCCGTCAAGTTGCTTGCAACTCATAGCGACCCTATGTACAA
>NW_006399764.1:605318-613330 GCF_000299155.1 Elephantulus edwardii | reverse complement strand
TGGGATTCCCATTCTTCTCAGAGTCAGAGTTGTTTAGATTAGACTGGCTAATATTTAGTTGAGGACTTTTGTGTCTCTGTTCCTGAGGAACATACTCTTCTAGGAATTCTGGCCTCATAGAAACAAATTGAGAAATGTTCCCTCATCTAAAAGGCTTTATTTAAAATTGTGATTATTTCCCCCCTAAACAGGGAGCACTGGTGGCCTAGTAGCGAGAAGCTGTGCTGCAATCCCAAAGGCGTGCCTTTCGAGGCACCGCTGCTCTGCAGGAGGGGGGTGAGCAATCTCCTCCCGCGCAGTTAACTGCCTCTGAAAACCCATCGGGAAGGCCAGCTATGATGGGTCAGTACCAGCTCTAGGGTACACCACCTCCACCACCACCACAACAACAAACGTGATAGATTCACCAGTCAAGTCAACTGGGCCCAATTTTTTTTTTGCAATAATATTCCATTTCTTTAACATTTTTCTTGTTGAGGGGTTTGTTTTAACTACCAGTTCAATTTCTTTAACAAAAGAGAATTCAGATTATCAATCTTTTCTTGATGGGATTTTCTTCTTTTAAGAAATTTTTCCATTTCATCTGCGTTGTTAAATTGTGGCCATAAGATTGACCAAATTTACCCTTACTGTTCTTTTCATTTATTCCATTAAATTAATTGAAAAATTAATTGGTAATGTTCATTGTTGTGACGTTTCCACAGACAATCTCCTCCAGCTTATGAACTTTAACACTCAGAAGAAGTTATCTGGAGAAAAATTGGGAAATAAATTATTAAAAATTTTACTAACATGAAAACCATTTGACCCATCAATTACTCTTCTAGGGATTTACGCTAAATAGAAATATGCATAAAGTCATATTCTTTCTAATGGAAAAAAGGGAAATTAAGATAACTAAAAGTGACGATCATGGTCACAAGTTAAACATAATCTGTATTGATGCAACAAAACACAAAAAAATCGTATTTTCAACTAACTTGCAATTAGTTGAGAAAAGTATTTTATAAAGTGTTTTAAAGAAACTGCAGAATGAAAACAACGACCTACATTTTTTATTTTAGACAAAAGAGAACAATACAACTTACTATATTAACTGTGATACTTCCTCAATGGGTAGAGTGAAGGGTAATTTTTAAATTATATTTGCGCATGTATTTGAAATTTTTTTTTGGTAGTGAGCATCTTTTGTAATCAGAATAAAATGATGTACAGAAATGTATCTAATTTCACCTGTTTTCAAAATAATTTTATTTTACAGAACTGCAGTAAATCCCTCCTTTGTAAAATGGGTCTGACATCAGGGTTGGGGTATGACAGAAAAAACTGGATAAATTATGTATATTGTATTGAAACAGATGAGGGAAAGAATAGATTAGAGGTGATATATGGTTGAGTATTATGGTTAGCACAGGAATCCAGAATTAAGGTTGCATAGAGAAGTGTACTTGGGTGGGGGTGGGGGGGAAGGGATGGGGGAATTTTATACTAATGAAGGAATTTTTTGTTTTAAATTTTATTTTCGGGAGGGGAGCGAACTGGTGGGGAGGGGTAGGCAGGGAGAAAAGTGCGGCAATGAACGAATGGAAATCCAAAACCTCTGTAAATGTCTATTAAAATTAGTTTTTTTAAAATCTCAATTTGCTTTTCATCCAAAAGTCGCAAAACAACTGAGACAATGAGTTTACTGCAGTAATAACATATTGGCTCAGTTAGGGAACTAGCTCATAGAACTTTTCCCTGTGGCAAAAGAAAAATGTCACGCACAGAGGCATTACAATGTTTATGCTAACTCTGGCATTTTAGAGGCTTGTGCTCATTATTATTCTCATTAATTTTGTGATTGTTAATAGCACTGCTATTTATATGATGACTTAACCTTTACAGATTTCAATCAAAGATTTCAAGACTCAGTGGAGAATGTATCCAGAACATAAGGGAATAAGTCTCTGAGGGATATTTTCCCTCCCAGTGGGAAGCATACTTTGATAATCAGCATATTTAAACTACTTTGATACCCAGCCAACATTTTTGTTTATATTATTTTATCATCATAAAGAAAGTCTGGCACAATGTTTTAGTGTTCTCATCTAAAACTATAAAAAGTAATGTTTTATAAAGGTGTCAAGAAACAACAAAATATTCTAAAAATTAAAAAGTGTTATGGATTTAAATCTCAGTGAGATGAACTATAAACAATTCAAAGAAATAAAAATACAGAAGCTTCACAAATAGTCATTAAGAACAAAGTGAGGTCATCAGCAAAAGCTTTATCATTTTTGTCATAAGATGATTTATGTGATTTTGCACAATCATTGTAACCTTGGCCCTAGGGATGTAATTAGTCTGTTTTGCTATGGTTTTTAAACTTTTTGAAGTATTTTACAAACATTGTTAATACCATTGAATGTGATAAGCATAGAAATAAAATGCTGACTGTTTTATATCCCTCTGGTGGCTTTGTGGTAAGGAGTTGTGCTGCCAACCTAAAGGCACACAGTTCGAATCCACCAGCTGCTCCAAGGGAGAAAAATGTAGATTCTCCTCCTGTGTGATTTACTGCTTCTGAAAATTCACTGGAGGATCAGCTATGAGTCAATTCCAACTTGTTGTACATAACAACAATAGACATTTGTTTGAATCTATAAAACAGTTTGTAAAGCGTGATGATTACCATCAAATGGAAAAAAAAAAAAAACAACCCACCAACCCTCAAAGTTTAACAAAATAATGTACCACTGAGGCCATGGTCAAACAGGAGCTCTCACAGGACTTGCACAGTACTATCAACACATCTATGGAGATTGTGTAATGAGTTGCACTGCCAACCTAAAGGCAAGAGTTTGAATCCACTAGTTGCTCTATGAGAGAAAGATGAAGAATCTCCTTCCCTTCGATTTTGCCTCTGGAAGTCCACTGATGGGTCAGCTCTGGGTCGGTTCTGACTCAATCGATACACAGCATCAGCATCCATGGAGACGGCTAAATATTGCCTATTAGCTCCAAATTCATTCTTTAACACTTTGCTTTCGATATTAGGGTCACGATTCTCAAATCCTCTTTCAGCTTTGTCAGCTGGCTCTACACTAGGTGACTACGGATACCAAATGAGACTGGGATGCAGGAAGAAGAAGAAGGGAATTGTCCCTTCCTGTCTCCCCTGCCTTCCTTTCTGCCAGTCGTAAATTCAACAGTATTTCTTCACCCTGACAGAAGCAGTACCTCCCCATCATAAAGGTGGGGAGGAAGAGGGCATTTAAGCAGCGCTATCCTGTTAGTTCCTATTTACTATGACCTCCAGTGCTAGACCTGAACTGCTCCTTAGAGCTTTCTTGACTGTAATTTTAATGAAAAGAGTTCATCATGACTTCCTTCCTTGTCTCTGCCGAATAGACTTCCATCGCCAACCTCTCAGCAACCAACCACACTCAACTTCGGCTGCCCACTGGTCCCCATTGGAGTCAAAGGGTCATTGCCTTTTATTCTAACAAAGAATTACTGATGACAAATTTGTGGATATAAGTAAGCTTTACTTTTACATGCAGAAAGTAAAAAGAAAATGGAAGCTAATGCTTTGGAAAAAACTATGTCTCAAGGAAGACATGTTTTGGAGGGAGTATTTTTAAGTTAGTTTAATGGTGTGGGGAAGGGCTCAAGTTTATTTAGCTCTTTTTGAAGGAAAAAGGTGTGATTGTTTTGGAAAAGGAGGTTTCATACTAAGCAGGAAGCTGGCCTGCAAGATGCAGTTTATCAGCTTAGAAGCGTAATCATCACAGCAAAGGTACTCTACGTTTCCTCTTCCTGGCTGTTTTCTCTGCAAAGTCGTATATTGGTGGTTGTTCTTCTTGGTGCTGCATATGCCTGGTACTTTCTGATAAAAAAGGAATTGTTCTTTTTTTTTTCTGAGAAAACACCAAATGGCGGATGACGCCGGTGCAGCGGGAGGGCCTGGAGGCCCTGGGATGGGAGCCCGGGCGGTTTCCGCGGAGGCTTCGGTAGCGGTCTGCGGGGTCGGGGCCGCGGCCGTGGTCGGGGCCGTGGGAGGGGCCGCGGAGCTCGAGGAGGCAAAGCCGAGGACAAGGAGTGGCTCCCCGTCACCAAACTGGGCCGCCTGGTGAAAGATATGAAGATTAAATCATTGGAGGAGATTTATCTCTTCTCCCTGCCCATCAAGGAATCTGAGATCATCAACTTCTTCCTGGGCATGTCCCTCAAGGATGAGGTGTTGAAAATCATGCCAGTGCAGAAGCAGACACGTGCTGGCCAGCGGACCAGATTCAAGGCCTTTGTTGCCATCGGAGACTATAACGGCCATGTTCGCTTGGGCGTCAAGTGCTCCAAGGAGGTAGCTACTGCTATCCGTGGGGCCATCATTCTAGCCAAGCTCTCCATTGTCCCTGTGCGGCGTGGCTACTTGGGGAACAAGATTGGCAAGCCTCACACCGTTCCCTGCAAGGTGACTGGGCGCTGTGGCTCTGTGTTGGTGCGTCTGATCCCTGCACCCCGAGGCACTGGAATGGTCTCGGCCCCTGTGCCTAAGAAGCTGTTGATGATGGCTGGAATTGATGACTGTTACACCTCAGCCAGGGGCTGCACAGCTACCCTGGGCAACTTTGCTAAGGCCACCTTTGATGCCATCTCAAAGACCTACAGCTATCTGACCCCAGATCTCTGGAAAGAGACGGTGTTCACGAAGTCTCCCTACCAGCAATTCACAGATCATCTTGTAAAGACTCACACCAGAGTCTCCGTGCAGAGGACTCAGGCTCCAGCTGTGGCCATCACCTAGTGGATTTTCTATAACAAATAAAGTGAATTATGTTCTAAAAAAAAAAAAGGAATTGTTAGGAGAGTTAAGGGTCATTAGGTGTAACTTTGACTTAGCAGACGACTCCTGGACCCATCTGTATAGCCAATTCCAGACTATTTGTGTAGGACATTTTACTGCACCTTGTGATAATTTGTGCTTGACTTCCTTGATCTGTACTCTTAAGGGGGAGAATCATTTTTCTAGAAAAGAAAGGTCATTTTATTCAGCATACCATGCACCTTCTTTTCATGCTTTTGTAGACATTACTTCTGCTGCCTCCACCACCATGCTGGATTAACACAATTCATAGGTTCAAAGTGGCCAACCTGCACTCTTCATTTCTGTGTTCCACTGTTATCCTTATTAGATGTTTCCATTCCGTTTCTTTCTTGAGTCCATGTTTGAAGTACTTACTCATTTTTTTTCTTTTTAAACTGTGAGTTGAAGAATTAACAATATCTAGACCCTCAATAAGATGTATTGACACAAGTAACCGTCACTATGGATACAAGCATATTGGAGATGGTAAGGAGATGCAAGATAGAACTACTTCCGATCTGTTGTTTATAGAATCACTATGATTTGAAGCCAACCTGATGACATCAAATAGTAACCATAACATCTTTGATCTTTGTTTTCTAGTGTCTTCAGTGCAGAGGTTCTGAATTGTTGTTTATCTAGTCATCTTACCAGAAAAGGTAACACATGACTGTAACAGGGCCAAGACTTGAAGCACTCACCTCAGAAGATAAAAGACTTCAGACTTCAATATGGATTACATCACAGCATGGGGTGGGAGGAAGCCCTCCCCACTGGACCAATAGGCAATATCATGATAGATGGAGAAATACGGTTGTCAATTATTTCATTTCACTTGGATCCACAATCAACACTCATGATAGCAGCAGTCAAGCAGTCAAAAGATGTGATGGGGAAATTCTGCTGTTAAGGACCTTTCCAAAGTTCTGAAGAGTAAGAATAGCAGGTTAAAGACTAAGATGTGCTTGCTCCAAGCCATGGTCTTTTCAATCGCTTTATGTGCATTTGAAAGTTGGACAACAAATACTGACAACCCAAGGAAAATCGAAGCCTTTGAACTGCAATGTTTGTGACGGGTATCGAATAACCCATGGACTGCCAAAAGCACAAACAAAGCTATCTTGGCGGGAGTGCAACCAGGGTGCTTCTCAAAGGCAAGGGTGGTGAAGCTTTGTCTCAGATAGTTCAGGCACGTTGTCAGAAGAGGCCAGTCTTTGGAGAAAGACATTGTAGAGTTCATCTTTCAAAATTACTTTCTTGGCTACTGAACTTGACTCTGCCCTGTGTATGGGCAGAAATATGCAAATAGGGAGTGTTAGCCTATCCACGAGGGAATTGGTTAGTCTCACCAATCTCCAAGGGGATTGGCCAGTCTCATCATTAAATTGAGCGATTCCAGCAGCAGAGGGTCTTTCACACCACCAGCAAAGGAGAAGTAGGCATGCAGTGGACACCGTTCAGCATGAGACATTCTTGGACCAGAGAGATTTACAGCAGCAGCAGCCATGGCTGAAGCAGAGAGCGAGAGAGCCAACGTAAGATGCACCTGACCTTAGGCTACTGCCCTCGGCCTGGACAAAACCAGAGTTAAGATAAGAGCCGTTGCCCAAGTTTGTTGGACAACTGACGGGGGGGGGGATTAGGAGCCATTATTGGCAGGACTGAAAACTGCATAACACTGGCTTTAATAAGCCACAAGACCCAAGGCTGAGGTGCCTGCGAGCGCATTTCAGAAGCGTCCTGACTGTATGCTGCTTTTAACCAGCATTATAACTTTTTAACTTCCCCAATATGTGGTATGTGAGCTATCATATCAGATTTTGGACACTACTGGAAGGTTAACTATAAGTCAGTTCCAACTCAACGGCAATGAACTATCCCCACTATTTTACTTACCGCAAGTAAAGAGAAAGCTCTTTTGCCCTAGCGGCAAGAAGCTGCGCTGCAATCCCGAACGCACGTGGTTCAAATCCACCAGCTGCTCTGTGAGAGAAGGATGGGCAGTCTTCTCTCAGGCAATTAACTGCCTTTGAAAACCTGCTGGAGGGTCGGTGAGCTATGGGTCAGTATGGATAACTCTAAGATACACAGTAACAACAACAGCATCCACACACCTGTTCCAAATTATTCCTTACCAGAATTAAGGCACCGGCCTTTAGGGTGCAAGTGGAACTATGTTAGTGACAATAGATAAAAACTTCTCTTTTGGTTAGCATTCAAATGCCTTAACCAAAACACCAGCAGATCTATTTTAAGTTTTAAAATACTAACTGAAATAAACATTTTCAAATGTCATAACTAGGGAAACTTGAACACAAATGGGATATTGATGGTACTTTGGAGTTACTTTTGAATTTGTTAAGGTAATAATGAGAGTTTTAAAAAATTAAATTTTTTTTAAAATTTCATTTAAAAAAAATGAAATGAAAAGTCAAATATTTGTATTAAAATTATCAGGTAGAAAAGAAATTCTTGAGAGGACTAACTGAAACAATATTATTGAAGAATTCTAAATTGTTGAATTTGGATCTTGGATATATAGGAATTTATGGTTTAAAAAAAATAAGAGCTGCATAATGAGTAAAATTACAAAAGAATTGATGTCTTTGAGTTGTAGTGAGTGCTGACTATCCCATGGACTACCAAAAGAAGAAACAGGTATGTCTTGGAAAAAGTGCAGCTAGAGTGTGTCTTGGAGGCAAAGATGGTAAGGCTTCATCTCTCATACTTTGGCCACGTTGCTAGGAGAGGTGAAGGGTCAGTGAAACAGAAGAAGACCTCCAATGAGATGGATTGATAGAGTGACTATAGCAATGGGCCCTAGTGTATCCGAGATAATGAAGATGGCACAGGATAGGACAGGTTTCAGGTCTATTGTTCGTAGGGTTACTATGAGTTATACTTGAACTGACAGCACCTAACAACAACATATGTTTTCCATAATAAACAGTCAATTTAAAACAAAGAATCATCTGAGGTTAGAATATTTCGGAGTATAACACTGATAAGCTGCGATTTTTTTTCATGGTTGGATAACTTGACAAACATTATTTTTTGGCATCAACTTATGGTAATTTTTATATTAAAAAGCAAACCTGTCAAGAGAGCTCCGGTGGCCTAATTGCAAGAAGCTGCACTGCAATCCCAGAGGTACGTGATTCAA